>NC_044309.1:101953879-102274691 GCF_007474595.2 Lynx canadensis
CTGGGTGGCGCAGTCGGTTAAGCGTCCAACTTCAGCCAGGTCACGATCTCGCAGTCCGTGAGTTCGAGCCCCGCGTCGGGCTCTGGGCTGATGGCTCAGAGCCTGGAGCCTGTTTCCGATTCTGTGTCTCCCTCTCTCTCTGCCCCTCCCCCGTTCATGCTCTGTCTCTCTCTGTCCCAAAAATAAATAAACGTTGAAAAAAAAAAATAAAATAAAATAAAATAAAATAAAATAGTAGAATGGGCTGCCAAGAGGGATCATATTGCCTCTGTTTCTGAATATCAGAAGTGATGCCATTCTTTATTAATTAAAAATCCAGAGGTCTAAATGTAGGAATTCACTATTTAACATAAAAATCCATATCCATATTTTTTTAACATAAAAATCCATATTCAGCTATAACTATTGTCTCTGAGGCATTAACAAACCAAATATGGTCAGATTTCTTTGTTGATGTTATATTCTTTTAAAATTCTTTTCTTCTCATCCCAGCACCAAATCAACTGTATATATTTTTGTTTAAAATCTATGAATACTTTAGTAGTGTCCTAGATTCACAGGGTGATGTCTCTAAATAATATAAATTGTGTTTTAAATGCACTTTATATTTGGAAAGAGCCTATCAGAGTTATGATTCCATTAATACACTCTTTTGAAAAATTAGAAACATCTAGGTTAGCTTTTAAAAAATGGGCATTAAAATGGAATAAACTTTTCTCTGGCAAAGTTTTATTGATGACTCCATTTCGGAAGAAATAAAAACCCTTTTGAGTACCCCCCCCCATATGGGGTAGAACTAGTATTTTTAACTTCCATTCTATGGGAATTTGATAACAGTTACAGAACTTAGGTATAAGATTTGTTTGCCTTATTATCCATTGTTATATGTATGGAGATTACTAAATCATATTCTCAGTCTCTAACCAATATTTTAGATGAACCACCTATTAAAATTCATTTGATGGGGCGCCTGGGTGGCGCAGTCGGTTAAGCGTCCGACTTCAGCCAGGTCACGATCTTGCGGTCCGTGAGTTCGAGCCCCGCGTCGGGCTCTGGGCTGATGGCTCAGAGCCTGGAGCCTGTTTCCGATTCTGTGTCTCCCTCTCTCTCTGCCCCTCGCCCGTTCATGCTCTGTCTCTCTCTGTCCCAAAAATAAATAAACGTTGAAAAAAAAATTTAAAAAAAATAAAATAAAATAAAATTCATTTGAATCTAACAGTTGGTCATTATACACCTACATCAAATATTACATGCCACATATATTACATACATGACCTCATACTAAGAACAACCTTGGACATGATGGGTACTATCATTGCTCCTTTTACAAACGACAAAGTAGAGACTCAATAGGGTCTTACAAAATGATAAAGCAGAATTTGAGGCTAACTCAGATAGGTCTATGTGACTATAAAGCCCATAATCAATGCACGAGGCCATTTGGCCTCATTTTGCCAGAGAAGATCACTGAAAACTCACTTGATACACCATTTGCTCTGACAAGGTAAATACTGTGTATGTTTAATGCTTTGAGGTAGACAGCCTTCAGAGGCTATGTTTACCCCTAGCTGCATGAAAAGTATAGGCTGTTTGGTTTATTTAATTCATTTATTCATTTATTTAATACAAAAATAGTAAAAACTTAATACAACTTAAAGTCCTGGTTAGATGTAGTCAGTGGATTCATTCAGAAAAGGGTGCTCCTTGGCAAGCATTAGTGCCATTTGTCACAAGCAAACACTTCCAGGTCACCTTTCCCCTCACCGAGACAGGCACCAAGGGTCCAGACCTCCAAGACTGGCTCAGGCAGGAAAGAGAGACAGATGGATGGAGAGGAAGAAAAGGGAGTATTGTTGGAGAAAGGTGGAGAGAAGAGGAAGATGAAGAGTTCATATGGGATCACTGGCCCAATCGTGAGGCTCAGTCATCATTCCATCTCTGTCATCTTTGTCCCCACTGCACTGAGGACGCTGTCCTTTCTACTGTCAGGCAAGCTTGTTCTACAAGACAAAGTGAACTGCTTCCAGTTTATTGCAAGGGAACATTTTAGCTGTGACCTTTAAAAGCACAATATTCTATAGGCATAACTATCATTCACCCTTTGCATCGATGCAGCTGGTTGGAGTTATGACCCAGGTCACGCTCCTTGGGCAATTAAAAACTGCAAAAGACAAACTGACATGAGGTGAGAACTTTGAAATAGCGACCTCAGACACCAGCTCGATCCCGCCACTATTTTAATACTGCCCGTTCAAAGTAGTAGATGGCAAGAAATCCCCCACTTTCAACAAAACCCTAAACATTTTTAACTCTCTCTGTACACAGAATCCAACAAAAATAACTTATCCATTTGACCAAATATATTTGTACTTGTATTCAATGTTTTGCTGATGACATTATTCATTAAGTGCTTGCGGAATGTGAACACGTGTCAGGAGATAGACTGACAGTTGAAGACGCAAAGAAAAGCAGGATATTGTCCCCGCCAGGGAAAGATTTGCTCTTTAATTGTGGAGGCAAATAATCATAGGGCATTATACTAAAAACTGTACCTTTATTTTGCACCTAGAACTCCCCTAAGTGATTTGAATATATTAACTCACCTAATTCTTTCAAAAACCTTTTAGGTGGTTGCTATTTTTATCCCCATTTTACTGAAGGAGAAAATGAGGTACAAAGAAGTGACTACTAATTTATTATGCCGGTAAGTGCTGTAGATGGACAGAAACTCAGTCTGGCAGTCTGGCTCCAGATTCCACACTTAAAGCCACTTTGCTATAAAACACAAAAAACAGAGATGACTGAGGGGATCCAGGAAAGACTTCTGAGAGACCATGTTAAAACTAAACTCTAAAAGATAGGTTGAATTTAGTCATAGAAAAGTCTTTCAAGTCAAAACATAGCATGTCCTGAGGCATGACAGTTTGTTCAAGAAACATCGATAAAGGCTATGAAGATGGCACTTAACGTGTGTGAGAAAAATGAAGAAAGGCAGAGAAATTACATTAGGATCAGATGGGGAAGGGCCTTTTATGTTAATGCTGAGGAAGTTTAGATTTTTATCCCATGAACAATAGACATTAGTGATTTCCAAAACAGGTAAGGAGAGGTGAACATTAAGTTGAGGTACATCCGGGCTGGTGGATTCTGACCAAACACTGGAAAAAGAAAATGTGAAAATTAGATAGGTTTAGGGATTATGTAAACATATCATGTTCAGTATTTTGTTTCCTAAGACTTGTTCTGTCTGCTAACAAAAAAGTCACTGGGGATGGATGAGACAGAGAAAACAGAGAAGTCATAGAGGCTGGGAGAGTATTCAGAAAATCATTAGCATGTTTCATCAAATCCTAGACGCCATTCATTTTAAAGTACAAGAATTTAAGAAACAAAAATGCTTCCAATTAAACACCATCTATCATAAGATGCATTCCAATTTCACAGATGTTTCACAGTGCATCCTAGAATCTATGAAATATGGTATAATAACTCAAGCAACAGTAGATTTAATTACTGGTCTCAGTCACCCCTTTGTTTATTGTTGCATTACTTACGGTAGCTATGATATGGAAGCAACTGAAATGTCTGTCAATAGATAAAGAGATAAAGGAGATGTGGTTTATATACACACTGGAGTGTTACTCAGCTCTAAAAATAAAATCTTGTCATTTGCAATAACAAAGCTGTCCACAATAACATCATGCTAAGTGCAATAAGTCAGACAGAGAAAGACAAATGATTTCACTTACATGTGGAACTTAGACAATAAAACAGAGACAGATTCCAATGCAGAAAACAAACTGGTGGTTGCCAGAAGGGAGGAGGATGGTAGGACAGGCAAAGTAGGTGAAACGGATTGAGGGGTACAACTTCCAATTATAAAATAAATAAGTCCCAGGGATGAAAAGTATAGCACAGGAAATACAGTCAATAATATTGTAGTAACTTTGTACAGTAACAGACGGTAGCCATTTATCATGGTGTGCATTTTGTAATGTATAGAATTGTCAAATCATTATGTTATACACATGAAAATAATATATTATATGTCAACTTTACTTCAGTTTTGAAATTATGGTATAACTCCTCAAGCAAGAGTAGATTTCATTACTGTTCCCAATAACTGAGTAAATTAGAACACAAATTAATTGATCAAATACTTATTGAACATTGGTATATAGAAATATAATGATGTTGAGACTAAATGGCAGTAATGACTGAGGAAAAGAAATGATAATGGATGTAAGATATTTAGATCATAGAATTGTTTAGCTTTGTCATGTTACTAAATGCAGAAGGTAAGGGAGAGGGCTTTAAGCATAACCATTAAATATCTAAGATGGCAGACAAGGTAACACAGAAGCACAAAAAAGAAGATTGTGTTGGGTAATGACATCATGAGTTTGACTTGGCACATGCTGAGGTTGAAATAAAGTAGGACTAACAAGTAAGGATATCCAAAAAGTGGTTGGAATAAGTGCCCAGCTCCTGCTCAGGGAAGAGGAAAAAGCTAGAAATATGGATTGGGGAAGCATCCAGGTGACGTGGTCAATGAAACCATGGAAGCAGACGGAGCCACCTCCAAAAACAAGCCTGGCCAAGAGGTAATGTGAGCTTGAACAGGAGAAAGAATTAGGAACAAATAAAAGGAGATGCTTTCAAGACATACTCTGAAGATGAAATTTCTCAGTCTTGATATTGAGGATCCATAAGGGTTGGGACAAAATTGGTTCCATTAAGTGATATGGGAAGCTATGAAGTACAGCAGTTTGGTTGGGGAGGAGTAAAAATTTCAATTCTTGATGTGCTGTGTTGAAAGTGCTTCCAGGATATGCAAGTAAAAATGACCCAAGAGTGGTTTAAACTGATTAGTCTGTATTTCGGAGATGGCTCAGATCTAGAGATAAAAATTCAAGAGTCATCTATTCATAGTAAAAGATGCTGCTGTGGTATAAAGAGTGCCAAGAGAAAAATATAAAAGGAGAGCAGAAATAATTCAACCACAGTCCCTTAAACTAAGTTATATTTAGGTGGAAAAAGTAGTTCTGTCTTATACTTAAATAATATTATTTAATAGGAGATTAAACAACTGATTCATTGAATCTTAAATGTGTGAGACATTTTACATCTGAAATTTGTAATACTTTTAAATAACTGCATGAGGGGCGCCTGGGTGGCGCAGTCGGTTAAGCGTCCGACTTCAGCCAGGTCACGATCTCGCGGTCCGTGAGTTCGAGCCCCGCGTCAGGCTCTGGGCTGATGGCTCAGAGCCTGGAGCCTGTTTCCGATTCTGTGTCTCCCTCTCTCTCTGCCCCTCCCCCGTTCATGCTCTGTCTCTCTCTGTCCCAAAAATAAATAAACATTGAAAAAAAAAAAATTTAAAAAAAAATAAAAAAATAAATAAAAAAAATAAATAACTGCATGAGACATAATCAAATATTCATTTTACATATGAGGAAAATCTGGGGTTTGGTAACTTTCCCAGCATCACACAACTAGTAAGTGGCTGAGTGGGGATTTAAAGTCTTTGAAAGCAAGGCTCTTGCTTGAAAGCCCTGTGCTTTAATAACATACTCCTGGCCTACACAAGGCCACCATCCCATAATTTCATACATTGCTCCTCTTCTTTATAGAGCCCATGAAACAAATCCAAGTGCTTACAGAGGACACACCCAAGTCATGTGTTTAGGAGACCTGGGCTGGATCTGTCCCTAGTAGTATCTGGAATTGTATGCTTTCGACACTGACACCCTTCTTTTGACTATGAAGATGCTTTCTTGACTCCTACAAAAGAAAGGTTTTCTTAAAATATGGGATCCTCTATTTTCATTTTTCCCACTGTGACTGAAACATGGAAACAAAGAAATGTTTTTCTACCATAAGAAAACAGCAATAATTGTAATGGTAAGAGTGAAAGAAGCTTGAATTCAGTGCTGAGGATAATAGGGAAAATGTGAAGTCCCATCCCAAAAGGCGACCACCCCTCAAAGTCTTGCATTGCCAAATCTTCAGATTTTTGTTAGGGAAGGTAGAAACTTAAAAGGAGAAGCTTTAATCTAGCATTTTAATAGAATTCCTTATTTTAAATTATGCAGCATAAAGGGAAACTGCCTGTAAGTAAGATGAATACAAAATGGTACCAATTTACTACTATACCATGCTTCCACAAGGCAATCGTTAGTACTGAAGACCTCACCCTGCCTTATAATCTCCACATTTAATATTCCCAGTTCCTTCCAGTGTTCGTGTGGCTGGAGTTACAAAACTTTACTTTCCTTTGGACAGAATCCATTCTGTCAGTGTTCCCCTTAAAATATTCCAAGTAAAGCTAAACCAACTTGCATCTTCTGTCTGGGACTGTTACTGGCTTCGTACTGAACAGTGTAGACTCATGCAATCTAGTGTTACATGAGCTTTTGAGGGACCTTTACATCATTTCATTGTTGCCTAAAGGAGTTTTAGTCAATAAAAACCGTGGGTTTTTTCATATCATATGAACTTCTAAGATAAACTTTACACATCTAATACCTGTGGAGTTGCAACCATTTGATTTTAAAACTAAATGAAAGACTTTATATTTTCCTTATTAAACTTTATGTATTTGGGACCATTATTCTAAAATTTGGGTGGAGTTTCCAATCATCTACCTCTTTCCACTGTTCCAAGTATAAAAACCTGCAATTCACGCCAAGGGCTATTCTCAGACACAGTGAATATTCATGAGAAAATCTTGTCCACCAAGACGTTCGCCATTTCAAAAGATCCAAAGCAGAATTAGTCCCTAATTAGAATATTACATTATTCCTTAAGTACCCCCCACACACAATTTCCTACAAATCACTACAGCTTTATTTACATTTGCCTGAATTACCCCTATACGCTGAGAAATACCACACGCATTGGCACACCTGCTTACACATAAGGTAAGATTTCAGTGACCCCAGCTAATTGGCTTCTTTTGCCATTATCCAGAATTCTAGCTTGTAAATTATCTCCTATATTTTTGTTGATTAAAAAAATTCCTTGCTGGTAACTGCAAATATACACTTGATCATAAATTAAGTAACATGTTCTTCTTATTTCTCTGCTTGAAAGATGACTAATCCAGGAGTAGCAATTTCTCTGATTAGAGCCTTGTATGCCACGTGGTTTTCTTTCAGTAAACTCTGCAGGCTATAATATCAATGACAGCTCGTGCTTCCTAAGGTTTTGCTGTATACAAAAGCACTGGGCCATGCATTTTAGGTAAGTCATCCCCCACATTCCTGAGCACCAATGCTTAAAGAAGGACTTATTGTACATACTTAACAGCCAAGTACTAAGACATAAACAATTGAGTAGCCTTACACAGTCAGTAATTGTCTGGGTCTATTTGCCAGCTAATTCAGTCTGTACCAAAAACCTTGCTCTTAGCCATTGTTCTCATTCCTTGGCAGTCATCTGGACTTTCCTTTGATTTAGTCAAATAAATTACCAATTGGATGGTGACACCCACAATCACTAACAAGCCCAAATTCTGTGAAAGACCAAGGCTTATTTGGCAGGTGTGTATCAAACCTTAAAGTAGGAATGCCCTGGTAGTCTACTATTAGGTCTCTACTTATTAACTGTTTTAAGTCAAAGGGATAACTTTTTCAAACATTTTTTTAAGTCCTTAACAATACATTAGTTTTGTGATTTCTTTCTTCACCTTCATTTCTTCAACCAGGTTGCTGGTAAAATATTGAAGGAGGGAGAAAGCTGGGCTATACCACTGGGGTGTGACTTTCTACCTTTTTTCCACCATTACACAGATTATGATGGTATATCCACCATTACTACATTCCAAATCCCCACGGCAGTCAATTCTGGAACTTCTTTTCCATATATAGCTAGAGATAGATACATAGATACACACACACACACAGAGAGAGAGAGAGAGAGAGAGAGAGAGAGAGAGAGAGAGAGAGAGAGAGAGAGAGAGAAATGGAAATAAACCTGATGTTATCACAGGGACATCAAATCAGATAATAATTTTTAACATAAATAAATAAGAAATGTTGGTACTTTACCATTACTGATGAATTACTGGTATAACAAGGGACCGCTGTGAAGTAACTCTTAGTTTGGGAGCATTCAGGAAGAAGTTAGGGTGTCCTTTTCTCTTTTCTTTTTTTTTTGTTTTGTTTTGTTATGTTTTGTCCTTCTATTATTCCACCAACTATGAATTCATCTAAATTAAACTGTCCTTTTAGTCTTCATTTTTCCATTTGTTTGCAAAAACATCACAAGAACTTGTGTATAAAATGCTTTACAACATTAAAGTACATGTATGAATATTCACAAATTGGTCACTTACATCAGGGTTAGCAGTCATAGACTAGATGAGTATCACAAAGGAACCATGTTTGTTAACCTGCTTTGGAGCACACCCAGTAAAACACAGTGTAAAGAGAAATCTTAGTAATTACATTTCTCATTGGCTTTAATCTCTGTTGAGCCCCTTCTTTTGTCTTTGGGAATTCAATGTTTAGCCATTTTTTAACAATTCCAAATATTAGTTTCTCATGAGATGGGGCATGAGGTAACAGGCACTATTTGCTTTGGAAAGTACATGGATTAGATTTAAATTTTGATTTTAAATGAATCGAAAAATACTCAGTTTTGCATTTAATAAATGAAAAATGGCAAGTACACAAGAGAAAATGGCAATATAGATGGAACACTGGTAGATACCTAAATTTATGTTGATGGAAATATACCCTTTTACTCACAATTTTATAAAGTTAACAATAAATATCTACAGAAGTAAGCTTTTGGCCATCATTTGTTTTTTGTACCAGAGTTGGGCACACATTTTGATAAGAGGTAGGGGGTGAGGAGATATCCTGTATTCGGATCTTTGTGGAAGTACAAGAAAAACAGTAATAGTGGGGATTTTTCTTCATCATCCTCAAAATTTGGCTTAAGGACATCCCTTTGTGTTTAAAAATACTTTTCCTTAGATGAATATCATCTACGCTAATTTAAAGGAATTTTTTTCTGGGTGATACATTTTCTGTATTTATCTTTGGAAACAATGTTTAACTTTTTTTATGTCATTTATGGTTGAAAATGATAATTGAACACTTAGAAAAAACTTAATTATATAGCTTATATGGTATTTAAATAGCACATTTATTGCATATTTGTAGCTTGAGAGGATTCTTCCCAAATAAAAACTTATTTATCTTGGTGGGCTGGGCGTCATCCCAACTCAGATTTATAACAGTGTTGGAAAGGTTTTGTTCACTAAACTTACTCTAAAATTTCTAATGTTTGATATTCTTTAAGGAGAATGTGATTGATTTAATAGGATAGTTGTGCTGTGAAGATTCTTCTATTAAAATATATTTCAGTGAGAATTTATCCTTTGAGCAGACAGCTAAGAAATTTATCTTGATTGCAGTGGAAGATGGCAATTTAGGACAATTATTTATCCTTATAATAACTCAAGAGCTTTTATCATCAAGCACTTGCTATTTGAAGACCTGACTCCCATTCCTAAATAAGTGAATATTAATCAGCTTGTTTTTGATCCTTTTAACACAACAATCTTTTGCTAGTCTATTCTATGGCTAATGAGTACATATTAAATGGAAACTGAATTATCAACCTTCTCAACTGTTTATAAAGATATATATTAAACATATACAATGGGAGGAGAACTAAAACACATTTTCTTTTAAACAATTAATAGGAACCGTTCTTTAGGTACTTCAGGCTAAAGTCTAATTACTTAAGAAAAGTTCACCCACTGAATTAATCAAGTCTCCCTTACCTTTTCTCATTTTGACTGACTTCTTAAATAAAAACGTATTACTGTTTACAAGAAATCATTATTCTTTCTTTTCAAATGGAAATTCCAACCAAAGACAAAACTAAAAATTGGATATTATGCTAGATTCATCAACTTGGAGGTTTCAAGATTGATTATACAAAACATGGACCAGTACCTATAGAAAAATTTACTTTTATGTCATCAGTAACTTCAGGGCCCTAAGAGCTGCCTTTGCAAAACACCACTTTTTAAAAAAATTATCTATCTATTTATTTATTTTGAGAGACAGGGAGAGAAGGGGGGGAGAGAGAGAGACAGACTGGGAGAGGGTCAGAGAGAAGGAGAGAGAGAGAATCCCAAGTAGGGTCTGCACTGTCTGCTCAGAGTCCAATGTGGGGCTCGAATCCATGAACCATGAGATCATGACTTGAGTCAAAACCAAGGGTGGGACATTCAACAGACTGAGCCACGCAGGTGCCCCGCAAAATACCATTTTGATACAACTTTTCAGAAAGCAACTTAGAATTTTTAAATATATACCAGTGGTCAGAGTCTATAAAAAATTCTACTGGCAGCTTTTAAAAAATTCAATTCTACCATAATGATTGTAATAGAATACATCCATAATAAACATGAACATGTAATGCAATGCATAGAATATAATTCAGTAACTGATTTTTTTCTTTAAATGCCCAAATAATTTAACAGTGAAATATGAAAAATAATATATAATAAAAAGATCTTTCAATGGTAAAGTGAAGGATTTAATTTTATAATTACCTCATTACCTAAAAATGTTGAATATATAATTCTCTACTTATGCTTTTTTTTTTAATTTTATTTAAATCCAGGTTAGTTAACATATAGTGTAATAACAGTTTTAGGGGTAGAACTTAGTAATTCATCACTTGCATAAAACACCCAGTGCTGATCCCCAAAAGTGCCCTCCTTAGTACCCATCACCCATTTAGCCCATCCCCCTACTCACCTCCCCTCCAGCAACCCTGTTTGTTCTCTGTATTTGACAGTCTCTTATGGTTTGCCTCCCTCTGTTTTTATCTTATCTTCCTTCCCTTCCCATACGTTCGCCTGTTGCTTCTCAAATTCCACATATGAGTAAAATCATATGGTACTTGTCTTTCCCTGACTGACTTATTTTGCTTAACATTCTAGTTCCATCCACATTGTTGCAAATGGCAAGATTTCATTCTTTTTGATCACCACATAGTATTCCACGGTATATATATACCACATCATCTTTATCCATTCATCAGTTGATGGACATTTGGGCTCTTTCCATAAGTTGGCTATTGTTGATAGTACTGCCATAAACATTGGGGTGCATGTGCCCCTTTGAATCAGCATTTGTGTATCCTTCTAATAAATACCTAGTAGTACAATTACTGGATTGTAGGGTAGCTCTATTTTTAATTTTTTGAAGAACCTCCATACTCTTTTCCAGAGTGGCTGCACCAGTTTGCATTCCCACCAACAGTGCAAAAGTGTTCCGCTTTCTCCATATTTTCACCAACATCTGTTGTTTCCTGAGTTGTTAATTTTAGCCATTCTGATAGGTGTGAGGTGTTATCTCATTGTGGTTTTGATTTGTATTTCCCTGAGAGTAAGTAATGTTGAGCATTACTGCCATCTGAACGTCTTCTTTGGAAAAGTGTCTATTCGTGCCTTCTACCCTTTTGTTCAGTGGATTATTTGTTTTTTGGGTGTTGAGTTTGATAAGTTCTTTATAGGTTTTAGATACTAGCCCTTTATCTGATATGTCATTTGCAAATATCTTCTCCCACTCTGTCGGTTGCCTTTTAGTTTTGCTGATTGTTTCCTTCACCATGCAGAAGCTTTTCATCTTGATGAGATCCCAAAAGTTCATTTTTGCTTTTGTTTCCCTTGCCTCCAAAGACATTCTAGTAACAAGTTGCTGAGGCCAAGGTCAAAGAGGTTGTTGCCTGTTTTCTCCCCTAGAATTTTCATGGCTTCCAGTCTTATGTCTAGGCCTTTCATCCATTTTGAGTTTATTTTTGTGTATGGTGTAAGAAAGTGGTTCAAGTTCATTCTTCTGCATGTCGCTGTCCGGTTTTCCCAACACCATTTGCTGAAGAGACTGTCTTTTTTCCATTGGATATTCTTTCCTTCTTTGTCAAAGGTTAGTTGGCCATAACATTTGTGGCTCCATTTCTGGGTTCTCTATTCTGTTCCATTGCTCTATGTGTCTTTTTTTGTGCCTGTACCATACTGTCTTAACGGTTACAGCTTTGTAATACAGCTTGAAGTTTGGAATTGTGCTGCCTACAGTTATGGTTTTCTTTTTCAGGATTTCTTTGGCTATCTGGGGTCTTTTCTGGTTCCATATAAATTTTAGAGTTGTTTGTTCCAGCTCTGTGAAGAATGCTAGTGTTATTTGGATAGGGATTGCATTGAATGTGTAGATTGCTTTGGGTAATATCAACATTTTCACAATATTTGTTTTTCCAATCCATGAACATGGAGTGTTTTTGCATTTCTTTGTGTCTTCTTCAATTTCTTTCTGAGCTTTCTATATAGTTTTCGGCATACACATCTTTTACCTCCTAGGTTAGGTTTACTCCTAGATTATTTTAAGTCTTTTGGTGCAATTGTGAATGATATTGATTCCTTGCTTTCTCTTTCTGCTGCTTCATTACTGCTGTATAGAAATGCAACTGATTTCTGTAAGTTGATTTTATAATCCGTGAGTTTGCTGAATTCATGGATCAGTTCTAGAGTTTTTTGGTGGAGTCTTTTGGGTTTTCCACATGGAGTATCATGTCATCTGCAAAGAGTGAAAGTTTGACTTCTTCCTTGCTGATTTGGATGCCTTTTATTTCTTTGTGCTGTCTGATTCCTGAGGCTAGGACTCCCAGTACTATCTTGAACATCAGTGGTGAGAGGGGACATCCCTGTCATGTTCCTGACCTTAGGGATAAAGTTCTATCATATTCTATGCAAGGAAGAACCAGCTCTATATTGATATAGTCACTACAAAGACTACATAGAAGACAAAGATGATATTCTAAAGAAGAATATTTTGGAGAGAAAAACATACAGTATTGAATAGCCATCTAGGTCATCTCTTTAGACCAAAATTTCATTTTATTTTCTGTGATGCTCTAGTAATGCTTCAATAGCATTACAAGGAGCCCTAAATCCTGGCTCATAACATGTTCTTGTTCCAGTTTTAGAAACACAATGGACATCAAAATAGGTATAAAAATACATCTCTTCCTGGGCCTTGTGAGGATCAAATGAGATAATGTACATGAAGGCACTACAGATACTGTACAAAAGTTAGCTGGATTCTAGGGGAAGGCTTTTCAAAGACCACAGTGGCACAGCAGAAAGGCACCTGGATTCAGTGTGGAAAATCTTAGATTTACTAGCTGGGTTCTCTTGAGAAAATCATTCAAATTTAATTCCTCTGAGGGCATCTTTTGGGATGAGCACTGGGTGTTGTATGGAAACCAATTTGACAATAAATTTCATATATTAAAAAAAACAAATTTAATTCCTCTGAGTTTCACTTTTTTATATGTAAAACAAGTATAATTTCTACTACTGTTTTGTAAACCACCTCAAACACAATGAGCTCTCTAATGAAAGTGCTTTGTGAACAATGCAGCGCAACATTAATATATTGCTCTTAGAGTGTTTAGTAAATAAAATGGACTTGAAGGAATAGCATTTTTAACAAAATAAATACAATTGTTTGATTAAAACATCTCTTTAGAAAGGTTAGGCAATTGAAGTTAGTTCTTCATTGAGTTCTTATCAAATAATCATCTCAGTGTCTCTGTGGAGAGGGTAGAGAAATGGTGAGCAATTTCCTGGCCTTGAACACCTTATCATTTCAAGTATAAGTAAGGCATACTTTGAGTCTCTTAAAGATATAAAAGAAATCAACAAAAACCAAAAATTTATTCATGGTATGTGCCACTTTCGTTAAATCTGTCATCTAGCATTCATAATACTTAAGTATTGTGTACATTATATACAAATTGTATGCATAATATTGTATACAAAACACTGTATTATGTCCTGACTTATGAGTGAGAGAGTGTGTGTGTTTCAGAGGGAGGAACAGAGTTGAAATGTATACTATAAAAATGTATATATATGTATGATTCCTTCTCCACCCTCAGTGTGAAACTTATAAAATTTTGTAATATAAAGAAGCATAAAACGAGTATCAAATGACTTTTTCAAGGATGTGTTATTGAAACTTACGGAGCCTAATACCTAGAAACTGGTCTTTATTTTTACAAAAAAATAAATATTAGAGGACTAAAATGTCAGGGACCATATATATTTAGCCATACTTCCCTAAAGTCCAATAAATGAGAATTAAAACAAGGAATTAAGAAGACATTATGCTAAGGTCTAAAACACACACACACACACACACACACACACACACACACACACACTGAACTCCTTAGTGTTCTAGTGATTCATTTAGACATGTGAAGAGGCAGAGACTTTTGGAGAAGCAAGGAGATCTAGGATAAAGCCTTATTTGAGTGACAGGTGTCAAATTACCTCACTGAGCCTCAGTTTTTTCATCTATAACTCATTAGGTTGTTTTAATGAATAAATGTAACAAAACTGTGCTAGGAAAACGTTTGGAACTCAAAATGTTCCATTTAGTATTCAGTAAGTCAAGAATCTTCCTTTTTAATAAACCCACCAAGTGATATTTTGATTTAGCAAAGATGGGACATCCTGCACTAAATTTCATTACTTTCTCTTTCCCACAGAAGACTGGTAGTTCTTATTGGTGAATCGTTAATATTTATGGAATAAAGACATCTTTTTCACATTTCAATTTTACTTTTAAATGTTTTCAATACAGTCACTAGGAAGACAAGGGACGGTATTTGTTACAGTTAAAAAAAACAACGCATGATTTTCTAAACTGTCTTTAAATGAAAGCAATGTTTCAGACTAGAGCTTTATTCTCAGAAATATATGAGTTTGGGTATGTTATTTGAGGTTAACAAGGATGTGATTTTGAAGTCATAACTATTGTTTGTGAGTGTATATAAGATGTGAAGCTGATTATTTGCAGGTTTACCTAAATTAGCACATCTGGTTTCTAATGTTGCTAGGCCTCAACAGTAATAAACAATCACATTTCTACACAGCTTTTTCACATGCTGTTGGGTCATTAGTTTCTTCATCTTTAAAGTTTTCAATATTCTTTTCAAGGCATCTTGAATACTTGAGCATCAATTTTCCCTGTTTGCAGCAATCACCAGTTGAATGCTTTTGTGAATGGCAAATTAAATGGATTTTCAACAATGTCGATACTTTTAAATGAGAGTCCCAATGAAATTATGGATGAATCAAGGGACAGCAGGAAGTCGGTGATTTTTCTGCATTCGTAAATACCTTTCTAAAAAATGCCATCCTTAGAACTCTACAGCCATTAACCCATTAGTGCCAGTCTGTCCATCTGCCTCTTAGATAATTCCTATTCTTTTCTTAATGGCTCTAAAAATTCACACGCGAAAAGTTAAGTATACAAACAGTACTTATCAAAGTGTATAAAGAACAGTAAATATGCAGTCACTTGAGGACTCATACAAAATATTTACATCCCTGACTTCTGGAAGGTCTAAAGTATAAATGGTATGAAAAAAATATCTTAAGGGTGCTTGAGTGGCTCAGTTACTAAGCATCCAACTTCGGCTCCGGTCATATCTTAGGGTCCACAAGTTTGAGCCCTGGGCTCTGTGCTGACAGCTCAGAACCTGGAGCCTGCTTTGGATTCTGTGTCTCCCTCTCTCTCTGGCCCTACCCCACTCACGCTCTGTCTTTGTATCTCTAAATAAAGCAGCCACCTTTGGGATTCGCCATATATGCTTCTGAGAAGGAGTGTGGCATGAGGAGACTGATGTTTAAGGAAGAAGATTCTTGCTGTTACTAAATTACCATAGAAGAGGAAGCATCATTTGACCTCCACATTAGTCATGTTGCCAAATATAAATTAGGTTTTTCAAGCGAATTCCCACTATTTTCATATATTTCCTCCAGAATTCAGTTATTCATTCAGTTGAGGGTTAATCTGACAAAACTATTGCATGATTTTCCAGAAGAGGAGTAAGTTAGCAGAGTGATTAGACATACGGGCTTTGGACCTACACCATCTGGGTTTAAATCTTGGCCATATTCTCTGCCCCCTGTGTGACTTAGATAAACTGCTTCGTCTCTCCCAACTTCAGTCTCCTCATCTGGGATAATATAATGTCTCCCTCCTTGTTTTAATGAGAAGATTAAGTGATAAGAGTGTTGAAAAAGTACTTAAATAGTATTAAGTAGTATAAAGACTCAGTAAGTGATAATTAATATTTCTGAATTTAAAGAAATCTGTTATTTCTGAGGCATTTTTACTGAATCATCATGCAAACCTATGCCATTTTTCTTCACTTCTACAATAGAGAGAAAAAGCTTTCAACACTGAAAAATTCAAAATGAATTTGAAAACGTGACTCGGTAATTTCTAAATACAGATGTAGACATTTTAAATTTTGCAACATTTTTATTCACTGGAGTTTTACAATTGCTTATACAATTGTTCTAAATGCTTTGGACTAAATGTCTAAATTTCACATATTCTCAATTATTTTCAAACATAAAGTATATACATTGAGTAATCTACCTTATGGTATATTAGGACTTCATTTTTAAATGCTTTTAAAGTGATAAAACATTTGTTGAGAACAAAAGAATGAAATCATGGTGGAAAAATTATGAAGACAATATCTGTGATGAGGTGAACTTTGATGTTTATTTAAAAGCAGGCCTTGGTAATAGAAAAAGTTAGATCTTTTGGGGGGCTTTTTTGCTATTATTGTTTTGGTTTTGTTTGTTTTGTTTTTTGCTTTCTTCTTAGACTTTTTTCTAGAGACTAGGATTAGTTATACATGGACAATCTACTATGAAAAATTGATAATACTATGAATTAAATTTGATCTAAAAATATCATTCATACCATTTAGGATTTACCAATTTTCTAGTTAATTATAGTTCTTCATTCTCAATCAGTTTTGATTCTAGAACTTCCATGATGTATTCTGCACTTCTTTCAGTTATTATTTGTACAGAGTAAGACATTTTCTTTTAAGCCTAAGGCAGAAATACCTTCCCTTGAAAATAGTGTGATCATCTGTCAGCAATACAGTCTCAGATTCTAGATGCCTTTTTCACATTGGCATCATAGGTCAATGAATAGGTGTCAAGATTCTAGTACATGTAATGCAGATTACTAAGAGTTTTTGCCCTCAGAAAAAGAGTTTTGCATTTAATAAGAGAAACGCTTAACAAATAAAATGAGGTATACTAAAAGGCATACAAATGCTTGGGATTTAAGGGGACTGATTAATTGCATCTCTATCTTTTTCCTCTAATGTCCAGGACCCTATGAGAGGTAAACTGAGGAATTAAGCTACTACAGATCAAAACAGCTTTGGAGAGCATATTAATTGCATTGTGAGGCTTAAATGTGTAACCTCAATGTAGCTCTTTGAGTTGAGCTTACAATTCAAATCTGCAATGCTCCCCGGAAGTGCAGAGTATAGCCCTCTGTGAATTCACTGCGTATCAAACAGCGTGCAATCTCTCTGTGGGCAAGCCCATGCATAGTAAGAACCTCAGATGCCCTAGGCCAAGCCTGCTCAATTTCTTCTCCCAAATTCATCAATCAAGGCAGGCATTCCTCCCCAGGGGAGGATGGAGGGAGGGAGCCAACAAGATGGAAGTCTCTCTCCCTTATTTTTTCCTGTAAGAAGTGCAGTGGAAATTCCCCCTTCATGAATCGGGAATATGCAAAGTGAAAGTAAGTGATCTTGTTCTAATGGAGACAACATGCATGGAGTTCAAAGGATGAAGAGTCCAGATGGCTGGATGATGGGGAAATAATTCAGAAAGGAGTTGGTGGCTGAGATAGGCTAAAAGAGGAATATAAATTAGGCTAGATGAAAGAACAAGGCTCCCATGGAGAGTCTGGTAGAAAGTCCAGAAGAAATAGCTAGAATTCCCAAGCATTAAAGAGGACCCCAGGTGACACTGAAGTGAATTTCTAATGAACTTAGAATGATTGAAGACTCTCTTTATTAATATTTAGAAGGCAAGGAATAGCCAGTCATCATGAGGTGTTTAAGATTAGCAAGCACATGTGGTGTATGTTTCAGTGGATGTGACATTCTACAGAAATAGTATATTATTAAAATAGATGTGGTGTGGTTCAGGCTTAGCTGCTGGACAAAACAAAAACAAAAACAAAAACCTCAGTACCTGTGACACAGAGTAGAGGGGTAGAGAATGAGAAAATGAATAAATGTATACGGAAAATAAGAAAACAGAAGGCCACAGTGAAAGAAAGAATTTTGGAACGTGTAATATGGAAAATGGAGCAATTCCCAGAGATGAAACCCAAACTATAATTAGAAATTAAAATTTAACCAAAAAAAAAAAAAAAAGGACTTTCACGGAGGCTCATCAATAGACTGAAATCACTCCAGGGTGCTAGCAGAATTCAGTATAAGCTGGTGGAGGAAGATGGACACCCATCCTAGAAATCGTTTGTGACGCTAATGAAGAATTAAATAACAGAAATACAGAAAAGGCAAGTGGTCAAGTGCTCATGGTTAGTCATCTGGAAATAGTACTGAGGAACCAGTTATATGCCCAGCTACTCTCCTGGCCTTAAAAGAAGAGGTTAGGAGACATGGGGGGAAAATCAGGCTTCAATGAATAAAAGGTAGAGTTTAGAAGAAAGATTTGAGGATTTGATACAAGGTGCGATAAAATGCAGGTAGTCGGTAACATGCTATGCATGATACACTAATAAGGGAGTGGACCAGTATAAGTGATCTGGGAAAGAAGGGCAGTCTGAATAAGAAAAGGGATTTGCAAAGCATCAATAGCAGAGATTAAGAAAACAATGGTTTGAGAAAGCAGCTCCAGAGACCCGTGGACAGGGCAGGAGGTTGGCACCATTTAATCATTTTCAGCCCTTTGGAATGGTATTGCCAAGTCACTCTGGATGTTCAAAAATTCTATTTCTTCAACATCTTTATAATTAGGAACAGGAATTGGTGTCATCCGATTGGAGCTTGCTGCTAAAGATGTGAGAGTTTTTAGAGACAAATACATGGTCTTGACAACACAATCTAATGTAGTCACGGTGCCATCCAGTGGTTAGTTTGATTACTTTTACAGGTACTTCCCATCACTCTTTAAGAATGTATTTTACTCTCTAGTGAATATTCATCTAAGTTTCATCAAGGTTCTATGAAAAGCATTTTACTGTCTTTTCAAAAATCACATAGGAGGGATTTGATTTGCTATCCACTTCTAAACTAATGGAGTTATAGCCAGCTTGTTTTCTATATGTGTTATGCTCTGGAAAACATGATTTAGCCTGTCTTCTATCGAAATTAATGCAATAAGGAACCATGAAATAATGGGCCTTACACTGTATTCAATTTTAGTCCTAATGGAAACACAATGGAAAACAACATCTGCGACATAGGCCTGGTTGCTTGTAGGAAAGTAATGGATATTTTCTGCTGTGATTTTATTGGTGCTCTGGGTTTTATCCTTCATCATATGCTCATCAGTATAGTAATAATGTAATACATACTTTGACTTGACTTGTACATAGTCTCAGTTTGTAAGGTCACATGGGTAAATGTAGCTGGAAGACTTTTAATTTGGCTGCTGACAAAGTAGGATAAATCAAGACGCCATTAGAAGGAACCCTTCTCAAATTTTTTATGAAAGCACAGCTTTTAGATTTATTGCACACATCTGTAAAAAATATACTTTACAGTAAATTTTAGTAACATCACATTGGGACATTTGAACCTTTGGCAATGAAATTCTGCATTGCCACCGAAATTCATTATTTAAATCTCCATGGTAAATTAGCTTTATGAGGTGGCTACTTTATTTTCCTATGAATCAAAGGCAAGAGTAGAGACAACTTCATCATCTTTATCACTGTTTATATGGGAAAGTACTAAACATTTTGCCCATGGAGAAATCTGTAAAGGCCTTTGGGTTTACCTCTTTATCAGCAGGCATAAACACATCCAAACCACCCTAGAAAAATGGAAGTTAACATCTAATATTGTTTCTAAACATCTAAAGGGATAGCCTCACTACAGTGGACTATGTCAAACTGATACAGTATTTCAAATCACTTCAATTTGAAAATGATTGGAGCCACTTATCATTTGATTCTTTTCACACTATTTGTCTTCAGATTTCTTCCATTTGGTTCAGAAAACACAGAACTGATTTGGAGAAGATGGTATTGATGTAAATGATGGCACTGTCTGTGGGAGCAGGAGATCTAAGGCTACTTGGAGGGTGTGGCGAAACAGGTGTTGATGATCCAAACGGAAATGCCTTCTTGCTCATGAGTTACTACATTTGCTCTTAACTTGTGCAGTTAAATACCTCACACAATTTATCAGCGTTAAATGAATATTCCCTAAAAATTTTACCTAGCCTCTACCAGTCTACAATCTGCAACCAAGACAATACATTTTGGCTTCTTTTGCTCTTGCTGTTGAGTTTATAGTTTTCAAACTTTACATATGGAAAGTGTTAAACTTACAAAAACAAGTTTAAGGAATAGTGTGATGACCATGCACATACCCTTTGCTGCTACCAAATGGTAACTTTTTTTTTATGACATTTGCTTTGTCTGTGTAACGATAAGCTTTTTATTTTTATTTTTTTTTGTCTGAACCATATGGAAATAATATAGGCACTTCAGCCCTAAGTACAGTATGTATCTTAGGAATAAAAATAGGACTACTCTTCTACATAAACACAACATCATTTTCAGTCACCCCTAAATTGAACATGGTGTAGTAATATTATCAAATATAATGTCTACGTGTAAATGTCACCTGTTGTCCAAAAACACCCTGGATAGCTCCATTGTAAAGGTACAATTCTACCTTTACAACTAATATCCTGTTCCCTTTTATACAATGGTTTTTGCATCTATGGATTCTTGCCTGACTCACATATTATATTAGCTATTGCAAAAAGGTGTTTTCGACTTTTATTATTACGTTTTGAGACAGCCTTCTGCTGTGAAGATTTTACTCCTTTTATTTAAAAATATCACCCTGGGTTCATGGGTTCTTTTTTTATTTAACATTTTATAACCCGTTGCCATCATTTTTCTTTTTCATGCTCCCATTGTCCTAAATTTTGCCAGTGGGAGCCCCTGAAAGCCCAACTCCTGTGTCTTTTTGACATGTCCCAACAGATTTGGAGCATGTCTTTACTTTCTTACGTAATAAAGTAGGTCTGCCTTGTGCCTTCCCCATCCCAGACTTAGAAACAAGAAGTCCTGTTTTGTTGTTGTTGTTGTTGTTGCTGTTCCTGTGGGTAATGGTACTTAGAAACCAAAATATATTTATTTTTACTGGGATATCATTCTTCTAGGCTCTTTCAGTGAACAGGGCTAGATTTTTTTTTTAAATAATGAATTCAAACTTTGCCTCTAAGTCAGATGCAACACCAAAGGCTTCTGCCTCACCTTTCTCCATTCCATACGCATACTTCACATCTTCCACTTTGAAAACACTGCTACCTACCATCAATATATTTACCATTTGCTCTATCACACAATACACAAAACAAAGTTTTAGGATTTCTGCACCAAGAACAGTACTAACAACAAACCTACTATGTCAAGTTCAATGTTTTTAAATATTCTTTTATGTCCTTAGATTATGTACCACTGTGGGGTTTCACTTAACAATATATCCTGAAAACTCACTCCATATCAGTTTAGAGATATACGCTTTATTCATTTTTATAGGTTTACAGTACCCCATTTTATGGATATATCAGAATTTGTCCAACTAATCTCCTATAATTTGGCATTTAGGGTTTTTTTTTCAATATTATACCACAATGATTAAGTCTGTATATATATCATTTTGTATTTTTAAAGGTGTTTCTTGAGGGCAAATTTCTAGAAGTGGCATTGCAGTGGCAGAGATTACCAAAAAATGTATACTTTTATCAAATATTGCCAAATCCCCCTCCACAGATATTATGCCATCTTGGTCTTCCACCATTGTACTTCTTACAATAACCAAATGATTATTTCTCCCTGAAAATATTAACAATATTAACGGTTTTAAATAGTAAGAGTTGTTTGGAACAAATGTAAAGGTAAGAATTTCTTGTATACCCACTTCCTGATTCCAAACTCAAATTCAAATTATATAGGTGGTATGGCACTCCTGGATGGCTCAGTCAGTTGAGCATCCATCTCTTGAGGTCAGCTCAGATCATGATCCTGGGGTCATGGGATCCAGCTCCCACATTGGACTCTGCACTGAGCGTGAAAACTTCTTGGGATTCTTGCTCTCTCTCTCTCCCTCTGCCCCTCTCCCCTACTCATGCTCTCCCCAATTAGTCAATTAATCAATAAATAGAATTTAAATTACAGAGATGGTAGATGCCACTGAAGAAACAAAGCCAGACTATAATATTAAACAAACCTGCTTAAGTGGTATTTTGAAGCTATAGTGGTTTATGATTGTTTTTCTCCTGGACTAATTAAAAATACAAAATAAAACAAATTCATACATTGGAAATTTAGAGTAGGAAGAAATCTCAGAGATTTACCAGTGAAGTACTGACAACATAAAGAAAATTGAATGTTTATCATTTTATTTCTTAGAATACGATGCTGTTTCTTAGAATATGCTGCTCTCTCCTCAAAATACAATTTCCTCTCCATTTATTTCCCTAGGGTTCTCAACAGTCTCTATGTCAACCCTAAATCTTTCTAAATTTCTACTATTTCCATTCAAACAGGTCCTACGATCCCATAGTCTTATTTCTCAGTTCCCATTCTTAAGCGACTGAGTATGGAAGACTAACTCATGGGACTGGAGCCACTTAAGATGCCCCTCATGCAACACCAATGGGCTTTGACCACCGTCCAGCATACCTCCTTCCCCAAGATCCAGTGTCTGAAAATCCCCTTCAATACCTTCTCTCCCAGCTGATGATCTTGGTTTTTACTTTATGTGAACACCAAAAATATTTCACTTAGAGTTCCAGCCAATCCTATCTTCCTTTTCCTACATCTTTACTTCCACTTTTTTTTGTTTCTCTTCCTCCAAGCTGGCTATCCCCCCTTCCCATTACTCCAAACCACTCCCCCCCATACACACACACACACTCTTCCCCTGCAGTTGTGCTCCATAAATCATCTCTTTTTTAGCTTACAAATGTTTGAATTTTTTTTCTAGTAACTTCTCTTTGTTTACACACATGCTTAGGTCTCTCACATTCTAAAAACCACTTCTGGGGCACCTGGGTGACTCAGTTGGTTAAACGTCTGACTTTGACTCCAGTCATGATCTCACAGTTCATGAGTTCAAGCCCCACGTAGGGCTTTGTGCCGACAGCTCAGAACCTCGGGCTGCTTCAGATTCTGTGTCTCCCTCTCTCTCTGCCCCTCCCTCACTCACACTCTGTCTCTCTCAAAACTAAACAAACATTAAAGAAAATATTTTTAATAAAAAAATAAATAAATATAAAGACAGCTTCCTTTACCCTATTACCTTGAATTGGATTAGTACTTTCCAATTATAAAATTCTGATAGTGACTGTATTAAAATCAAAGCCTCTGTTTACTCTCCTGTCAAGCCCTCATAATCTGGCTTCCATTTCATAAAAGTTGTTCTCTTAAAAGTTTCTAATGACCTCTAAACCAAATTCCAGTAGTCTCTTACTGGTCTCCATCCTCCTTAAGCTCACTGTGAGGATTGCCACTATTTATTGTGACCCTTTCTGTGATTTTCAGGAAATTTTGCTATCAGTTTTCCTCCCAAACATTCCTTCTCTCTCTTGACCTGTAGTATGTCCCAACTGCTAAAACTAGGTATTCCCTAAAAGTTCTTTCATAAACCCTAGTTGAGAAGTTCACCAGATGAAGAAGTTAGAGGACCCTAAATGAGAATGTGTCTCTTGGATTATGAAAATGGCATAATACATGTTGGGAAGCTCATTGCATAAAGCCTGAGAACAAACAGGTATATAGATAGGTTCAGGTTACTTGTTAACAAATAATAGCTAGATGACAGATATAGATAGGTTCAGATTATATGCCATGTAGTTCTAGGACTTTATTTCGTGGGTATTACACATCAGAATATTTATGGGTCAGTATGTCTTCAGCCAATACATATCAAAGCAACAGTTTTTAACTGACTGAAAGCAAAGAGCTGAACTACAATTAAAAACATATGTATTTTAACTCTTAGCATTTCTGCTAAAAGATTTTTTAAATCTAATATCAAAGGGAACTGCACCATATTACTGCCCTTGGTGATGGCATTAATAATCGTCTATTACATACATTAGAAATCAGCCTTATTTCTCTTTTTTAAAGGCCTAACAATTGTGAATATTTAAATATTTTCTACAAAAATAATAATGTTCAGGCTTCTATTTAGGTAGGTCAATTTGTAACCTGCTTTTGTAACATGTTTTTTATAGTAATCATTCAGAATAAAACCTGCTCTTTATAGTAATCATTCAAACTAAAACCTGGTCTTCATAGTAATCATTCGGAATAAAAACCAAACATATTATGGTCCTTTAGTCAAGAATTTAGGCAATATTTATCACACATCCACTGCCTGAGCTATAGCACGTATTTACTGAGTGATAATTATATGCAAGCCACTAATCTGGGTGTTAGGGATTCAAGCCAGACAAAATCTCAGCCGCTGTAGCATATACATTTGAATTAGACTGGCTTAGATGTTATGGTATATGTAGCCCATACCTGTCTCTTCCTGCACTGAGTGGTGCTGGACGGGTTGTGCCAGTGTTTAGTGAACACACTAAGATGGACAGCTACGATATTTGTCTTCTATAAGGAGAAACTGTTCATCTTAGTCAGTGGTGGTTCAAAACTAAGGGTGATCTTGCCTTAAGGAATTTGGGGCAATATGTGGCATTTTTGGTTGCCACAACTGGTCCATTACTCACATCTAAAATTCTGCGAAACATCCTACAATGCACGGAACAGCCTCCCAAACAAAGAGTTCTCCAGTCCACACTGGACAGTGCCAAGGCAGAGAAACCCTGCTGTAGACTAAAGAGCCCATGTGGCTTGAGTTTTCTCTTAAAAGAGGAACATGAACCACATGTTCCCACAGCCTCTCCTACCTCTGACCACAGAGATCCCCCTTCAAGCTCATTCCTCTAATCTTCTTTGTTCCATGGGTAAACACACAATGTTCAGTTGAGATCCATCCGTACCTTCTATTTGTTTTCTGGGATGTTCTCAAGGGTCAATCAATGCTTACTAAAGTTTTTGAGCAAGCACTAAGGTAGTAAGTTCTATGCCTGCTGGGCATAATTATAGGAAACAACTTCATTTTTTTAAATCTCATAACCCGAAGCTCAGCACAATCCACAAATTACAACTCCTTTCCAGTGTGTTTGTGCCCTCAGCAGCTCACAGCAGGACAAAATCTCAGCCTCTGCCAGCCACCATTTTTTAGCCACCTTTCCTAAAATATCAGAAGCAACAAACCTCCCAGGGTGAGGCAACATTCTGCGGCTTTGCCTGCATGGATCAGTATTTTTCCCACACAGTGATTATGTTGCTATGAAATAGTCAATAATTATTTTTTATTTAAATCATGAGTACAAGGAGGAAGTTAGTCAGACTGTTACTCATTATCAATACTCTACTTCATACGATAGGAAGCTCACAGGGGCCTTGGTTGGTAGTCCAAAATTCACTTGTATTTTTCCCTTTCATTTAAATGCTGTGTAAACTTTTCTGATTATAATTCCATTTCTATAACTATACGACAGGCTATGAACCGTCACTTAACAACATTTGAGCTCCAGATGGAATTTATACCTTTACCACTGTGTAACATTAGACAACTCACTTAACTTTTCAAGGATAGGATTTAGTAATGTATTGAGTAAATAGTCTGAGCTAGTATCTGACATGAAAATGATGAGTCTTAAGTAAGTATTGCCAGTTTCTGGCCATGTGACCATCGGCAAGCCTTCCCTCGCCCACCATTTAGAGATTAATTTGAGTATTAAAGATTTTTTCCATTGCTACTGTCACCACCAAATTGTTGTCTTCAGTGTGTCTTCTAGCTCTGCAGATACAACTCAGTATCACCCTAAACTGAATTGGAGAAAGGATATCCAGTATTCAGGATGTCTAAATTGACCAAAATTAAATAGGTTTTTAAACTCTATGTTTCAACTTTTTTTCCCTAATAAAATAACTTTACTCTCTACCCAGGCACAGAAGCATAGGAATGGAAATTTATTTTGCACCCCACTGGCCCCAGACATTATCTTTTCTAACATGCACACTCTGTTTTAGATTCACTAGGAAAGATTAATAATTTAGAAACTGAATATTTCTCTTTAGACTACTAAAGGTTGAACATTTTTTCTGAAGATTCTATCTCAGAATTTCTGTTCCTTCCTGACATAAAACTACATGGGCTCTGTCCTTACAGAGAAAGAACATCTTCACTAGCAAACAGAAATGTCACCAAGCATCAAAATATATTGAGAGCCAGGTCCCCTCTACTGTGAACTGCCATTTTGGTCACTAGCTACTGATCGTCAAGAGCACTAGTAACACTGAAGAGTGGACCTCAGACATCATTTCCTATTATTTGTGAATGACTAATTAACCGTGTTCCCAGTAAGTCAATCACCATTGCTTATGAAGAGTCATATATTTGAATGACAACTAGATACTGAGGGACTATCATAATAAAAATCAAATGCCACTTTATTTACTCTTCACCTATCCACTTGCATTTTTATCTAACCAGACTATTTTTCCAGGCAATCATGTTTAATATGGTAAAGTCAATCGGGCATGTTTGAGGGTAGGTGCATGTTGGTATGATTCTAGTGTGATAGTTTACAAAACAACATCCCACTTTTCCAATGTCCCTTCTCTGCTAGATTTCTTCAGAGGACCCAGATAATAAATGGCCACACAACATCTTCTTAAACAAGTTTGCACTGCAGAAGGAATGATCTCATTCTTCAAGAAGCTTAAATCTTTATTGGAGATAAATGACAAATGCATGTAAAAGAGAGAGTGAGAGAGTGAGTGAGAGAGAGAGAGAGAGAGAGGAAAGAAAGAAAGAAAGAAAGAAAGAAAGAAAGAAAGAAAGAAAGAAAGAAAGAAAGAATCACCCATCCAAAAAGTAAATACTACAAGCAGCTATATACTGTTAGACAAAAGATGTCTAACAATAGTATATAATAAAAAACTTGTTAGAAAATATCAATAAATACATATCAGTTTTACCTAACCAAGTAAGTTATCATTTAATGATTAGATATTGCACAGCAAGTTAACTATCCATGCTTTTTTTTTGAGGTATATCCTATATTTCCATTAATTTCCACTAGATAACGTGACAAATATTTTTTAAAATCTTCAAAAGTTTTGGTCGACAGAAATTTAGGTGCAACCCTTCAGCATGTCAGGAATTGAAGTGTTTAATCTTTTGACATTTTTAGTGCTCAAAAGGGTTCATTTTATTTTATAGTTTTTTACATATCATCTTTATTTGTTCAACAAACTCCTCTGTATCCTTTTCTCTGAAACCACAGGGCTTTTTTGAGGCTCAGGGATCCCCTCATATTCACATTTCCCAGAACTTTACTCTTTCTTTGCCTGTAATTTTCTAGAATCCCTTGGATTTTACACAAGTATAAAATACTTATAACTGACATAGCATAAAATTCAGTCACGCTCATTTTATCAGTTGCGCACAAACTTCCTCATTACATACATGATACCCACGGTTAGTTTGCATTTTATTTTTATCTGTTGCACATAAGCCATTACTTTGTTAAAGAAAAAAAAAACATCCTGCAGAATGGTGGAGAGAGTGTAGGAGACTTTGGTTCTGAGTTCTACACAGTTTGGCACTTTCTTCCCTCAAATGTAGAACAAGAACATTGGAATTGTGTTCCTTTTCCCATAACTTATCTACTGTGACAGGGTTTTTATTCATGTGACCTTTAATTTCTTACTCTCTTCAGATCTAGAAAAGAAATGAAACTTTTAGAATTCTTTGAGAGAAAGGAAATAATTGTATTCGTGATGTCCATTTTAGTTAGTAAAAAATGTCTCTGAGAGGCTGACTCCCCCAAAGATTAAATGAAATGTCCATTCAGTGGTAAAGTCGGAATTGGACCCTCAGCTCCTCACTTCCCACGCCACGTACTAGCTGTGGGATACACTTCCTCCTGCCAGATTCCTCCTGAAAATGTAATTTGTCATCTTCTAAGTAGTAGACAATTAAGGCCTGAGATTCATTTTCGCTGCAAATGAATAATTAGTGAATGTCAATTTCATGTTTTCTGAGTCCATGCAGAAGACAAAAAAAATAGTCATGTTAAAACACTTAACAGGCCCTTTAGCTGTGATGACACATCAGTTCTTGGAGATGAGTATAAATATTATTATTGTTTTCCTCCTTAAAAGATCATCGAATCTGGGTCTCACTTAAAAGTTTACTGAACATTTGTCTACTCAATTTATAGCTTTAGGAGTGTTTTGCTAATAGATTCAAAAAAATACAATCATCTCTTCTAAACATTGTGTTTGCATTTGGTTTTTGCTTTTTTGTTGTTTCTTTTTTTCTCTACACCCCCTTACAGCACAAGGTGCCTCAAACCCCAAGCAGCTGCCATCTGGTTTGTTTTACATAACTCTCTAAGCCCATTCAAGTGGCACTATACCAGCGAAGAATAAAATATATATTTATATATATGTATATATTATATATAGTGGATGGAGCCCAGGAACTGCGCCCAAAATAACTTGTTAAAAGTCATTGAGCATAACAGAGGGAATCATAGGGAGGTCATAGCAGCAGCTGCTCTGGAACAGCTCCCTCTCTCGTCATGGTGCCGTAGGCATGGTTAAGAAGGCAATACTCACAGCACCTCCTCCTTCTCCTTTAGTTTTTATGCCTGTCTATCACTCGCATCTCACTAGCTGACAAGCACCTGGGATTCAATTCCTGCTGGATTTTAGAAAGTCACATTAATTTTGGTAATTTCCCTATTGTAGTAGTGAGACACCCCCCCCCACCCAGTTTGGCGAGCAGCTTTAATATTTCATTGCATATTCATGTATTGCCTCATGTTATTTTTGGTGTCTAATGGAGACAGCAGCCAGGGCTTCATGAAAGATTAGTAAGAGCCCTACAAATAGCTTTCTCACTGTTCTAGTAGATTGGTGGTTTTTTTTTCCTTTTCCTAAGAGGGCGGACCAGAATTCTTTTCAACGAAGACATATTTGGTAGTGAACAAAAAAGAAACTTCCCCAGTCCACGAAGAATCTCCTTGATACGTGAGAATATGTAATTATGATTACCCCCAAGACAGCCTGCCCCTGTGCCTCTGTTCAGCTACTGGAAGGCACCAGCTAATCTTCACGTTTTGTCTCTTTCCCCTAATTCTTTTCCCTAATTCTTCTCATTTATATTATTTAAAGAATGTCATGTTTCATTAGTTCCACATTTCTTTCGGTGAGATATAGGACCCCAATGGGAAAGAAATCATCTTTTTTTAAAAATGTCCCACACATACAACACAGTTTACTCCTTCTGAATTGCAAATAATTTATTCATGGCATATTGATGTCTTGTAACTTTTACATTTACTGGGCTGTTCTTTAAAACAATTTTCTATTCCATTTCCCTTACTCATCCAGAGATTTATAAGAATGTATAGCATGCAATATAGTGAAAAGCCCAAAGTACCAGAAAATATTTTTAGAATAGAGACATTCTACAAATGACAGATTTTTTTCCATTTTAGGCCTTATGAAAAATGGATTTGAAACTTATAAAAAATGTATCTGGAACATCTGAGTGCAAGGTTTTTGATTGGATTTTAGAATTCAGATCTATGATTCAAAAGCAATTTCTTCTTCTCTGAAAGTGGCCACACCGAATTGATTTTTAAGGAGAAAGAAAGGGTATAATTTGGATTTTGAACCCTTTTCTAAGGATTCATATTGTTTTCACTTATGCTGACTTCCTTCATCCCTACTGCATCCTTATGGAGGAGGCAAGTATGTGTTAAAACAACTCTTTTACAAGAGTTGACCTTAGGCAAAGCTATAAATAAAGCTTCACTTTTCTTTGTCCTGTTTCACCTTTTTCATTCCACATTTCCTATTATAGACCCCATGTGGCTTTCTAGTGAACATTTTTTTTTCTATCTTGAAAGGTCTTATTATCTTATAACGCCACTCAAAGAATTAGCTTTTTTTCCCACCACAAAAAATAAAGGGAGGAAATAATAAACCCAAATGAATTAATCAGTAATGGTAGACCTTCCAGTAAAAATCAGGTAAGTATGAGATAGATGTCCAGGAAAGAAAACTGGAAATTTTCCAAGTTTATGAAAATGCATAGAGGAGTAGGGAGAATTCTGTTTTGTCTCCTGAAAAACCAAAAGTCACTAACCCTATTTTAAAAATCTTGATCCTCAAACTCTGAATATTTTTCTTCACCCAGCTTTCTCTCTTCTGTGATGGCTGCATCAACTTCCACTGAGTACAGCTAATGGAGAAAAAAATAAACACCTAATTGAATAAAAAAGATAAGTAGGTTGAAACTCAACCCAAAGTTTAGGCTGATTTGCCATGGGTAGCTTTCTAACTTTTGGGAGCAATTGGTCCTTTTTGAATGTTATTTTCCACCTCTAAAATTAGAAAGCTCAAGCATATTTTTTAAACGGTTCTGTAACAGGAGCACCTGGCTGGCTCAGTCAGTAGAAGGTGCAACTCTTGATCTCAGGTTGTAAATGTGAGCCCCATGTTGGATGTAGACATTACTGAAATGATTCTGCAACAGTCTTCATTTAAATTTGAACTGTACCCATCTGCTAACTGTGTGATCCTACCCAAGCTATTTATCATACTTTACTTTGTTCATCTATAAGATCATTGCAGTGCCTACTTTGGAAGAAGTTATAGCAAATAAATGCTTAGTTAGCTTCTACTGGTTTTTAGCTATTGTTTAATTCTAAGGGCTATGTTTTATTACAGATATATTAAACGGCATACTTGAAAAATGTGAACAACATAATTTTAAGTATTTGTAGAATAGCTGATGTTTATCAAGTGATTATGGGCCAAACATTAAGTCCTTCATTTGCAAATCTCATTTAAGTCCCTCAATAACATAATGTAGAAGGTATACTTATCCTTGGATTACCGATGAGAAAGCTAAAGCTTCGCTAAGCACACAGACACAAGTAAAAAAGTACTAGGAGGGGTTTTCCAAAGAGGCCACTGTGCCATACTGCTTTCCATTCTAGAGTTTTCTGCCCTCGGTCTAGATGATTAATACCCAAATAAATGTTGCACTGGATCCTAATAAAGATCCACCTTTCCATCTCCTGAATCATTTTTATGATCCGTATGTGCTTTATATTCTTTACCAAACCTGCCAGTGAACTTCGAGACATTAAGTATATATTTTTTCAGCATGCACACCCAGAAAGTCAGAGTGTTTTCAAACCACAAGGTGTTACCCACCCACCTTTCCTCTGAATATCACATACGAAGGATCAAGTTTCTCAGGAAGCTCAGACTTGTTTAAATTCACCTAAAACCAGATAAAATTAATGTTGTAAGGCCCATGAGACCCCAGTAGAAGAAACTAAATCAAAACGCACACACCTCTTCATTTCAAATGGAAGAAGCCAGAGTTAGCACCCCACTGTTTCCCACAGATGGTGCAAGTCATAACATGTGAAATTGATACATTTCAGCTCTCAGCCTCTCTGGGTGCAATACCAGCACAATGGGAAAAGTCTCTGTTTCCTTCTCCAGATTAATTCTCTTCTTTCCGAGAAATGACTTTCAGCTATTTTAGACAATATGCCCTTCATTTGGAAAGCGATTTATATTCATTCACTCACAGCCATCATTCAGGAACATCATGGATTGATAGATTCTAAAAACCTAGCTTTTCATTAGTTCTGTTTGCAAGGCTAATTTTCACAGCCATTGATCATTTACTCCCAGTTGCTCCTTCTTTCCAGGACTTTGTGTCCCACAAACATTCTTTTGATGCAGTGGTCCATTACATGTTTCTATCCACAGAGATGTGTCTATGCCCCTAATAATGACAGCAGGTACTTACCAGAGCAAACACGTTCATGTTCCTGGTGCTAATTAGGCTTAATTAAAAAGGTTCTACCTTTCACTTACCGATGAGAAACAGACTGAGTCTCAGAGCAGAGAAGATCAGGAGCTTAGTTGCTTATTTAACACATATATTATTGGCACCTAATTTACACTGAATATATGCAAACTCTTTGCTTTGTTTCTCAGGTATCCTATTATTGTTTACACTTGCAGCTGTTAGTATTGCTAAATTCAAATTAATCACAGGGTATCTCCACATAAGTCACTACTATCTTACCAAAAGCCAATGATAAAAATAAGGAATGACCTGATGATGGATCTGATAAAGCTACTTCTGATCTCTAGGCACACATACTAAAGAGATTTTTCCCTTGTTAAACTTTACTCATCAAGCATATATGTATAAATATCTATTTTTCTGTTCATAGGCTCACACGTGAAATAGTGTTCTGAGTGGTAGATTCTAGTACATGAGGAGCCTGTGGAATAAAGAAGAGACAATTCCTAGCAGTGATGATTCCTACTAATAGAATATTTGCAATTACAATGTGACATCTGACATTTTAGTTGCTATGCAATTAACATTTTCTTCTTCTCTTCTACCTCCCGATACACATATACATGAGGATGTGTAGGTTTCATTATACCACGATGGTAAGGTAGAGATATCGGTTGAGATTTTAAGACGTTTAGAACATTTTCCAGACTCCAAAAATGAGTGATAAGTGATTTCTTTTTTTGCTGTCAACAAATTTGTACTGGGCATTACGATGACCCAGGGACTTCACACATACATAAGATCTCCCCAATTAATCCTCACAGCAAACTGTGAGGTACTTGGTGATTTAGTATGAAAGATGGGACATATACTTGAATGACCACAAGTTAAGGGATAAAATGATGACTTCCATAAGCAAAATGATGTAATACCCTAAGTACAAAGTAATATATATATGTAACAACAGCTGTATATATATAATAACAACTATACAGAAGGAAAAGTTTCATTCTACCTGAAGAAGTTAAAAAACAAATTCCTTAAAAGGCAACAATAGAGTCAGATCTGAGGGTGAAAAGGTATTTTCACTCCAAATCCTATCACTTGTTCTTTTTAGATGTGTATCACTAGCATTATTCTGATGTTAAATGAGCAAGAGAAAGGTGTAACTCTGGCAAAATAGGAAATGAAGGTGGCCATGCAAGAAAGAAAGGAAGGAATAGAAAGCCTGAAAATATATGAAGTACCTAGCAAGGACTATGCAGAAGAAGGAAGAAGAGTGTGTGTGTTCATGAAAAAGAGACTATGAAAGACAAAAAGAACGAAGATCTTTAATCCCAATGAATTAAAATAAAAGAGTGGGGAAACAGGAAAGTCACTGCTTTGCCGCTTCCTCCATACACCCACCACCTACCACCATCAAGGCCACCTAGTTCATCGGGTGCCGGAGCAGATATCACTAGCGTCAGAAGAGAATCTGACCACAGATCACATGTATAAAACATTCAAGGCTCAGATGCTCATTCAAGAAATGCATAGGAGGGTGAAATCAGTGCTTCACCCGTCAATGGTCCAGAAGTTTACAATGTGAAGGCCTAGCATGTAAAGAAGAGGATGCAAACGAAGAAAAAACACCTGTATTGATGGTGACAAATATGATCTTTTCCCCATAGTCCAAGCTGAGTGATCTTACTTGAAGGTCAAGTATTTCATGACATCATTCTGGCTTGCTCAGGGGACCTGCCTGTTGACTGTGTCTCCACCACTCCTGGAAGGACATAGGGACTGCCCCAAACATCACCCCAGGGTCTAAGAACTGATTAATGTTGAGTGCATTTACCATCTATTCAAATATTAAGACTCATTGATCTCTGATACAGAGTCAGTGGGGTTTTTCTCTCCTTCCTTCCTTTCTTATAATTTGATACCACTGTCTACGCTGTTCATAAATGCTTCTCTAGAATCAGGTGATTCCTTTCAAAACTGTGGATGTTCAAACTGGCAAATGATACCTAAACTAAGGTCAGCTCTTCTCAAGTGACCCTACATCTGGCTCCACATAACACGGAAGATGCCGAATGACTTCTTAATAGCCTGACAGAATCTCTGTAACTTTCAAACGAGCTTCAGGAAAAACACAGAGCATAACAAAGTAAGTCCAAGAAATGATTTTTTAAACATCCTTGTTATATCAAGGATTGTTCCATACCTCAGAGGCTACAACAATGCCACTACCAGACTCTCAGGAAATACACAATCTGAGAAAAGCAGGTGTAAACAATAAATACCATATGAAGCAGTAGTCGCTAGAGGTACACAATACTAGGAAAATAAATTAATTCTGACTGGGCTAGCTCAGAGGAGAAGGAAAGGGTTGACTTAGAACTTGAAACATTAAAAAGACAAGTCTAGAATTACGTAGAGGCAGAGTTTGCAGATGACAGTTTGCCAGAACTGGGGGAATTCGGGCTTCTATCAATATGGCGAATTACTTAATACAGTAGAAATTTAGGGGTGTTTCATACCAAGAATTTATTTCAAATTCGCTTTAAAATATTTTACCTTAAAGAATTTAAGTTACTTATTTCCATGTTTTCATTTACTATTAAGATCCATCAGGGGCGCCTGGGTGGCGCAGTCGGTTAAGCGTCCGACTTCAGCCAGGTCACGATCTCGCGGTCCGGGAGTTCGAGCCCCGCGTCCGGCTCTGGGCTGATGGCTCAGAGCCTGGAGCCTGCTTCCGATTCTGTGTCTCCCTCTCTCTCTGCCCTTCCCCCGTTCATGCTCTGTCTCTCTCTGTCCCAAAAATAAATAAACGTTGAAAAAAAAAATTTAAAAAAAGATCCATCAAAACAACATGACCAAAATATATCTTATTTTGTATAAATACATTAAAAATGTATGAAGCTAACTTTAAATATCTTTCTTATTCATTGCTTCAAATCTCAGAACATTTTTGCTTTTCATATATATTTTGCTTTTGTTTTCTTTGTCCCTGCTTCTTAAGTATTTTTAAATCCTGGTATGCTCTGATAAATAATTGCCATAGAGCATATTAGAACTACAGAGCCTCAGATTAGTTTGAAAACTGGAATTCAAATAAAAGTATAATTGGCTACAAAATTCACAGACTCTTACTATGGTAATAATCTAACTTCTGTTGAGCCCTGAATTTCAAGTCCCTGCTAAGCATTGAAACGTGTTTAAATTCATTTGGAATAGCAGTGTTTTATGCGGGGTGAGCATCTGAAGCCTAAAGTATCTATAGTCTAACCCTTGAAAATAAGCCTACCATAAAATTCAGTAGGCTAATTTTTCCCATCTCAGTAAATCCAGCACAACATTCAAAGAGACCACTATTCTTATTGTGAGATCCAGATGCAATAATCACTGAGTTAGAAGCCATGTAGTATTAAAAAATTGAGTTGTTTTTTGTGGTTTTTTTTTTTCTCCTGAGTGGGGATGGTTGATGTTGCTTCTGTTTAATTATAAACTAATCTAGCAGTTCTCAAAGATAAACATGCATCCCAATTACCTGGAGGGCTTGTTAAACTAGACTGCAGAATTCTACCCTCGGTAGATCTGGAACAGGCCTGAGAAGTTTCATTTTCAAGTTACTGGTAATGCTGCTGTTGCTGCTACTGTTCCAAGGACCTCGTTTTGAAAATGACTCTGTGTGTACAGACACACACACACACAACCAGACTTTAAAGTCTTATTTATGAAGACTTTATTAAAAAAAAAAAAAAGATAACTCTGCGTGTGCACAACATTCAACCAAACCACATTCCTTAATCTATCAGTATTTACGTATTTGGTGATACATGTAATCATTTTCATGCAAAACTTCTGTTTTGATGTGTAAAGCTGGCAAAACCAGTCCCCAGCTGTTGGGAATGCCTTAATGCTGAGGTCAAATTTGCCTACAGAACCCTGCCTACTTGGATTTAATGCCAGGAAGATAGATATAAAACTGGCATTTCAATAAGCTACTTTGCTAAACTTTAATAACACCACTTCTGTTAACCTTGGAGCCCTGATTAAAATACAAATAAGTGAGGGAATCCCCATTGTTAACTAAGCCCATTTTGCATATTTATTGCAATCCCTTTTAATTTGTAAGGGCATGTCAGACGGTGCAATGAAATCTGTCCTCTACTTGTTGGGTCTTTGATTTTGCCTTTTCCAAAAGGAAAAGAGTTAAGATGTAGACGCCTGATATAACCTTCCGTAGCACCTTATCTACATTTGTAGAAAATATGAAAATGTTTGAAAAAGTGTTTGCTGCCTCCTTTCCTTAACTTTCTAATTGTTTCCTACTCTTGTCTATAATCTGCTTTCAAGGTTTTTCACTTGATTTTTCACTCCACCAAAATGAAAATTACAGCTGTATTTATTTAAATATTTATTTAAAAAGAAATGCTGTATTTTCTTGTGAGAGTTTCTGCGGACTCTCAAACGTTTAATGCAGTGTTATCCCTTGTATATCATGTAACTCAAATAAAAAGAGATAACCTGGAAAAGAGAATGCAATACAAATAAGCTGGGGTTGAGCAGTGTGAGAATACAGACATTCAGAGAAACACGGAAACTATTTGACACCCGAGAAGGTGACCACATAGTCATCAGGCTTTGGAACTGATTATGGGGAGGAAAAGGGATGTCCAAAGGAGGGTACGGAAAGACTGATAGGCAAGATTTTGACGTGACAGTTCAAAATGGACCAAATTTACAATTCCATCACATGATCAACCTTCTTGTGCAGTTCAACTTGGGAGGAGCTAGGGTAGAAAATATATAAATACAAAAATCAAATTTCCTTTTTCCTTTTATTTGATTATGGAAGGCTATAGAAGGCAAGGCTAAAACTATGTATCTCAGTTTAACTGCTTTATCTATGGATTTCTTACAGAGAAGTGCCTCCGGTGGCATGAATAATTTAGAACTGCTGGCATTGTTTATATTGGGAGGCTGTAAATCCTATTCATTCATTCATTTGACAAATATTTATTAAACAGCTTCTATGTGCCGAGTATTGGGTAAAGGAAATACAGTTGTGAACACATATGCTTTGCTCAACCTGATGGTTAGAGCACACCAATATAGAACTCATTGTGCTAACATGTGCGGACCTTAGCCACAGAGGTACGTGGAACTGTGAATGGATCAAGGGGTACTAGTCCTAATTGTAATGTCTGCATGCTTCTGCCAAACTGAACCCTAATTTAGAATTTAAATTCTATGCGGGGGGGTGGGATGGGGGGGGATCAGTCTAACCCATATTTATTTTCCTTTAGCAACAACTACAAAGAAATGTGTCCCTTTAACCTCTGGGAAGGCTATTTTCCCTTCCAGAGGTGGGGGCGGGGGTGGAGATTTAGATCAGAACTAATTGCTCTGTGATTACTATTTTCCCTCCCGTAGCTCCATACGGCCGGGATAACACGCATTGTACACACAACAGGAGGTAAGACAGTCAGTCAATTAGGGGAACAATTAGTTCCAGTTTCTATAATTCATTTGAGTTTGTAGATGAAATTGCCTGAAAATATTGAGAACATTAAAGATCAGTGATAAAACCTAAAGAAAGCAATTTATATTCCAGTTCTAGAGGCAGATGCTTAGTTGACACTGCTCTTCTGCAGACAGGTGACGTTAATGCAGTAATAATTATAGTTTGGCAGCAATTAATAAATAGACTGTCAAAACCAGTCAAATTGTGTTCATGGTTTTGGAAGGCTGCTGATTTTAGCTTTGACATGATGTGGCTGAAGTGTTCCTGAAAAGCTCAAAATTGTTAATTAGAGGATGCAATTCTGTAACTCCCCTTCCATGGGTCTTAGGTTGGAAATTTTTGGAAACAAACATTCACTTGCAACCTGGTGTCTTCTTTGGGGTCTGTGTTTACTTGCTAATTTATATGTAGAAGGATGTAATATGTAGGAATATTCTAAGATTTAGGAGACTGATGAACCTACAACCGAGTCAACTTGAAGAGAGAGAACTTGATGGGAGTTAGTTTTTGTTGCAATATCATAATGTAAAATTCAGGGGAGGGCTAGAAATCACAGTGGAGCAAGGGTAATAGCCTGGCTTTAAGTGAACTCAAAGTCCTACCTCATGCAGACAAATCTGCAAGTTTAAACCTAGTAAGAGACTAAGGGTTCTCTGGTCCAGGGAATAAGAAAGCAGAAAGAAGGTAAGGAAAATGGTCAAGAACATTAATAATGAATTCAATTTCTTTTAAAGCAAGTGATAAGAAGAAATTTAAAGCCATAACTTTACCAAGTGTTAAGATCAGAGATTACCCTATCCTGACTTAATAATGATCAAAGCTACCTCAACCCAGAATATAAATCCCTGATCAGTTTCACACATCTGCTAGTTTGCCCAGACTTCAGCAAAGGAACAAATAAAATACTGATGTTATTTAACAGTGTGTATGCATAATATTTAAGACCCAAACACATTCTGAGAGTAATGACCTAGAATTACTCAAGTTTAATTCCTCAGAGAAAATTTACATTTTTTAAAAGGTAGCACTGTTGGGGCGCCTGGGTGGCTCAGTCAGTTAAGTGTCCGACTCTTGGTTCGGCTCAGGTCACGATCCCATGGTTCGTGGGTTTGAGCCCCACGTTGGCCTCTGTGCTGACAGCATGGGGCCTGCTTGGGATTCTCTCTCTTCGTCTCTCTGCCCTTCCCTGCTTGCTCGTGCTCTCTTCAAATAAACAACCATCAAAAAAAAAAAAAGTAGAACCGTTACTTTGATGAATAATTTCTTGCTAAAAACTCTGATACAAATAAGACTGCTAAGAAATAACGAAGGCAAACAAACATCACTATCACCCCCCCAAAAAAAAACACAATACCAACAGAAAGTTTAAGTATTAAACTTCTAAACCAAAACAAGAAAAAAATTCATCGTATCTCACACAAGTTTTCCTAGACTTTAAGTAAAAATCTTGTAGAAATTTGTGATAAAGTTCCATTTTCTAATTTAATTCTAGGACTTAACCATGAGGAAAGCAAATTAATACTCTCAGCTCCTTGTCTGTGGTGTTTAGTACTTATATCAACTTTTGCGCTCTAATTAATTTTACTAATCCTTTAGTTAATGAATAAGACCGGGGGCGGTGGGGGGAAGCATCAATTTCAAGAGCAGAGGTAGAAAATTGTTAATTCAGAAGTGACCCACAGCTCCCAAAGCGTTCTCGTCAGCATTGCTTTGCGATCCTGTTAATATTTTATTTTGTTTTATTGTTCTTCATAGAGCAAAACGTTTCACAGTTAATCTCTACGGTACTTTTGTTTCTAAGCTCTCTAAAAGACATTGATCTGGCAGTAGCCAAATATTTGAATATAAATTGATTTTATGCCATACACAGAAAACAAGTATTTTATTGATATAAATGGTTTCTTTATTTGTAGAATTACACTAAAAATTATTTTGAAACAGCATGATTCCTTTCTGGACAGTATTAGAATTTCATGCCTAAATCAAGATGAACATTAGTTTTATAGGAGTTTTTTGTCTTCTGCAATAGCATAAATGTCTATGGTGAGAAGTGTCAAGGGAGTAGAGATGTAGTCAAAAGCTTTGAGAAAGAAGACGTAAGTGTGAGATGACAGAATGGTCACGTGCAGAGAAATTGTTAAAGCTTTTCTCTGTTTTAGGCCTATTCATAAAGACAATACTTAAAGACTGAAGTCATTTTCTTTCAATCTGCTTGTTAAGAGCAGAACACTTGGGTCTAAATTTTATATGCAAGACAGTAAATGCACAGATATCATGGAGACCAGCCACTGTAAGAAAGGGGAAGTCTGCATGAAATTTTGAAACTACAAGCCTTGTACACTGACATTCTGTTATCAGCTGCCATTCTGACATCAAGTCCCAAGCATCCTGCACTGAATGTTTATTATAGTCTTTAACCAGCATGGCCAAGACAGAAGTCTCAAGGACAGGATAGATCCCCACGGTTGTTTACTGCCTCCATTCTTTTACCCTCTTCAAAGCCACGCCGTTCTTACCTCATCTAGAATGCTGTGTTCTCACTCAGAACTGTATTCAGGCTTTGATGATGGACTTCTATAAAGTGCCATCTCCATCGGCTGATTTCTACAGAGACTTTTCTTTTCTCCAACACGCTCTGCAAAACGCTGGCTTGCTTCTTTACTTGTTATCATGAATAACAGCATGATTTTGCATGCTGCCCTTTTTCAACACTGAATGCTCTATATCTGTCTTGTCTCTACCAGCTGCCTTCTCGCTCTTCCCTTGTCAGCATTTTGTGAAAGAAGAGATTCAGTAACAATGTGTGCCCAATATTGTGTAGGTTTTATATTCACTTTGGATTTGAAGCAGGCCTCCATATTTCACCACCGAAATGCTCAATCAACCCTCCAATTACCGATTCTCTCCAAAATTGAACTTAATCTATTCTAACATGGAAAACTTGGAAATGCATTCCTTTAGGTATGCTGTTATTATTTTCATCTTTGCAGCTGTAAACTTTCTAGTAAAGCTACATTTTCCCTCTTCTGTCTACTTCTAGCCTGGAAAATTCTGATTTTAAGCTCGCATTCTAAAAGTCTCTCTCGTATTTCAGTTTGGCTTTTAATTTTACTCCATTTAAGAATGCTTTGCTAGCATTCCTGACTTTTTTTTTTTTTTTTAAACATAAAGCTTGCACACATTGTTTTGTTTTCAGGGATAGTTTTTCCCAGTGATTTTTGTCCTTGATCACAAAAGCCCTTGAGTGATTTCTATGAAAAAATATCCAGTAAACAAGCGGAATTTTATTAAGTCCTAACTCCTATTTTTATTCTATATTTCACCTTCTGTAATACAGGGTGACTTTTAGATGATTGAAATCAACACTCATATTTTATTCATGTTATCAGTACACTTTTATCTTAGGAAAAGTGTTAGTTCATCTGTAACGTAATATCTAGTTATGAATTTGTAACAGTGTGCCCTCACTCTGAAATGTCTCCTTAGCCAGTTGGATATTAATTGAGATTCTAGATATTGATATTAACCATCTTATGGAAAAGCAATTGTATATTAACAGCGTGGAAGAAAAAAACATTTGGCTAAATACAAATTTTCGCCTAATTCATCATAGTTTACAACCAGACTGATGAAAAAAACTTGACATTGTAGTCATCAATGATCTTGACTTGTACTACAGGGAACACTGCAAATCTTCCTGTATCTGTTGTTTTACAGTGAGGTTGAGATGATTTCTGCTTAACATTTAAAAGTCATGGTAATATGGTATCTTGAGACTGGAAGTCATTTAACACTTTCAAAGAAGTTGGGTACATTCAGCTCAAGTAGTTTAGATCACTTTTCAGTTTTCTTTTAGTATGTCATAAATATTAAATTTTGATCAATAAGTTTGGGAAAAAAGGCCTGAAGATCTTTGAACTGCCTATGGGATGACTTTATTTTGATGAAATTCTGAATATGAAATAAAAAGGCAATTTAGCTCCATATACTGCTGTCAGTAAGCCAGCATGCTGGCTCATGATGCAAATAAGCAAGTATTTACAGATCACGCTTCTCAATGCAAACTAACACACTGAACTCCTTGAACTCCTTCTCGGAAGATCTGACATGCACACTGTGCTATATTCAGCAGTCTTATTACTGAGCCAGCCACTCAGACGGAAATGTCATTAAAGCCAACTCTTGGCCAAAATGAAAGTTTACAAGTATCCACAGGTAATGAATTTTATCAAAGTCCTATTTTTCACAATGATGTTTACTTACATGTAGGATGGTGACTTGATGGTATTTGATAGGAAACCTGTTCATAAGTTCACTTTCTTAAAGCGGTATGGTCTGGGTTTGTCAAGATGAAAGAAGACATGAAAAAAGTTCATCAACGTATCGCTAACTCTATCACACCTTGACTTGATGGAGAAACCAAAAACAATCCATTGCTTATGAAGAGACCAAAGCAAAGGAGGAAAGCAGCAGTGAAAGAAAAGGAACCCACCAAGAACCACTTGGAGACTATGCTACATAATGAACATAATAGGCTATCTGCCTCTCAAATATCCGTTCCAAACATTTGACTCCCTGGATTTACTTACTAGGTGCTCCCAAGCAGATCAAGGTGTAACTACTTTACTTACTAGGTGCTCCCAAGTAGATCAAGGGGTCACTGTCCCCTCATGCAAACTTTGATTAATCACGGGCACATGAGAAAATAGAATGTTTAATTTGAATACCATATACAAAATTAGAAACCTACCTTAACCTTTCAAATCTTCTAAATTAGATCAAACCAATCACCAAAACCAATTTTCTCCTATTTTAAATCCATTTGTTTGTATGTACCTAGCACCATAGGATGTAGGGCAATCATCTTCATTTCAATTCATACAATGTGGGGAAGATACAGCCCTATTGTAAATAGGAGAAAATGTAATGAGTGTCTCTTAAACTTATTGATAACCATAAACTAGAGGGTCAAAGGCACACACAGGTAAAGGGTTTTAAGGGGTCAAGCTTGCACAGCATAGTAAAAACGCTAACCAATAGAAAAAGTAAATTTTATTTTTGTTATTGTGGAAATCAGATTATAAAGTATTTGTATGTCGTAGCTTTTGGCTGCAAGCAACAACAAGCACAACACAAAATGGATTAAACCATAAGGAAAAGGTATTATCTCCCATTGCAAGAAGTTCCAAGGCATGGTGGTGGTAGCTTTAGCTAGTATAGCAGCCCCACAGCATCATGAGGGTCTTGACTGCTGTCAACTTTTAGTATCATCATCTGTAAAGCACCAGCCTTCCACGCTGGATTCTCCCATGAACACATGACTGCAAGCACTTCCAAGTACCACACACAAACACAACCACCACCAGCAGAAAAGAGATTGCTTTCTGTGTATATATGTTTAAGAGTTAGAAAAATTTCCTCAGAAATCACCCAGCAGACTTCCTCTCCTATCACAATAGCCTGAACTGGATCACATGCCCTTCCTTGACTAAGCCAACCACAGGCAAAAACAATGAGATTACCATGATTATATATGTATGTATATATAGAGAGAGAGAGTAGGGGGGGGACTAATAAAGTTCACCCATGAGTAGAGATAAGGAGCTGAAAAAAATAGGGCTTGTCTTAAATCAGAAAGACTGATTAGGTGAGCAATTGACACATGATTTTATTATTTCATAAAATGTGTGTATTGTTCATTCAGGTTTCACGTGCCCAAGTTAATTTGTTGGCACACAACAGAAGACAGAATTTAGGAAGAAGAATAAGCTGAATCATCACTTTCTATACTTCATATCTGATATATACACATAGACATACATACATATATCTAGCATATAAACTTAGTCTTCGGGCCCCACTATAATCAGATAAGTTAAATCTCAATCATCTTCTATCTGGTGGTATCTTCTCTGTGTAGCCTCCTAGAATTATTTCTACTACAGCATGTAACACATTGGATTCTAACCATCTGTATGCATCCCCAAGCATACAGATGGTGAATGAACTACTTGAAATTTATCCAAAGCACCTAGCATCATCATGTCAGACACATTGCAGTCATCCAATATATTCATTCATTCAACATCTATCTATTCATTTATTAGTCAGGCAGAATTCCATAGACCCTGGAGCTAGCCTGTTTCACTCTAAATCCTTGCTCCAGCGCTTACTAGCTGTGCAACCTTTGGCATGTTTTCTCATCTATAATAGATAATAATATTGCCTGACTCACGGGGTTTATTTTGTGAGCATTAAATGAGCTTCTATGTTTAAAGCTCATATAAAAATGTCTGGCTAATACTATGGGCTTATAAAGGGTTATTCTTTTTATTTATTAATACACTATTTCTAACTGTAGACTGCAGAATTTTTCATCATATTTACCACAATCTGAACTGTGGTATGGATCTATTTTAAAGCTTTGCTTCACTGTGTGACAAAACAATGACAGTTTGAGCACAGTTTGATAAAAGAGGGCTTTGAGTTGCAAGCTTAGATTTTCTCTCAAGCGCCTGCAGCTCAGAAACAGCAAGTGCTCAGAGTTGAGTTTCAGCAAAGCAATGAAAGATGGGAATTCCAAATTAACTATCTGTAGCTTCTATAGAAAACATTTTGGGAGCCAATTGGCTTGATCCAGCTAAGCTGTATCTCTTCATTCACTGCCAAAAGCATCTAGCATCTTACTATACAAAAGTTAAAGAGAGATAACTTCAATTAATATTGTACACAATGAGCATTGTTGCTGAAAACTATCTTAAATTGAGCCATGAAAGATCAATTTCCTCTGTAGGTTTTTCCATCTACCATTGTAGCAAAAAAAAACTTAAGAGATTTTGACCCTTACTGTACAACTTCTAAAACATTGCAAAATACATTTGACATATTTATAATGCATTTTAAAGGCAATTTTGATAACTTTTCTTCATTATGATTCTGACATGCTTAACAAAATCTTAGGAGGCCCCTTCCAGTCATCCAAGTTCTCAACTGAGGGGTGCTTTTTAAATAGATGGCTGCTTTTAAAACTACAACAATATTTTATTAATAGAGAAATGGGTACACAGTACATAGATTAGAAAAACACTATTAAATTTGTGAATTCATTAAATGCTTTGACAATTCTGTCCTATCCCAATTTTCAAAATTTATTTCCCTACTGTAGGCGGGAAATTTTCAATTTTGTTTAAGAGCCCTTGATTTTCTGTATCATTTTACAGTAATTCAGTACTTGGACTTTGAATTGGATATAATTTAGTTGTTTCCATTCTTTTCTTGTCTGTATTATAGGTCTGAAGGGGAAAATATCGCAGCAATAAATTTAATTTCCATTTGGCTCATGGATTTATTTTTATTTTAGTTAGTTCTTCTGAAATTCGTATTGCCTTCAATTGCTAAATATAATTGTGTTGATTGATCTTCCGGGAATGAGAAACTCAGTTTGTTAAAAATTTTATCAAGTTTATTGCTTTATAATACATTATTTGTAAATAATGTTAATGCTTTCTCTTTGTTCTGTAGGAAATTTATATTTTATGTATTCTAAGAAACCATTAATTACAAGATGCGTCGTTATATGTATTCTAAGAAACCATTAATTACAAGATGCGTCGTTATTTTATATACTACCAAGAAAAAATGCTACAAAGTAAAGTATGTCGAAAATAGTTTCATATCCCTTGAATTTTTATTTTGTACTTATCAAAAAATCATTCAGACTTAGGTTTTATTTTGTGTCACTTTTGTGCATACAAATGAGGAAGTTAAAAGCACAATAGATTGCTTATTATGTTCCTAAATTTCTAAACCTGTTCTCAAGTTAGAGTTAATGATGCCCATCTCTTTTTGTGCACCATTTACCTTTGTGCTACCAGTAGTGTTGGCTAAAGCATTTCTTTAAATGCTGTTCCACTAATGCTTCCAGAATCTTCCAAGACACTTGACTCTCATTCTGCTAGTTTTAATTGTGTAAGGTTACAGTAGAAAGCTTTAAGACCACAACCAGGATTCAGATTCCTTCCTCAAATGTCCTTTAAATGATTTGTTGACTGGAACATCAGTGGGGATAATAAGCAGATTGGGAGTGCACAAGCCTGGCCAATAGTGACATTAAGATGCCATAGATTATAAGGCAAATTCCCATTTCTGAGATGCAAAAATGTGAAAAAATACATTTAATTGAATGTTTTAAATACTCATCTGTCAGTTGGCCTCCACGGCATTTTTCTAGGCTTTAGATCACTCTGTATGATCGGTTCTATCACTCTCCAACATACATTTAATTATGACTGCAGGGCAGACTTAGAAACAGAACTTACCGACTCTGGCTATAAATTTAAATATTCCCCAAACTACCAAGCCTAGTGAACTACACAGTAGGTTTTACTTCTGATGATGCCTTCCTGATCACAAGGTGAAGCTACTCTGATTATTATATTAGTTTTTATAGTATACTATGTGATAAACTCAGACCTGGAAACCAGGCCAAAGGAAGCAGGGTAACTGCACAAATGGCACTGAACAGCGGTCATGGTGTTTGGAAGCCTCGCTTCACCACTTATTAACTCTGTGACAATAAGCATGTTTCTTCTCTATGCCTCAGTTTTTTCCAGGTACTTCATAGCTTCAATTCCTAAAGGAGACTATCTTATGTGCCTCACTCACTTTTTCATGCCAAATAGTGTCATTGGCCTTAGGCCAGCACCTAAGTGAGCTGCCCTTGAGTCAAGTGCTCATCCCTCCATAAATCCACTGTGACTATGGCAGAAGGGGTGGCCATGAATTCTACCTAGACTCTTACCCATCATTAGAGTCTGTGAGCAGGACAGTTTCACGGAAAAGGAGCTATGAGTGGGTAAGGACTGGGGTTCATATCTTGAGTACGTCTCCTACCCACCTCCCACTTCTGCGGGATCCAGGGTTAGATCTGTCTCTCCTCAGAGAAAACAAAGTTGAAAAAAGAAAAGAATGATTTTGAACAAGTTGGGCTAACTTGGAAATATACCTGAGTAGTAGTGACTTTTTTTTGACATAGAACATTATTTTTCACACAATCAAAACTAGAGTGAGATGGGAGAATAATCAAATTCTTATTACAACCAGTATCCTTCCACCTTTAAGGAAGATGGACCTTGAGGAATGGCTTTTGCCTGTCCTGGGGCAACAAGAATGGAAGAAGATGAACACCAAAAAATCTAGAAAACCAAATTATACTTTAAAAGAAATAATTTACATTAAAAATATGAAAAAAGAAACATGATAAATCAAAGTTTTCCAACCTCTACTAAGAGTAGCTGGCCATTGAAAAAGTTTGATCTCTAGTTTTTAATACAAATGTTTGCTATTCTACTGTTTTGAGCGCCTCACATCTGTACCTTTCTCTGCTTATTTCCTTTGGATCCAAATTTCCTAATTCCTGGTCCTCCTTGTTACTTCTTATTCATGCTTTTCCATCTGCTGCTTGGCCATCAGGGTCATGTTTCTAGTTGTGTCACTATGTCAAGAAGATGACCGTGATTTGCAATTTGCCACTATTGGTATCAAGAGATACCATAGCAGGGCATATTGGGTTTCCATAATGGCAGGAAAAGACAGCTAGGAGAAACTCAAGGGCTGCCTTGAGGTTGAGAATCGGGGTCTTAATTCTCCTTTTCTCTGCCTTCACATAAAGCATAAGGTTCAGTAGATACTCATGACATACATCAAGTGCCTGGTACATGGTAAATGAGACCTAACAATAAGTTTTTGTTCTCCCCTTTGAAGGGAAGAAACTAAGAAGAAGAGAAAAGATAAGGAGAATAGGAGAGTTTTGATCAGAGAGAAGGAGAGAGAAAGAGAAATAGAGAAAGAAGGAAAACCAATAGGGCACTCAGTGGCTGCAGAGAAACAGGTTTACAAGAAGGGAGACAGAAGGCATATAGCACTTTGTACAGAGCCAGGAACTAGAGACTGTGGTGATGGTTCCTTGGGTGTACATTTATTACCAAGTCCATTAAGTTTCATACATTAAATATGTACAGCCCTTTGCAGGTCAGTCATGCTTCAATCTCAATAAACCAGTAAGTCAATAAATAAGTAGATTCCTAGGAAACGCGGCTGGTGAGCGTTCAGTATTTCCTTTCTGCTTGCGCTCTTTCAAAGACACTTTCATTATAAAAATCTACACACCTTTCAGTGTTCGTAGTGTGGTATTTTTAGGGTCGGGGAGAGATGCTGATTCTATACTCAAAGGCAGGCAGAGCCACTTATATTCAATGTGCAAAACTATTTATGAGAAATACTGTCTGAGAACCACACTCTAAAGCAAAATCCTCCCTGTACCTCTTAGGAGGCTTTTGTGGCTAAATAGGTAAAATCTGGAGGCAACTAGATCTACTTTGGAAAGAAAAGAAGAAAAAGACCCAGGAGCCTGTACTTTTTTATGGTTTATGAAGGTAGGTGGCCTGCTGTGCTTCCATTTGCTCCAAGGTCTGAAAACAACCTTTCATCTCTCGCCCTTTTACTGGGACTATCGCCAGAAGTCAGCTGTCATCACCATGAGAGGGACTATATAACTTCCAGTTTCCCTCTTCCTTCCTTCAAGAGAAAGTATCTATTTAAACTAGAGAGAAGATATACCTTAAGCCTGACATTCAAACATCTGCAAACTTGTGGAAGATTTGTATAATGCTGCTAGACTTCACTTACTGCCTAAAAATCCTTGGGTGTGGAAAGAATTTAAATGAAACCTCGACATTAGTTCTCTGCCACCACCCCCCCCCCCCCCCCCCCCGCCAAAAAAATCTTCCAGAGTGGGTGCCATAGGTCCATAGGTCAGATTCCTAGGGAGCTGTTCTGGGTCTCATGTAGCTTGCTGGGGAATGCTTCCTGGGTAGGGAAACTGGGAACGCAGGTTTGGGCAAAGCGAGTTTCTGAAAAACTGAGGTGCAGTCACCACAGGCTTTAGCTGATCCTATAGGGCCCTTCAGAGATAAAACTGAGGCAGGGGCCAGGCCTCTATACCAGCATCCACTCATCAGTTGGATGTGGGCTGTCCCTGGGGAAGTGGGTTTAACCTTGGGCGTGGCAGCTCCCTCCAGTCAAGGGAAATCATTGAGGAGAGATCACTCAGCTCTGAGCTGTCTTTAGGCAGCACTCTCTGAAACTAAGGGCCTCATTTCTGAAAGGAAGGGAGAGATTCATATGGCATCCTCTTATGGTTCCCACCTACACCTACAGAAGGTCAAGGAAAATTCTGATGGAATAAAATCACTACATTCTGCCCTCCATCTCAAAAATGCACTCTAACATATTCCATGGTATCTGCTGGATTCTCTATGATAATTACTTCAATAGTTACTTTCATTTTGGGGCATTTCTGCCTTTGAATGCTTTTTTTTAAGTAATATTTTCAGCATCTCTTTTACCTTTTTAATTTTTTTTTTTAACATTTATCCATTTTTGAGAGTGAGAGAGACAGAGCATGAGCAGGGGAGGGGCAGAGAGAGAGGGAGACGCAGAATCCGAAGCAGGCTCCAGGCTCTGAGCTGTTAGCACAGGGCCTGACACGGGGCTTGAACTCACGGACTGTGAGATCATGACCTGAGCTGAAGTAGGAAGCTTAAGCAACTGAGCCACCCAGGCGCCCCTCTTTTACCTTTTTCTCCTATTTGTTTTTTAACTTTGCATGTGATTATTATAAAATACAATACTTAAATGGAAATAGTGCTTTCTCCAAAAATCGTTATGTTTATGCAGTATGGTAGACAATCTCACTATATAATCTGATAAATCTGTATCAATTTATAGACCTAGAGATAGGCATAATTAAAGTCCTACTAAGAAGAATATAAGGGACAAAGGGAAGTTGTCATGGGAACCAAAAATCCTGATTTTCCTCATTTTGTACCATAAAAGTATTAACCTCTATGATACCTTAATATTTTTTCTACATTGTATTTTAACCACTGGTCACTTTGTATATTGTATTTGCTATATACATAGCTAAATCATCACTTCCTACAATTTAGCTTTTTACATTACATTTTAAAATAGTTTTTTTTAAATCTGGCACTAGGAAGTTAAACTCTTCCTCCAAGAAGCAGTTTTTCTTAAGAGCAAAATAGTGTTAAAGGTTTTTTTCTCTGTGTAATTTAAAATAGTTCAGATTTCTAATATATTGACAATGTAAACATACAGGAGAAAAAATGATTCTACCACAAATTTAACATTTTAAATTTATCTTTCCAACCTCTTTGATACTGAGTTTTTTATTTTGAAAAATTGGACATATTTCATATAATGTTCAATAATTTGCTTTTTTTCATCTAACACTTACAATGTATTTCCAGGTTTGTAAATATTTACCGTGAAGATAATTTTAACAACTTTATTTAACGGATTACCATAATTTTAAGTCTCTCTTTACATAGTTTCTGCTCTGTAATATGACAAATACGTTACAATAAACATCTTTAAATTGTACACCCCAGATTAATTCTTTACTGTGAAATCCTAGAAAAAGAATGTGTACTTCTACAGCTCTAAATGTATTTTTCTAAATGTTTATTTTTGAGACAGAACACAAGTGGGAGAAGGGCAGAGAGAGAGAGAGAGAGAGAGAGAGACAGAACCCAAAGCAGGCTCCAAGCTGTCAGCACAGAGCACAACACTAAACTCGAAATCACAATCAGTGAAGTCATGACCTGAGCCAAAGTCTAATCCTTAACCAACTGAGCCACCCAGGCGCTTAACACTTTTATAGCTTTTTCTATGCTGTTAGTTTGGCCTCCATAAAGTATTTTTCTATTCTATGGGCTTTCCCAATTGCTCACTTTTCTGAACCCTCACCTTCATATCTACATATACCCACATTTAGAAATGAATATATATTAGCTTATTGTTATTTTAAGTCTTAGGTTTTTGACTATTTGTGAAATTAAATGCTTATCAGGAGGATTTGTATTCCTTTCTTTGAGAACTGCTTCCTCGTGTCATTCGTACTGAACTTTCTCCTAGAGGGGAATTTATTTTTCTATCCAATATTATTTCTCTTGGCATATTTCAAGATGCCAAATTCCACTTTAACCAACTAAATGACTACACTCTAAAATTAAGTAACCCGTTTCCCATTGGCAAAAAAAGGACTTGTGTTTTCCATTTACTGGTAAACCAGTTCAAAAGAAAATCATAAACATCTTTCCAGTACCAATTTAATTGTTTAGTACTATGTAAGTGTTACTATTAGTCTAGTGGAAGGAACCTTGAATCAGGCTAAATCTTTGTAGGACAAATCACTTAACCTCTCCACATCCCAACTGTTTTCTGTAAAATAAGACCAAGTTGCTCTTCAGGGTGTAATGAGAATTGAGAATATTATACGAATGACAGTATTTTGGCACCCAGTAGGTCAGTAAGTGGCATCTTTAGTTTTCAATAGCCCCATTAGTTTTATTGTATCTTCAGATGTCCTTTGTTATAGTGGTAAAGTATAAGCTTTTTATTCCCATAAATATGAATTGAAGAGCCATGTAAATGCTCTAAGTTTTTCTATTTACAAACAGCATTATCTCTCAAAATATGAAGGAGTAAGAATATTAACAATCAGTCTCTTTGTCAGTATATTAGATCCTTAATTGCCCATTATATTTTTGTATTTTATGAAAGACTTTCATTTCACAGTTAAGAAAAAGGAGCATTGTCTATAATCTTTTCTTGATGTAATATAATTAGAAATAATAGAGATAATATCATTGACAAATAACAGTTGCAAGTTTATAGCTTTTACCTTTTTTGATAAAAACACTTCTAAAGCATACCTCATATCTGAAGAGGATTGGAAATATTCATTGCTTCATTAAAAAATATACTGAATATACTTCAAATCCAACTTCTATCAAACAAGTATTTTTTAAATAGTCTTTTAGATCATTCAACTCATATGTAGAGATGTTTTATATTCCATTATAAACTGGAGCAACATGAAAATATTCAACAACCTGAGTGGCAAAGGACCCAACCATCTGTGCACACAAAGGCTAGAAAGGAGTTTGGGGTGGCAGCTGATCAATCTAGATGACCAGCAACAATACCTCACTTCTAGAAGATGCAAAAATTGAACTGAAACCTAATTAGACAATATACCTTAATGATGGCACTGTTGTATGTAGGCATTTGCATTTACTGCAATAATTTCTTTCAAATTCTACAGTAAACCATGATTCTTCAAATATCCTCAACTATCCTATAGAGATAAGAAATAATGCATATCATATCTGGTAATTCTCACAGCAGAGGACCAAATTTAGTTTTTGAATACATACATACCAATATTTCATACATATGTATGTGTTTGTGTATATAATTCTAGTCTTAGCTGACTCACATGAAATATAAAAGTTTTGTTATTATCAATATCAGTAGTTTCACCTAAGTTATGCAAACCAGACTCCAAATTTTAGCAGGGAGACACATCCTAAGCTAAACGCAATCAGAAAATCAAGAAAACCTTCTAGAAAGTGACTTTGAGTTGGAGAAAAAACTACAGTTTTCCACCATCTGGAAAATTCTGGATTGCCAAGTATTACTAGGGAGGGTAAGAGGGGGGACAGAAGGACCGATTGACTGATCTATTGATACAGTCCTAAGCTCATTGAATAGATTACCTCACTGCATACTCAAAAACCTTCTGTCTTTGGTAGGATTATTCTCACTTTACAAATGAAGAAACTAAGGAACGGAGAAGATCTAAGCCCCTATCTGTCTAACTCTACCCTTTCACGTTATATTAGTAGCTACTAGTGGAAAATTAAAAGCTTTAAAAAAAATAACATTTGTAAAATGAAAACTGATTATCCGTGTGTATTTATGAGCCTCAGCCATCCCCTCCTTCTATGAAATCCAAAAATCTCTGGATTTTAAGATTATAATAATACATCCATACATCAGAGATTATTCTACTTACTGTTTATTTCCACTAAATACATAAGTATGCATAATTAATTCACAAAAGACTCTAAATCTATAAAAATCCTTTATCTCTTTTCTGGGTATTTCCATTTCTTTGCAAAAGGGACTTATAGGTCCATCAACTTTCCTGCTGAAACTATGAAGTTACTTTGCCCAGACATGTTTGTATTTATCTATTTCTGCCCCAAATTCTGTTCCCTTTCTTACCAGCACTGCCTGAAATCTTAAGTCATACAGTAAAATTCATTATTAAAGCCCAGAATATGTTTAGGTTGGAGAATAGGGCTTCAATCCTGCCTCTTTAGAACACCTTCTGCACTGCACATGTACTAAAAAAAATCCAGGTAAGACAGGTTTCAGTTTCTTTACATTTCAGAAGGCAGATAAATTAAGAGGTCAAATGTCCTATCAGAATGCACTCAGCCAAGAAATAGAACCAGAACTGAGGTCTTCTGTATTCAAGGCTAAGCGGTTTTCACTGGCTACCTTAGGGACTAATTGTTTTTTTTTTTTAATATTTTGGAGATAAACATTTAAAGTAATTGAATACATTAACTTAATAGAATAACTCAATAATCTAATCAAGATGAATCAACAGAAATGGTTTGCAGACAAGACATGTTTCATCATCATTTCCTTGATACATACAGTCAATCATGCCACATTTACAGTGGCTTCAAACATTTACCCAGCAAGACAACTGAATTATTGATCACAGTATTGTCTACAGTAAATGTCAAAAATAAATGACTGGGAGGAAAATGTACCATCAATAAATGAAATTCAAAAACTTCTCTAGGACACTCCTGATATCTTACAGTGTCCATGTTATACTAGTATTCTCTATAACCATTTTAAAAGTAACTAATATTTTGAATGCATGCTATCATTTATCAACATTTTGAATATAAATATTTAATCTTTCTTTCCTTTTAGAAAATACAAAATGTTCAGAGTATAGAGCATATATGTTGTCAGCACCTGTTTCATACACAGTTCTGTAATGTACAGGTTAGAAGTTAAATCCGCACAATAAATAACTGGCAGTATAAACAACTAGTAGATTTGACAGCTCACATAGTATTGTTGGGACAGTGTTTTCAGTAAGTACGTCTGGTCTTACCTTCTAGGAAAGACTCTCCACCGTGGTTCCATAAATACTTTATGAACCAACATAAAGTAATATGCTAATGATAGACTATTTACCCAGGGAGCAGGTGCACTCTCTAATGTGTTTCATCTCTGGTGCACCTTTGATGTGGGATCAGTTAAGCCATTTTGAATTGTTCTTTGTTTTATTTATTTATTTATTTTGCTTCCCTCCCCTCTTAGATTCACCTGAACCTAAAATGGTGAGCGAGAGTCACCATGAGGCCCTGGCAGCCCCGCCAGTCACCACTGTTGCGACTGTCCTACCACATAATGCCACAGAGCCAGCCAGTCCTGGGGAAGGAAAGGAAGATGCCTTTTCGAAGCTGAAGGAGAAGTTTATGAATGAGTTGCATAAAATTCCACGTAAGTACTATATATGGTTGGTAGAGTAAAAATAAATGCTTAAAAAATGATCTTATGCACGGGGCGGGGGGGGGGTGCTGGGGGACAGAACTCCTCTTAACTTACATTTGATTTTTGTTAATTGTTGGCAGGGTAGCATTCCAATAATAAAATGGAGTATTAGAAATGGAATATTTTTAAGTCTTTAAATATACTTTATACATGAAAGCCCAGTTTATAAAACATTTCTACCTTGTGTTTCATGCAGGTGGGGTCTTTTTTAAATGTCTATTTTTCTCTAGAATATTAATGTTTATGAGTTGTACTGTATATATTTTTAACTTGTATTTATGAAATTATTCCATTATAAAGATTATTCCTAAACAATGGCTAAAATGGACTTTCCAATATTGCAAGCTTGATTTCCTTTAATTTACTAATATATCAAAATCTTCTGCATGGTTTTTAAATGTTTCTTTGTTCTCATCAGGAAAACCTACACAAAAAACAATAACCTGTAGTTAAGCTTATTTGTATGAGTGCAGTGCTAAGTTCAAAACCAGTGGTGTTTAAATCTGAAACAGGTTTTTTTTTTTTTCTTCAGATGTGAACATTTATCATGAACTAGACATTTTTTTCAGATGCTGGGAAAACAGATTTTCCCACAAAGCTTATTCTAGTGAGGAAAAGAATAAATCCATCTAGATGCAAATATAGAAAGTCATGTGGTCATAAATAAGAGAAACTGAAGAAGAGTAGGTGGGATATGGAAGGGCATAGACGGTAAAACATTATTTTTTAGGATGAGCAGGGCTGGTTTCTTTTGTAAGGAACCCTGGAAGAAGTTGGGGGGGGGAGTTATAAAATGTAGGAATTCTGGACAAAGGCCCTTAGGCAAAAATCTGCCTGAAACAGCAAGGAGGAGCCCAGTGAGCCTTACGTAGAGTGAATAAGGTGGAGGTGGGCAGAAGGGGAACTCAGATTGTAGCACAGGCCGTATCATGTGAGCCTTGTCGATTATTCTATGTAACTTGAATCTCCTATGAGTGAAACAAAATGCCTCTGGAGGGTTTTGAGGAGAAGTGTCCCAGGATCTGACTCAAGTTTTTTAAAGATCATTCTAGCTACTGTGTTGAAAATGGGTTCTAGAAAGACAAGGACAGAAGATAAACAGGATGTTGCAATAATTCAGGTGAGAGATTTATCAATCCCTAAGAAAATTATTCTATAAGGACAATGAGAAACCAAGTGAAAAAAAAACTACAAGGAATCAACTTCTTATCCATCAGTGGCTAATAATTTATTGATCTGTCTACTGTTAACAAATTCAAGTTCATCCGAGAGACGCTCTCGGCATAGTTGCCAGTAATTACCATTCTCAACAGGAAGATCCATAACCTAGTAGAGGTGGAGATGGCCCAATAGATGAAGCCCTAGGATGAGAACCACAAGTTCTCTTTCCTGCTCTGCTACAAAGCTGATGGCTGATCCTGATACAACTTCAAGGTCGTAACTACAAGACACAAACCAAAATGCATGTATCATGGGGGCAAACTCTCACTTGAATATTTTACCAAAATGATTGCTTTAAGAGAGATGAGTTAGCAGAGAAAGAAATGAATAACATCAAATAAAATGCATACTCTGCCTGGTCTTGAACACCACCATCTCCTTCTTCAGAAGAGTAAACAATATGAGTGGTATGGCAATGTTATTAACTATAGGATTGAATGTTCCCCATGTAGCCAAAAAACTCATTCTCTCCTCTCCTTTAGGCTTTGCCTAAATGTCATCCTCTTAGTGAAGGACTTTCTCAACCATTCTACTTAAAATGATAACCCATTCATCCCACCTCATCTTTGCCAGCAATTCCTGTCCTCACCCTTGCTTTCTCACCATAGCACAGCTTTGCAGATGGTGCTATTTATTATTTGTTTTTAAATTGCTCTGGCTCCCTCCAAAATAGCATAAGCTCTATGAGAGCAAGGAATTGGGTCTGTTCTTTGTGGGGTTCGAGCACAGGTGGTGCCTGATACATAGGAGGCACTCCATATCTACTTGTTGAAGGAATAAATGAATGAATGTCAGTTTAACTTATGTCCTGAACCACCCTAGACTTTGAGGTCTTAAGATGCTGAAAAATCAAATCATCTTAAATATTTTTTAATTTTTAATGCTAGGAATTATTCCAGTGCTTGACTGTGTCATTTACACTGAAAAAAGCAAGTTGTTTTCATCTTTATAGCGACACTTCCATCTTTTAGCCTTTCCTACTTAGAGCCAACCATTCTGTACTTTATATTTCCATCCCATTTAGCAATAAGAAAATAGGCAGCTGGAAAAAAGTTATGAAATGCTCCCTTCTTTCCTTTCTTTCCCTTGACTAACTTCATTTCTTCCCAAGCTATTGACCCACTCCCATGTCCCTTTCTTAGACACTGGGCAGGAGACCCAGGTGATCCATTGTTCCTCCATGGAGGTTTACTTTTGATCAGCAATCTAATAGAACTTCAAAGGATCTGGGTAACTCCTATGAAAATACCACGCTGCTAGATCTATACTTGATTTAATAGAAAGGAACAAGTCAACTACCTAAATCTTAAAATATTATGGTAAATTAGAGTTAGAAAAACTTATATAAGTACAGCCATGTAGTTTTATCAAAAACTCATAACTGCATATTTTACACCTTTTTTTTTTCAACGTTTATTTATTTTTGGGACAGAGAGAGACAGAGCATGAACGGGGGAGGGGCAGAGAGAGAGGGAGACACAGAATCGGAAACAGGCTCCAGGCTCCGAGCCATCAGCCCAGAGCCCAACGCGGGGCTCGAACCCACGGACCGCGAGATCGTGACCTGGCTGAAGTCGGACGCTTAACCGACTGCGCCACCCAGGCGCCCCTTACACCTTTATTTTAATCTACCACAGTTTTTACTCCCTGTGTAAAAAATTTCTAATGGGATGTATACACAGGGAGCAACACTAAGCAAAAATAAAACATCCTGAAAATCAAATTCCTTTAGGAGCATATGTTATGTAAAGGTTATCACTTTTGACTTGGCATAATCTAGTGTGACACTAATGACAGGTAACAAATTAGAATATTAATTGATTTCAGTCTCTGAACTAAATCTTGGCTATCTGGCAGATGTGTTTTTTGCAAAATTGATAGCAAACAGCTTTAGTCTGTCACTTGAAATTCCCACTTGTGAGAAGAGAGGTGTCACAATGGCAAGGAGTTTGCATGTCATTAGTTGGGTAATCTGCACAGTCCAGCATGGAACATATTCAAACCAAATTGCCTGATGATATCATCCATAACACCATGGGGCTTAAAATTAAAAAAAAAAAAAGGAAAAGGAAATGGTACATGCTGAGCATTTTTATCTTTCAATTCATTCTGCACACTGTTATCTAAATGAAGCAGACAAGGTTTTTCAGAATGTTTCTTTATTTTGCAACTTTGATTGTAATATGACTGGGGTCATGGTTGGTTTGTAAAGCATGAACTCTGTGTCATCCAAATAGCTGTGATTAAGGTTTTGATATTCATGAGCTTCTTGAAGTAGAGTGCACCCTTCCTTGAGCACAGCAGAAAACCAAATATCCACAACCTGTCTCTTAGTGCAGAGTAAGAGTGGACGAAGGGTAATTGTGTACTTTTTGCAGAAACAATACTGGATAAAACGTTGAATGGAGGGATGGAAAACACAAGCTCTGGACTCAGACTGCATGGGTTCAAATCTAAGTTCTACCACATACGCGTGCTGTGACCTGGAATGTTCATCTTTCTGGGAATCAGTTTCTTCCTGTGTAAAATGGGGATGAAAACACTATCTCCACCACAAGTTTGTTGGATAAAGGGAGCAATGCATACAGAGCACTTAGCAGAGTGTGTGGCATGGCGTAAACATTCTGTAAATGTTAGCTAATATTAAACCCAAGCTGTCATTTTAACAAATCTATTTCCATGTTAGAAAAGCCCTCAGTTCCTGTCAGGTAGAAACCCAAATTATGAAAATTCCAAAACTTTGCAGCCAAATATGTGCACCTTGCATTCTCTAAACCCACTCCAGTGATGCCTGACCTAGGAAGATGAATTCTCTCATGGTGTTTCCTCTGCCCATTATCACCTCCAACTTTCCCTTTTTCTTTTTTAACTCCTGTAATTTCACTCACTCCTTCATTCCTTTTAGCCTATGCATATGCTCAAGGTTCACATATCTGAAAGAGCCTAGCAAAATTTGGCACACAGTAAGTGCTCAAGGAATGTTCATTTTTCTTCTTTCATGCACTAAAATTTTCTTCTCCTTACCTTACTCTCTGTCAAGCTACCATGCTGTCTTCTTCTTTCGTATCTACACCAAAATTTCTTGAAAAGCCTAACCTTGATCCCGACATCTATTTCTTCACATCCCATCAATGACTCACCTCCTTCCATGCTGATTTCCATCCTGCAAGTGACGTTAAAATTGTTTTCACTTGAGTCACCAGGTACATCTTGATGCATGATTATGAAGGTTATGATCAACCTTCGTTCAGTCAGATATTTTTGTATCACTAGCACTATCAGCCATCATCATCTGTAATTCTTGATTTCCAGGACCCTACTCTCATTTTCACGTCTTCCTTCTCCACCCACCCTTTCCATTCTTTCATTGACTGGTCCTCCTTTTTCATGGTCTTCCCTTCCCTAAAGTGGTACAGGATTGAGGATTACAATGTTAACCCAGTTCTGGTTTTTTTTTTGTTTGTTTATTTTGTTTTTTCAACATGCTCTTCCTGGGTGATATCACTCACCTAGTCTTTCAAATAAAGAGATCTCACTATTACCCTTGTCTCCCTTAATCTATTTCAGCTCCAATCCTATACCTGCAATTCATTTAAGTCCTGTTAATGCTGTTCATGAAAAACCTCTCAAAACCTGCCAGCACTCTCATGGTCCAGTGTCTTCTCTCATGTTTTTCTCTCTTCCGGGACTCCCTTTTCCCCATTAACACTGACACATTCTTTTATCATCCAAGAACCAGTTCAGATGTTATCACTTGGATGAGAAATTTCCTCATTTCCTAAGGCAGAATTATGTGAGTCTTCCTCCAACCTTCCAAAGCACTTCATGAAAATCTTTATCTTGGTTATTTGGTTTTGTTTGGGGCCTGTCCTTCTCACTGAAATGTAAATTGCTCAGAGATAGGAACCATTTCTCACACAGGTTTGTATTCCCAATACCTTGAAAATATCTGACACCACGCCAAAAACTGTATAGATATTATCATATTACAAATCTTACTATATCCAACATTATGCCCAATGGTCTTTGTGTCATGCTTGGAGAGGCTGATCTAGGAAATAATAGTTTTCGAACCATCTTAAGCAAATGAAATATTATAAAAGCCTATATTTATAACATGAATTAAGCAAATCAAGCTGCTGTGGTGAGTTAAAAGTGTCTTCCTCGCTCACCCTCACATCGGCAGCAACAAAGACACCTAGATGTATGAAACACCTTTGAAAGCAGTGGCCTGGAAAAGGAGCAGGTAAAGCAATGTTATCCCTCATAGCAACAGCCAATGACACCCGACAACCAGTAGTGATGTAGGTGGTTAAGTATGGCACAAACAAATCAGTGATGAAAAACGTAGTCCAGTAACTTTGTTTTCCCTCAAGCGACTGCAGGATGAACGTGATATCATTGTCGCAGATCATGTAACTGCTTTATGTTAATGTTGTAAACGTAATGCTGATGCAAGAAGAATTTCAAGACTAAATGAAGAGAAAACCCTTAGGAACATACAGGAATCCACAGCATGTGAATAACACAATTACTGTAATGATTGCCAGTCTTTAGTGAGGACTTAATGTGGAAACATGTGCTGTGCATTCTGTAAAATCAACCTGCATTCTGCCTTGTGAAAACTCTACTAGGTGAGAAAAATTATCCTCATTTTACACATAAGAAAGCTCAGGCTTAGTAAGGTAAGTGGTTTGTCTAAGGAAGTTACACATGGTACAGATGGTAGGTACAGAACTATGTCAGGAAAAATCTTGCAATTTATGACTATGCCCTAACAGAACATCACCGACTGCAAACCATCTCCATCATTCCTCATCACAACTAAGACGTGAAACTATTAGGGTCTTTTGTGTCTGTGCAGATATATTGCTTGATATTTGTCTTTTGATAGGTTTTAATGTTTGCTAGGTTTCAAAAGACTGAATACTTGGAACACAAATTTAATACTAATTAAGAGTTTCTCATTACATTATCTGGATTTGAAGCAGGTACTCATTCACCTTATGCTTCTGCAGTTATTTTACTGGCCCCACTTACTCAGACTGTCATGTTAATAACTCATGACTACCCAAGTACTAATAGTTAGATTTTGTTTCGTTGCACCGATGAACTCTGTAGATGACTCAGCTTCAGTTCTCATCTGTTGACTCAATTCTTCCTCACACTTCAGAAAAGCACTAGCTAAAATGTTAAATGTTATTATTCATTGTTAACTTCTAGTAAATTGAAATATCTCTAAGTAAAAAACCTTACAATAACGATGAGTGTTATTTGCAGGGCAAAGCAAGTCCTTCGTTAATACTGAGGGGCTTCAACAATGCAATGGCTGAAGGAATCAATTGGGGCAAGAACACTGAGGTATAAGGGTTACAATTCATCACAGCACGATGTAGTAATCTGTGCTTATATTCAAAGGTTTTTCATTAAATTTTAGTTTATTTCATCATCTTTTTAAGTTTAATTCTGGTTCAAAACGTAGGAAATATCTGTGTGTGTGAATACAGACAGAGAGAGAAAAATATTTAAAAGCTCCCATTGCTAAAAACTTAATCCTATAGCACTGAGTCAGTTTGGTTCTCAGTAGAGTTGGCATGGCCTCCTGCAGAATATTCTGAATATTCATCCGGCCACGTTTAGAGTGCTAAAAAATGGGCATACAGGAAAGCAACTGGCATTTAAAGGCCATGGGCCTACGAGCGTACAAATCTTGCAATGTGAGAGACAGTTTCACACAATGAAAACTATTCCCACATTCTGCACAATTTTCAAAATCTCCAAAGGACACACGTATAGAAGGAAACCCTGTTTATAATTATCTAAGCCGAGAACAACTTGACATATAAACATAGCACAATGTGGTTTTGCATGATTTTAATATAAACAGAATATTCTAGCTTTTAGTGTAACGTTCACCCAGCTTCTGATCTTTTATTTTCTCCCGATTTTTCAAAATCTCCTCTCTTACTTCTCTAAATCCAAAATCCCTTTTAGCAGCTGCAAGCATGTGATTATTTCATCGCATCTTCCAGTATAGTTATACCTGAAGATCTTCATAGTGAAATAAATTCCATTATAAACTTTCGTTTTTCGTTTTTACTTTCCTTATTTTCTTGATTTGTAAAAATTATATATGTAAACAATTTGTATTATTATTTATTCTTGGTGAGTAAAGGAACATTATAAAATATTTGTTATAAACTGGGACATTGTGTATAATACTGATTTTAAAGTCTGCAGTAGGATTCCTTCAACAGCCTGTGTTCAATGTGGAAACATAACAAAGCATATGCTACTGATATTTCAGGAAAGTTGTTTAAATGTGTCCTTGAATTTCGTTTCCCTCTTGGGTGCCGATTATGCAGAAAATTCCCCCAAGAAATTCATGCCTTTAAATGAACTAGTGTTGAGGGATTTTACAAACTTCCAAAGCATAGGTAATACAAAGCGACAGTGAACACATAAAGCCACCAGGCGTATTAAGATCTCAGCTAAGTTTCTAAACCTTATTTAGCTATATTCTATTAGCATTTCAAAGATATTAAGTACATACACCTGAGGACAAGGGGAGTGGATATTTTGGACATACAATAAAAGTAACTCAGAAACTACCTTGCTGAAATACTTTACAAATACACAAATATATTTTTAAACAGCTTTAAACGTCCACTCCTCAACTTATACCAGGTGCATGTCAAAACAGAGGAACATTTTCACGAGAGGAAGCCTGAATCCAAATGGAAATGTATAAAGAAAGCAACAGAAAGAGAGAATCTGAGAGACCCTGGCTTTCTCCTCACTCTTAACGATGATGCAGATCTTTTGTTGTGGGGCTGACAGATTTGTGCCAGTTTCTATTCAATGGGACAAAGAATTTAAAAGCAGAAACCAGAGGGGAGAACTATGATGTACTATTACGTATAGATCTTTAGCACTTGACTTTATTTTTTTGTTCTGATTCTCATGTGTGAAAATACCATACTGAACGATTTAAATGTGGTATCTTCTGATCTCACATGCATCCCCAGTCTGCCTGTTAGGTGAACTTAGAGAAGTATAAACAATTTAAAAGACAGTGGCCCATTTACAGGTTTCCTCACCAAACACTTTGAATGAAACTGCTGTCCTGGCAGAATTTCAATCCATTTAAACCCTCTCCCTTTTTCTTTTCTCTTTCCAGCTGTTTGCACACATATGAGTTAAAAACAAAAGAAGGGGGGCAATGGTAAACTACAAATAACAGAAACATATTTGCCTTGGTAAATATGCCGTTTACCCAAAGTAGTGTGTGCCTGTCCACGGAAACTTAGAAAAGATCCAGGATCTCAGTGTAGTGAACCTCAACTGACTGACTTGTATTGCTCAATGCCCTGAAAGTAAATTTTATGGTAATAATTTCCTTTTCATAAGGATAAGATCGAGTTCTATAAATATCAGGAAACCATTACAGTGAATTAGAAACATTATTGTTATAATCATGTAACTATTACTCCCTAAATTCTTCAGTACAATTTAGCAGCCCTGAATGTTAACACTTTGTCCAGAATGCTATATAAATCACTCAGATTCTGGCCCAGTATTAGTTACTAACCCGAGTAGGGACAGCATTGTTTGCTATGACTAAAGGCCAAGGTGTGAGTTCTAGAGTTGGTCTGTCTGGGTATGAAATCATGGTCCTGTCATGACTAGTGTCTGACCTTGGGCACATCATTTAATCTCTCTGTAAAATAAGAATAATAATAATAACCTCTGGGAAGGTATGAGCATAGTGGTATTAATATATAAAGTATTACATATATAAATACTATTCAAAATTCAAACTTCCAATATATATTTATATAGCACCTACTATGTATGAGGCTGTATATGACAGGCTAAGGATCTCAATCTCAATCAAAGCACATAATTTCAAGGCCTTGTTTCTAGGCCTTGGTGGCATTATGGATTCCTAATTCTGCCAGAGGACCTCTAAATTAAAATACTTTAGCAAGACATCCATGCTTTTTTTTTTTTTTTTTTTTTTTTTTTTATTTTTGGGACAGAGAGAGACAGAGCATGAACGGGGGAGGGGCAGAGAGAGAGGGAGACACAGAATCGGAAACAGGCTCCAGGCTCCGAGCCATCAGCCCAGAGCCCGACGCGGGGCTCGAACTCACGGACCGCGAGATCGTGACCTGGCTGAAGTCGGACGCTTAACCGACTGCGCCACCCAGGCGCCCCAAGACATCCATGACTTTTTATGAGACGATCTGATATGGCTTGTACACACATTCCCAGTTCACGGCCCACCCTTCACCCACACACATTTTCCTTCAGCTTCACAGAAATCCTTAGAGTTACTGAATTTATTATCCAGAGTGTTCCAAGCTTCCAGGTCTCGGTACAAATTCTCTCCTAAAATGTCTTGCTTATCTGGCTGGACTGCTTCCAGTTATCCTTCAGAACTCCACTCCATTTTAAAAGTCTTCCTGTCGCCTCCTAATCTATGAGTGAGCAATTCGCCTTTTGTAATAAGTCTTCATTTTATACGCGTTTAGAATTCTCACTTTGTATTTTACTTATCTGTGTTTTCTCTCTTAACACCAACCAGTCTACCTGAGACCAGAACACTGTCCTTTCATCTTTCTGTCTCCAACCTCAGCACGAAACTTGGTTCACAGTAGGTAGGATTATTCTCCTCTAGCTCAAAAGATCCTAGATAATCATACTATCAAGAAACAGGCTTCCACTCATAGATCCAGAAAGCAGATTGGTGGCTGCCAGTGGCAAGGAGTTGGTGGGGATGGGTAAATTGGAGGAAGCAGGCCAAAAAGTACCAACTTGCAGTTACAGGATAAGTCAGTCTCAGGGATGTAACATTCAGCACAGTGACTCCAGTCAATACCGTGCTGTATATTTGAAAGTTGCTAAGAAAGTAGATCTTAAAAGTTTTCATCACAAGGAAAAAATGTGTAACATGTGTGGGGATGGATGTTAACCAGATTTCACTGTAGTCATCATTTTGCAATACAAATATCAAGTCATTATTTTGTACACCTGCAACTAATGTTATATGTCAATTATACCTCCATGAAGGGAGGGAGGAATGGTGGGAGGGAGGGAAACAGAGAAAGGAAGAGGAGCAGGAAGGAAGGGAGGGAGAGAGGGAGGGAGGAAGGTGTCCTACTGGAAAGGAGTAATAGTAATACTCAGAGGTGAAATTTAACATTACCCAGGACTAAAGACGGGCTTACCTACAGAGCCATTTTGCTTTGCCTTCAACCACACAGCATCATACAACCATCTTTTCTCTTTCATCCTCTCCTTATTTTTCTCTTTCCTGAAACTTTCTGTAACTTTGTCATTTCCTGTTCTGTTTTCTATCCCTTTCGCCTGTGCTGAGTAAAACCATTCCCTGTTTTATTCTTTGGCCTGGTGGCAGCCCAGGCTCATTCACCACTAAGATAGAAGCAGCCACCAAACCGGTCCACAGGGTAAATGGTTCTCCCCACAGGCATTTTCATTCCAGTGGAGATCAGGGACTTACTTTCATCATTTAGTTTTAAAAAGTAATATGCTGTATTGGAATGCCTAAGAAACAAGATGAACTCATTTCTTCTGACCATTGTTATACAACACAGCCCAGTTTCTTGTGCTTTCATTGAGAGTTCAAAGACAACTGAACATGTTGTGTTAACCGCAGCTTTCCCAGTAATGGTTACTTCTGTAAGGCTTTTTTGGGTGAGTTTCTCTGTTTAACCCGATCAGCTACACAAAACATTGCAGTTTAGTTTTTCAGCTACTCTTGGTACCAGTAATGCCACAACTGTGGATATCATTTGAAGTGGTGCTTTACAAAGGCCTCCCAGCCATCTTCTGTCCACACCAACTGGCACTGTTCCATGTCACCTCACCTTTTTACAGCTGCTGGCAAACACCTACCTTTCTTCTCCATATTTGCTACTATGGCTCTAATGCAGTTTACCCGGCTGCCTTCCAGCAGAGATCTGTTTTTGCTATTTTGCACTAACTGGTCTTCAGCTCTAACACCAATGCCACTGATGTGAAAACCCAGGCACTTCCATAGAGTTTAAGCTTAAGAATGTTTCTAAAAGTTGAACATGATTTTTCCCAGTGCTTCCATTGTAAGAAAACATGTAGACCATTCTCCAAAGTCAGTTCTTCTGCTTTTATCTTCCACTGAGGTTTGATGCAGCTTTTGCTCCTAGCTGGATTGCATGGTTTGGCCTTTCACCCAGCAAGAGACAGTTGGACCTATACATAAAAGGCACCCAATACTCTTACTGATACTCTCTTCTCCCTTCGTTTCTGATACTTCACATTCTAATTATCTTCCTTTCTTTCCGAGTGTTCTCTTTGTCTCCTCCAAGCACTTACAAGTATGTACTTCCCAAGGATCTGCCTCTGGCATTCTTCTACCACTATGATTTCCTCATAATTTCAGAACTTCCAATCCTGTCTTTATGTAACTCATACTCAGAACTCAACCTCTACCTTTGATGCTTCTACTAATCTCCCCCTCTAATAACTTTAAGGAATTTAATTAATTTTATTAAGGAATGGTTTACACACAATAAGATAAACCCATCGTAGATGTACGGTTCTGCACACTTTGACAATATATGCAATGTAATCCTCACTCAAAAAAATTTCTCTACTCCCTTTCCAGCAATTTCTGCCCTGGTTCTAAATAGTGACTGATCTCCTACCACTATAAATTAGTTTTGACCGTTCTAGCATTTCCTAAAAACAGAACCATATACTGCATAGTCCTTTGTGTCTGGTTCTGGTTTCTTTCACTGAGCATGATATTTTTGAGATTCATCAATGTTCTTGTATATATCAGCCATTCTTTTCCATTGTTCCAGTAGGATTCCATTGTAAGGATACCCACAATTTATTTACATGCTAATGGACATTTAGGCCATTTCCAGTGTGGGGCTCTTAAGAATAAATCTGCTATGAATACTCTCATGCAAGTCCTATAAGCAGGGATATATGTTTATGTTTCCTTTTCTCTTGGGGAGTACCTAAGTGTGGAATTACTGAGTAGTATAGTATTTACATTAGATTCTAAAAATTGTCAAACTTTTCTAAAGTGGTTGTATTATTTACATCTCACCAGTGATGTATAAGAGTTCCAATTGTTCCGCATCCTGGAAGTTTGTACTGTTTGGCCAATTATTGCCCCACTTGCACTACCTGGGCAAAGTTTTCTTAAAAGGACACCACAAGCATTAACTCTAAAAGAAAAAGTTGATAAACCCAATTTCTTCAAGAATAAAGACTTCTGCTTTTTGAAAGTCACCATTAGTAAAAAGGCAAGTCACAAACTGGGAGAGAATATCCACAGTACAGTAATAATACAATATTAAATAAAATATATTTAATGAATAAGGTGCTTCCAAAATATATTTGGAAAAAAAAAAAACTCTTACAAACCAATACAAAAATGAGCAAAAACTCTTAACACGCAATGTAAGAAGATATACCTGACCGATAAATTCATATAAAGATGTTCAACATTTTTAGACATTAGGGAAATGCTAATTAAAGCAACAATGAATTCCATTTTTGAAGGCTCTTTAAAAACTATACATCTATATACGGCATTTGCAATTGAAGTTAAGTATATCCAAAACTAAACTCATCTTTTCCCTCAGCAAAACATTTACATACACCTATATATTCCTCTAACTGAAACTTAAACCCCTAGCATCACCTTTAACCCTTGCCACTTTTCCCCCCATTGTCCAACTTGTTAACAAGTCCTACTACCTCATTCTCAGTCTCCTCTCTCCTTTACATTCCCACTGCTACTGCTGTATTTGGGTCCTCATCCATATTACAGTCATTAGAGCCTCCTAAGAGGTCTTCCCACAACAATTTTCCACTGTTAGCTAAACCACTGTACGTACATTTTCCAGACGATGCTTCCTGAAGCCCTACTCTGAACACACAAGTCTCTTGCTCAGATACCTATAGTAATTCTCCCTTAGCCAACTTTTGAATTCCCTCATTTGTTATCCAAGACCCTCTGTAGAATAGCCCCAACCACCTTTCCAAACTTATTTCAACTTCTCTCAACTGAACTATTCACTGTTCAATGGATAAATGCCTACATTTCCTGCCTTTATACCTTAGTCTATGGCATTCCTACATTTGAAATACCAGTACTCCCATCTCTGCATATCCAAGCCTCCGTATCCTATAGGATTAAGGCTCAATTAACATGTTAGCTTTTCTATAATGCTCTTACTAAATACCCATATTATTCCTTTAATATGCTTATCTTCCACCATGTAGTAGTATTATGTTCATATCTTTTCTTCCTTGCTGGACTTTAAGTTCTTAAAAGATAGCCTCATTTCTTTCCTTCTCTAGACCACATGCTACATGCCCTACAGAGAGTAGGCGTCAATAAATGTGTACAGCATGGATGAACGGCTGGTAGAGGAGTACCAAGTAGAGTAAGTTTTCATTTTCATAATCTAAGAGGAGAGATAAGATGTGCATAGAAACAGTAACAATAAAAGACGTAAGCATGCTGAAACCTCAGAGATGTGTAGGGGAGTCATCAAAAAGACTGCAAAAGTAATTAGGAATTCATTTGGAGAGGGCCATCAATATCAAATTAAGGAGCTTAGACTTTATTTAATAGTTAAAGAGGAGCCAGGAACCATTCAAGATATTTAAACATGGAAGTAACACAATTACAGTTTTGTTTCAGAAACATCAATCTGGCGGCAGTGTGTGGGTAGGACAGATTGCAAGGGGAGGGCCTGGAAAGAGGCACAGGCAGAGAAGAGGTAATTGAAGGAGCACTGCAGTTAATGAAAGCCTCATCTGCTGTGGAAGGAAAGGCACGGATGTGACAGACTCTGCGAACATGCAGTTGCCAGGCACTGCAAGCGGATGTGAGGGTGTCAAGGCAAAAGAAAATAAGGACTAATTCTAGTGAAGCTGGGTACCGTGGCAGGGTCATGCCCTGTAGGGAATAAAAATGCCAAAGCGGGATCAGCATTGGAAATTGAGGTCTGCGAGTCGAGCACATGTAAATTTAGGTTGTGAAAGTGGGTAACTGTAATTATTAAGAAGGTATAATAGGAGGAAAAAGAGAAAGTGAATGACAAATTCTTAACATATAAAACTCATGGATGAATGAAGACACTGATGAACAAATAGACGAGCCCAGAGAGTAGTGGGTCAAATGGAAGTGCAGAGTGTCACATAAGGGAAGTAAGAAGAATTTCTGAGAAACGGTAGCCAATCTGATCCGAAAGAAACTTATTAAACATACTCCTGTGAAGTCTGGGAGAAAAATGCCTCGGGCATTTAATCTGCCCTGATGGTATTTTCAGTCCAGTGGAGGACAAGGAGCAGATCTCATCATCACCATCACTGCCAATAATTTGAGTAATGAGAACAGGCCCTCATCAATATATAATGGTTTGACCAATTATTACTCATAACAACCCTGTTGTTTTTCTATGAGAGTGTAAAGAATCCTTTACTAGGGCATAGTGAAGCATGTACATGTAAGCAAGGCACGAAGGAGGGAGAAATGGTATGGGAATAACAGAGAAGGAGTTAAAAGAAAGAGGTGGCCCTTCCACTAGGCCTTGAACCAGAGGAGGATTTTCATAACCAAGAAAGTGACAGAAGGCCAATCCATAATGAATGAGAGGAGTTGTTCAATATCAGTTGTGAGTACCATCACAGAGTTTTATGGTTGACAGTTTGGTTGGTGTAATTGGATTCTTAGATACATTGAATGATGTGATTGGAAGAAAAAGCACGTGACCTCATTTTTGAGGATACCTCATGCTTTGCTAAACTGGTCCTACCTCACTTACTCTATAAAACCTAAGGCTTTATAAAATTTAAGGAATAGGGTATGATCTGACTTTTTTTCCTTTTTTTGACCATGAGAAAGAGTAATTAGAGATATAAGCATCCAGGTATGGCAAATGCTATAGATAGATCACAGAAGATTATGCCTGAGAAAAGGCCAGCACATTTAGATCTCTTTGTTGACCTTGGAAAATCTCATTTCATTAGAGAGCTAGAATCCAAAATCAGCTTGCTGGGTGTGAGGTGACAAGCTAGGAAGTGAGAAAGCAAAGTGAGAAAGTGAAAGCAGTGCATGTGATCGGTTCACTCCCGAGAGAACAAACAGAATTCTAGCCCATGCACTTATCAGGATGATGAGAAATTGGATAAGTGTTGAGGCAGCGAATAGAATGAGAGAGAAGGAAACAGACTGTCTGTCGTTATCATAAGCAGAGCTAACTCTTTCCTGGCTGCTTCTTAACACCGCCACATGTCTACACCACTAGGCCTATCACTCACTAGTCCCTCACGTGTTTTGCAACAGAAGTTACTTGGGAGCCTGGAGTTGGTGATAGTCTACTAACAGCTAGAATGTTAGAAACTATAATCCACTCAAATGACTAATGCGCTTTGACTGTAAAGTACTGCTGAGGCCATATGCCAATATATTTGGATGATTTTTTCCTGCTTCCTTGATCAGAGTCTCCCTTGGACTTTCTACAGGTCTCATGCCTCAGGCACTTGCCAGTTTTATTATTTTGTTCGAGCAATTTGCCTTATTCTTCCAGATTAGTCTAAATTCTTCAGGGGCAGAGATGGACATTGTCATATATATTGTTCCTAGAAAGTAGAGAGTAAATAATTACTTATTGAATTAATTTGAGACAATGTTTTACTATTACAAATACATACAAAAAATGGCTTGGGGAGAGATATGTTAGTTTTCTAGTGCTGCATAAAAGGTTACACACAGTACAACATAATAATGTCGACCAATACACAGTAATCTCACAATTTACACGGATCAGGAATCTGGCATAGTTTAGCTGGCTCGGGGTGTCATAAGACTGTAGTCAACATGTCAATTGGAATGTGGAAGGAGGACTCAGAACCGTCTTCCAAACTCCTTCAGATTTGGGGGAGAAAGTCAGTTTCTTGTTGTAGGATTGACTTTCACTTCCTGGAGGTGACCTTTTTAAAGGCAATTTACAACACGGCTGTTTGTTTCATCGAAGAACATCTCTCTCCCAACTAAGGAAGGACTCATATCCCTTCTGAAGGGCTTTCACCTGATCAAGTCAGACCCACCCAGAATTATCTCCCTTTTGATTCAAAATTAACTGATTTGAAACCTTAAATACATCCCTACACTCTTGCCATATAAAGTAACCTACCCACACTCGAGGAGAGAAGATTATAAAGGGGAGTGTATACCAGCAGTGGTGAGGGGAAGGGAGGGAGAAATCTTGGGAACCATCTTAGTGTTCTACTTACCACAGATTTGGAAAGGCAAAGAGCACAAGAATTTTTACTTAATGAGAAGCAATAGAGATTTTCTTTTCCCTAATGTCAATCTGGACTATGTACATTTATTTTTTTTTTAATAAAACTAAGTGGATTTGACCTGGAAACCATCACTCTTACTCTCATTTTGTTCTTCATTTTGGTGGTATTTCATTGTAACCACTAATATAGTATATTTTTGCAGCATTCACAGCAGCCAGTTATAGTGGTGAGATATTACAGCGCAGATTCTTTGGGATCTGAGCAATGTGAAAGAGTGTGAAAGCTAAAGCAGTTTGCTATTCATACCTCTCAGTCTAGCAAATCCTTCAAAGGTTCTGTTTTGGTAATGGCAATTAGTTCATTTCAACAGGTTTCAGAGTATCTATAAAAACACCATTGGATCCTGAGTTGGAGATGCTGTTTAAATTCTAAACTTCTGCTTTAAGAAATTGACTAAGAGGTAGAGTTTCTGTTTTTAGTATGAGCCCACACGTAGGAGGTAGAAGTCTATGAGCTACTGTGAGCTACTATGAGCTATACTCGATATGATTATTAGAAATTCTAAGCTTGACATATTCTTGTTTTAAAATAATTATGTGTTACATATTTAACACTCTCCTTTATAAGAAATATGCATATGAACAAAAATGTGAAGGAGAATACTTTATTCTTTAAAAAAAAGGCGGGGGGGAGGGGGGAAGAGAATTCTCCTGTATCAGTAAAGCCTTCCAAAAGACTTAAGGTTTAGATTCTTAACATTCCAAAAACGGTTTCAAACACACAGGAGGGGAGCCTCTTAGCCTTCCTGAAAGGGACATCTTTCTGGGGAAAAAGGAGTTTTCAAAAATATTCAGAATCTTATTATAAAAATATAAGTTATTTTTAAAATCCTAGTAATGAAAATTTTATTTTAGCCATGAACTGCTAAGAGTGGAAACTCATTGTTTACTGGTTTTGAAACCAGTTTAATCCTAAACCATGTCAGCCAAATAATGAAGGTTTATACAGCCATCTCTATTACATGCATCACATTTCTACAAGGAGTTTGGTTTCTTCCTAGCATTGATTGTGAAAGAATGCTAAGAAAATCCTACGAGGAAAGACTATAGAAAAAAATTATTTGTTGAATGAGGACTTTTTCACAGTGGCAACTTTTGAGTATGTTTTTCAAAATAAGAATTGTGTTTTTAAAAACCAGGGAAAAATAACTACATGGGAAATAAGTGGTGTTGGTAGAAAGAAAAAATAATGTATTCACATTAAGAAATTAGAAATATATTTTAAGATGTAGAAGTACATAGTAGGTGTTATGGGTTGAACTACTGAAAAAGATATGTTCAAAATCCTAATTCCAGGTACCCAGGAATGTGACCTTATTTGGAAATAAGATCTTTACAGATCTAATTAAGTTAAGATGATTTAAAGGAGTAGGGTAGCTCTCAACCATATATGACTTATGGCCTTAAGAGACACTGAGACAGACACAGAGGGAGAAAGCCACGTGGCAAAGAAAGCAGAGATTGGAATGATGTATCTACAAGGCAAGAAACAACAAAGACGACCCTGAACACTAGAAGCTAAAAGACAGACATAGAACAGATTCTTTCCCATAGCCTTTAGGGACAACATGGCCCTGCTTACACCTTGATTTTGGGACTTCTAGGGAGAAAAGAATAAATGTTGTTTTAAGCCAACCAGTCTATGGTAATTTGTTTCAGCAGCCCTAGGAAGTTAATACAGTGGCCAAGTTGTATGAGAATCACCTGGGTTTTTGTGAATGAATGATAGACCACTTCCCATCTCTGTCCAAGTTCATTCCCAATCACCTCTCTTCCAGGAGAGAGCGTCACTTGACAAGAAGAAAGGTGCTAAGGGGTTAAGGAAGCCAGAGACTTCATCTACTTCATCCTCCCTCAGGCTATTTAAGTGTACTTTCAATCATGTGAGGAAGTAAGATGTTGGCCAGATGCACTTTTGCCCAGAGGGACTCCCCCACGTGCTGAGCTTATTGGAAGCTACTTTATGCACTGTAGTTTAATTGTCTTAACAGATACCACTTACTGAATACATTCCCAGGAATCTACAGGCACTGTGCATAATCTGACTTATTCCTTCCAACAACTCTATGAAGTAGATGCTAATACTACTCCCAGTTTACAGATGAGGAATTGACAGGGAGATTTAGTTACCAAGGCCAATCAACTATTAAGTAGCAGCAGAGGATTCAGATGGAAGCCTGGACGTCACAAATCCATCCAGGCTCTAAATTCCCACAAGATGCTTTCTCCTCCCAAAACATCCATAGTAAGACTGGGTGTTGTATTTAATTTTTAACTTGTATATGAGGGTGCTATAGACTGAATGTTAGTGTTCCCTCACAAGTCATATGCTAAAACCTAATCCCAATGGGATGGGATTTGGAGGTGGGACCTTTGGGAGGTGATTAGGTCATGAGGGTAGAGCCCTCATGAATGAGATAGTGTCCTTATAGAAGAGGCCCCAAAGGGCCCCCTTGCCCTTTTCCGCCAGGTTAGGACATGGCAAAAAGAAAGCTATCTATGAACCAGGAAGTAGGCTCCCACTGGACACCAAATCTGCCAGTGTCTTCATTTTGCCTCCAAAACTATGAAAACAAATTTCTTTTGTTTATGAGTCCACCAGTCTGTAGTGTTTTTGTTATAACAACCTGAATGGACTAAGACAGGGCTTTGCCAATTTTCCCCTAAAATTGTCTCCAAAACTTGGAGAGAACAATGTTCTCATTTGTTCATTTTTCCATGACATGTTTTTCTCCACTGTTTGTTAAAGAGAATTTCTTAAATTCATCAAGTATAACCACATGCTTTCTCACATTTCAGTATCAAGCAAAACATCAGAGAGAGGGCTTTTTTTTTTCATATTGATGCAACTTTGCTGGTAAATTAAGATAAGAATACTTGTTAGATGCTTCTGGTGTCTTTACTAAAAATATTTCAAAACAAAATCAGTGCAGCAAGAATGAATTTGAGAACCTTACTGAGGACCAAGGATGCTAAGGTTGGGAGATGCACTGCAGAAAATCTCATCTCTTTTCCCAGTTTCCAAACTCAAGGATCATAAAGCCTTAATACTGGCAAGCAGGAGGTCTCAAGCTAATGGTACCATAGTGGCATAAGTTGTCACTTTTAATGATTGACCTTATTATTACTATTTTTGAAAGAGAGAGAGAGAGAGCACATAGTCAAGTGAGTGGGGGAGGAGTAGACAGAGAGGGAGAGAGAGAATCCCAAGCACTGGCTGAGGGGATCAAATCTCACAACCTTGAGATCATGACCTGAGCCAAAGTCAAGTCAGAGGCTTAACTGGCTGAGCCACCCAGGTGCCCCTGCTTTTAATGAGTGACTTTAAATGAAATGTTAATTCTCAAAAGTTTACTCTCTGAACGTGTTAAGTATCCTGATCTCAGAAATGGAAAGCAAAGTCAACAGAGCCATCAAGAGGATAGGGGAATGCCAACATTACAAATTGAGTTAGCACGGAAAAGGAAGAAGAAAGGGGAGGTGAAAAAAATGGGGGCAGGGGAGCGGTAAAATTACACTAAATAAAGCTTAAAAACCTAATATGTTTTATTACGTAAAAGCATAATGCTATACACTCTAACATAAAGTAAAATAATTAGTCATCCATTTAACCCGGTTTCAAAACAGACTCATGCTACATTTTGAAATGTGTTGGAACAATTGATCACTTCATTTAAATTACTGTCGGGGCACTTTCAAGTACTGTAGTGAAGGATTTCCTACCAATCACTATCTCTGATCTCTGCTCTGCTTTCCAGGCCTAAAATTAACATGTCTTTGTGAATACTTTCATCACTACCACTGGCTCTGCCCAGGCTGCACCCTCATAATCTTCAGTTTGCTAAAGTGGTTTTTTCTGTTGCTCCTCCAGAGCCTTCCACATCATTTCCTTCAGGGCTTTTGCATACATATATTTTTTTTTTCTCTCTCTTCACAGAGACTTTCTTTTTCTATGCACTTCTGCAGGGAACATCAATATTTGGTCATAAAACTAAAGAGATCTCTACTATATTAACCTATCATTGACCTCCCCCCCACCAAGTTTTAACACATTTCAATTTAGTACTTGTTGAGCTAGTGAAACTGGGCACCTAATTCTACTTTTGAACAGCGTTTTTTCTGAACCTTGATCTCCCTCTTTAGTTTCTTATGTGGTAACAATGGCAAGAGCATTTTAAAAGTTACTCCCAAACCTAATCTGATGAAGTAGGCACCAGTCTTAGCAAGTAAATGCAACTCCCGGAAATTGTTTCCATGGAGTGGCAGCTATTATGGCTGCAAAATGCAGTATGAGCAATGAGTTTTTTCACCAAGGACTCTCAAGTTGCTATGTCTTTGTATAGAGGCCATGCTTAAAAAATATTACCTTGCTCTTTGCTTGAAAACTCAAATATAAATAAAAAACTTTTAACCTTGCTTTGACTTTTTAAGCAGAACATTTTTGTGCAGAATTTCACGAGAGGTGATGTTTATGGGAAGAAAAATATAACTGCAAAGAATTGTGGTAAAAAGAAGGGAAAAAATGGAAAATAACCTTTTGAAATCATTGTTAATTCTTACCATTATTAGGACAAGCTTTTATGAGGAACAACTCAGGAGAAAACCTCAAACTAATATCCAATTGCACCAAAAATGACGTTTTATATAAATTATGTAGAAGACTTCATAGAGAATAGATTCTAGAGATTGGGGGAACATATTAGAGGTCAATTTCCAAAGGATGAAGGTCCTTTTGAGGGTACTGGGTACAGTAGATATTTTAGGACACGGTAATTGTTTTGAGCATGAAAATGAGTGGTGAAATGAATGTGAAAAAATTATTAACACTCTAAATCTAGGGAAAGCTGAGAGAATGGGGAAGCAATGATAACTAGTAAGTTCAGAGTATGTATTTCATAGAGAGAAATGGAGATAAACTGTACCAGTGAGTAGAAACCAATTATCAATGGCCTTGCACACCAGGCCTCACAGGGGACCTCTGAAGTATTTTGAGCAGGGAAATAACCTGAGCAAAACTTAAGACAATTCCTCTGGGCATGTACTTCAAAATGCATTGGGAAAGAGACAGGCTAGAAGGGAATCACTTAGGAAGTGATCCAAATAATCTAGGCAAGAGGTATTAAGAGCCTAACTTGAGTAGGGGAAATAGGTATTCAAAGATGGAAACCTAAGTATAAGACATCATTCCCTTTTCCAACCTGGTACTTATTTTTGCCTCCATTCTTTTGTTCACATTGTCTGTCGTTCCCCCATCAGCTCTACAAGTGTAGATTCTGTACGTCCTTCATGAGGCCATTCCAATTCTTCTATTCTTTCTCTGAGTTTCTACATTTTTTTCTACCTTTGCCTCAGAGCCAATTATCATTAACTCTATCTTGTATCATAATTATCTCTGTTCACCTCTTATTTCGGCTACTATTAGTTCCTAGGAGACTGAGATCACCTTCAAACAGCCTCCTGGCTAGACCAAGATTTCAGTATAAAGGTGACAGAGTATTTGTTTGCTCATGTATAAGGTGATAGAACTCGCAGTGTATACTTGGTGGGTAGTCAAAGAATAAAAAGCAAGAGTTTCAAAGGTGGAGGGATATTTTTTTAACGTAAAATCTGAAATCTGATTCCACGTCTCTAAGAGGTAAGGGAAAGTGAAAATAATTGAATTTAGTGATTATTTTATCACATGTGACCTTCCAATGGACGGTTTTATAGAGAAGACATTATGACATCAGAGAGGGTGCTCCAGTGTCAAGGGCTATCAGGTATGTTTGTGTAGCTACATACCAAATGCATTCTCATTTCTTCCATTTACCAGCATATTTGGTTCACTGCTATTGAAAAGATATCTGAAGTTGCACACCAGCAACTCACGAGGTACAATTTATGAGGTAGGAATGATTTTCACATAGACTTTACAATATTGTTTTTAAACATTTTTGCATTGAACTAACATAATACTGCTGGGGTATATCGGGTATAATGCAAAGTAGCACAAACAAAATCAATGATTCACAGCACTTTGCTGTGAGGGAAACAATTTATGAGGCACTATTAAAGACAGTAAGGTTATTAATATCTCACTAGCAATTGGAAAAAAATGAAAACATATACTCCCTTCACACATGGTAAATTGTTTTGCTACCACCTACACATTGGCATTTGATCACTCAATATTTAATGAGTGCCTGTTGTGTGCTAAACGACCTTCTAGAATACACAGCAGTGACAGTTGGGGTGGAGGTAGTTATAATACAATAGATTCTTGTAGCACATAGACAAAGATACTCAAAAGCCTCACAGTTATACAAGAAAAAAAAATTCAAAGAGTTGGAGAACATTTTCCAGAGCAGGAAATCACAAAAAGGACAGGAAACTATAGTAAAAACTATGAATTTGCACTGAAGGAGCACACAGCAGAAAAATAGTAAGGGCCATCTGGGAGGATGAAAACATTCCTCATGAAGAAATACATTTGGAATTAGGCTTTCAGAAAATGAAGGTCAGTGAAGCTCTTACTGGTTCAAAAACTAGCAAAAGTTAGTCCAACTGGTTAAGTCAACTTTTTAAAGTTCACTGTGGTAGAACTAACCTCATTTGACCCAGTTAGTTTCACAGGTCATTTTAATCCCACCCAGGAGGCCCCACATTGTAGCAAAGGCACTAGTCACATAAAGATTGTTCCAAGACTCATAACATTTCTGAGAAAATACTCAAAGTTCAATCCTCCACTGGATGGGAGAGTTAACCTTTTTTTTATATGCAAAAAGTAGGATTAACTCTAACTGGGAGGAGACAGAGAGTACACAAGAGTAGATCACTTAAAAGAGAAGTGTGTTATAAAGAAACAAGGACCCAGGGCGCTTGGGTGGCTCAGTCAGTTAAGTGCCCCACTTCAGCTCAGGTCATGATCTCACAGTTCATGGGTTCGAGCCCCACGTTGGGCTCTGTGCTGACAGCCTAGAGCCTGGAGCCTGCTTCAGATTCTGTGTCTCTCTCTCTCTCTGTCCCTTCCCCGCTTGCACTCGGTCTCTGTCTTTCTCTTCCTCAAAAATAAATAAACATTAAAAAAAAGAGAAAGAAACAAGGGTCCAATCGAGGGGAAAGTTGGATTGGGCAGTTGATGGAGAACCTCCATTGCACCTGACATTCTTAAAAGAGGGAAAGAAAGCACTAAGAAAAATTATTTGAAAAATAGTATGAAAGCCAAAGACCTCTCCTGCCTCTTTGTTTAGGTATGCAAATATGCAAAGCATGGACAAGCATTGAGTTTGTAAAAGGAAGAAGTAATACCAGTAATTATTAAACCCCAGGGTTAATGCAGGCTCAGATGATGCTGAGACAAACATCACTTAGTCAAAAGTTGAAGTCAACTGGAGACTTAGGACAGATAGGAAATGAAAGTGAGCCCTGCAAAGGAGGTTGTTGATAGGATCGATTCTAACATGCAAATGATTATATAAAAAAAATCTAAGAACTCAGCAAGAATTCATGAAATCACTTCATTTTCTGTTTGTGGATATATGAGATTCTTGACAGACTAAACTTATTTTATGTTTCTGTGTTTATTTCCACCTCCCAAGCATGTGACCTGGAGCTATATGACTTTTCTAGGCTTAGCTGTTGAAGAGCAACCACTATGTGACTTATTCCTGGTTTTCCTCACATGTTCCTCAAAGTCTTCCATCCAAAGAGTCCCAAGTAAATGGTGAGAAGACAAAGCCATCGAAAGGAAACAGATCCCTAGGGACATACACAATATAATGAGGGAGTTGCTGCTTAATCAGATAGTTGGAGAGAGACCAAAGGTAGTTTTTTTAGGCAAATGACCAGCACAACATTGAGCACCGTTAAGTGGTGATTACCTCCAGGAAAGAGGTAGAAACTAGCATCTGATAATTTGAAGATATCTAGGCAGGTAATGTGGTAGTTAATAGCAGAAGTTCAACCACAGGGATGATCTCACCACTTTGGATAAATCAACAACAACAACAAAAAGATGAAATCTTCAATCCTGGAAGACTTTGCATCCCAACAGCAGTTTAGAAGAATAAAATCCCATTGTAGAAATTGAACTAGAATGTTAAAAATTAAGATTTTGGGCGCCTGGGTGGCGCAGTCGGTTAAGCGTCCGACTTCAGCCAGGTCACGATCTCGCGGTCCGTGAGTTCGAGCCCCGCGTCGGGCTCTGGGCTGACGGCTCAGAGCCTGGAGCCTGTCTCCGATTCTGTGTCTCCCTCTCTCTCTGCCCCTCCCCCGTTCATGCTCTGTCTCTCTCTGTCGCAAAGATAAATAAACGTTGAAAAAAAAATTTAAAAAAAAAAAAAAATTAAGATTTTGAAGCCCATACACTGGAGGTAGATCTCTAAATCACAATAAGGCTGACAGAAAGCTACAACTTCAAGCCACCAGACAAGCAACAGATTACACACTGAACCTTCTGACAGTAATAATAATTATCATTAGTTAGTAATACCAGTAATTATTAAGTACTTTACCTGAATCTTATTTAATCCTCAAATAAACCTATATGATAGGCATTATCTTTATTTCCATAAGAAAGGCTAACTCACTCAAATTTACACAGCTAGTATGTAGCCAGAAAAAAAAAACAGTTCTTAAAATGGTATCTTTTTTCACACGCTTAAGGGCCAAAGGATGATTCAGGCCAAGAGCTGAGCTTGTTGTAACAACACTCCTTCTCCAAATTCTTCCAGGACAGAAAAGGCCACTACTGAGTAGGTCTGGCTTCCAGGATAAGTTACTCCCAGTATAATAGAGTTTTTAGCTCCTGTTCTCACAAATCTTTTTTGTGAAAAATAAAACCTTCTTGTAATAAATAAAACCCCAGTATATAAATATATCCCCACATCTACTCGCATCAAGGGTTTCTCTGGAATCTACACTTCAGTCGAAGCATTCTCAGATATACCAATTCCCTTGAGTCATTTAAAATATATTAAGTTTGAGAGTAATTCTCATGCACAACTGTGGTGTATCTCTGCAGATGTTTTTATTGCTGCAATATAGGCAGTCCTAATAAAATAGGAGTGAAATGTTCAAGTCAGTGACTTAGGGTAATACAATTCTGGTCATTCTATTATAATAGCCCAGAGCTAGAAGAGTCTTCACACAATAAAATGATGATATATTCATCAATATTCTTTGGGTGAAATCTAACTCTCCCCTTATTTAAGTGATAAGTGAACCTCTGGGTTCTCAGAACTAACAAATACCCACCTACACCCTGGCTTCCACATATCTGTGTCCTAAAGCTCAAGTTTTATCGTCAGTATTCCGTTTCTCTCTCTTTTCAACCTTTAGCTTCAATTTTTTTAATTTTCACTTTCCTCTTAGGCAGGCATTCTTCATAAGGTAGCTTCATGGCAGCTCAAATCTAACACTCAACCAGTGTAGCAAAATCAGCATAAGTTGACTCCTTCATTCACTCAATACATGTGACTACATGTATCTACTGTGTACCAGACTTTTGCATTCATTCAACATATGTATGTTGAGTGCCTACTGTGTACCAGCACTGCTCTAAATGCAGAGAGATCATGAAGATGGGAAAATTTCTGCCCTTATATTGCCTTTTCTAGATCTAGAATTTGTTACAACAGTCACAAGTCTGAGTACTATTACAGGGGCTTGAATAATATGGCCATCTATGCATCAATCATTATGCCCTGGGGGAATGGAATGCTCTCATTCACCAGACTGAGACTCATATTCATGCTTAAAGAAGGGAAGATAAGATCAGTAATGCTCAAATCACCTTAAGAATGAGGAAGCAGGGGCGCCCAGGTGGCTGTCGGTTGGACATGGCTCAGTCGGTTGGACATCGACTTCAGCTCAGGTCACGGTCTCACTGCTCATGAGTTTGAGCCCCGCGTCAGGCTCTGTGCTGACAGCTCAGAGCCTGGAGCCTGGTTCAGATTCTGTGTCTCTCTCTGTGTCCCTCTCCTGCTCACACTCTCTTTCTCTCAAAAATAAATAAATGTTAAAAAAAAATTAGAAAAAAAAAAGTAAAGAAAAGAAAGAATGAGGAAGCAGTTGTTTTCTAAAAAGGAATTAGGTGCTTTTACCCAATAACAAATGTGAACCTGGGGGAAGAATGTTTAAATTAAAACTCCAAAATCCAAAATCAGGAAATATCCCCTGTAAACAAACAGAATTTGCTCAGACAGGAGTAAATTAAAATCATAGTCAAAGAAACTTCAAGAATCACCAGATGTAGATATACCCTCATTTGGTCAATGAGCACTGGTAGGAAAATGGTCTTCCAATAAAGACTACATTGGATGTAGTTGCACTTCTATGAATAATAACTATCTGCAGTCCTTGTCTGAATATAAGGTTCATTTATGCACAGAATCTGAACATCCACCAAGTCAATAGCTCTGGGCTATGGGTATTTTCTTTCCATGGATGATGAAAGGTATGTTCAATCTTGTTTTACCCCAGGTGAGTAGAGCTCATGTTATTAGTGACTGAGGCCTCAGGCTTGACAATTTATAAAATTTACTTTGCTCCTTTTTGTCATGGAAGAAAAACTGCCCCCTCTGCTTTGGGAAAATTGATTCAAAATTTGTTGGTCTAATGACGATGCCAGCTCAGAAGGTAGTAACTGAGGTGTATTTTCTAATGAAGTTTTACCTTTTGTTTTTTCCAACAGTGTTATGGTACTTGGATGTTTATTTTTTCTTAATGTGGTAGAAAGTCAAATGATAGATGATAGATATGGGTGTGTATGTATAAATATTTAAGAAGCAAAATTATTAGAGACCTAGGACATGGAAGTTAAGACTGTAGATTCTGTAACTAAATTGCTTAAGGTAACATCATGACTCGGACATTAACCTACTAAAAGATTTTAAGAAATGTCTGAGACAATTTTTCATCAGAAAATGAGAATACTCACATAAGATTTTTGTGCATATTAAATACATTAATATATGTCAAGACTTAGAACAATGGCTGATAGGTAGCTAATATTCAATAATTTTAATCATCATCCTCATACTAAGGATGCCTTCTGCTGCACATAATAGGATTCTCAACTGAAGCTGATCCAATTATCATTAGTACTGTTCACCAAGTATTTTTGATCATTCTTCTTTAGGTGCATAAGTCATAACTGTACCTCCTTACCCTCTTGTGGGTGCTACTGTGTGACCAGTTCTGGGAGGTTAGTTGTGACTAGAAATGGTATGCATCACTTCTGGGCTAGAGTATTTAATAGCTGATAAGAGACCATCCAGAACTCACTCTTCCTTCTGGAACTGAATCCAGCCCTTTTGGAGCTGTGTCTGCTCCATGAATCCAGATCTTTGAGTAACTACAACAACAGAAGCCCTGTTGACTCACAAAGACCTCCAGCATGAATGAGAAATAAGCCTTTGTTTTTAATTCTTGAGACTTTGGATTGTTTGTTACTGCTGCATAATCTAACTTATCCTGACTGATATAGGCAACTTACACAATGAAGCATTTAAGGGTCTCAGATAAAATTAAATCTTGGCATAGGCAGTTCCAGAACTAGTTTGCAGTTTAAGCCAGTAACTTTAAATAACTCTGAAGCAAGAAGCTGAGCTTCCCTTGTCCTTCACTGCATAAATGAAAGATATTTATGACAGCTCCAAACATCACATACATAACAATCCAATAAAGTAGTGGGATGGTGGGGAGAAAAGGCAAAAGGAGTCTTCTCCTTTCAGTACTATCTCTATATCTGGGAGGAAAAAAAATTCCCAATAATCTCCTATGGATTCCCCTTGTACAGTATCAGAAGTCCTGCGTTTTATGCCCAACATCAGACAAATCAGTGACAATGAGAAAAGAAATTATAAAACTGACTTAATCCAATCATCATTCATCCCATAGATCTGGAAAAAGGGCCTATTCTTGAGTGTACTAATGGCTGTGTGGTATCTGAACAAAAGCAGTGTTTTCTTAGTGAAAAGTGAAAAAGAATGGCTGTTTGTCTAAGCAACCAAGAGTATCTTTCTCAAGAGTAATGGCCTTCTACAAGACTTCTTTTCTTCTTTAAAGTGAGATTCTCCCTGTATGTGCAACTGTTCCAGGAGAGGATTTTCAGTCTCCTGAGAAGACCCTGGAGTATACTGCTAAATCGCTCTGCTTGAGTATTACAGTGGATAATATGGATTTCTACATAGATTTGCTCAGCCATGTTATTAGACACCTAATAATTTAGTGTACACTTAAATATGTTAATAGAGAGAATGTGTTACATGAATTAATTAGCTAGATTATGATTATCCCAACTTTAAGCAGTTCTTGAATTAAAACCTATGCCTAGAATAAAAAATGAATCGTGGCTTACTTTGTTCTGAAGTGAAAGATGTAGGAAAAGAAGAGTTTACCAGGGACTGAGGATGATCTACTCTGCAACCCCCTTGTGGCTTTGAAAAATGACACAATCTGTGGTTTGAAAGCATGGCTTCCAATTAAAAGCTAAAAGCAAATGACCACCATGTCTTTCCATAACATGCAGAAGACAAGAGAAACAGCAAAACAAAAACCACCTTCTGGCACACATTTCCCTTAGTACTATTTGCAATTCCAATTTTTATTAGCACAGGTGTATCTAATTGCCTCTGAATATTAGAAAACAAACCCATTCAGTATTGAAAATAGGAGCCCAAAAAGGAATCTCAGACTTTGTTGGTCTGCAGAATCCCAAAACTACTGACTCATTTTAATATATCCAGGATCTTTAAAAAATAAAAAAATTCTTTGTTATTGTGCTTGCTTGCTTTGAGAATGGCATTTAAGTTATCAAACCATCACCTTCTCAAACGCAATGACTTCTAAGTTGTTTGTGCTAAAATTACAAGAATTCTACTGAATATTTTGATCAAATATAGTGATAGAAATGTTTTTCTCATGCTATGCTTCCAGGATCTTTAAAACAAGTTGAGTCAATAAATCCAAAACTTTTTTTTTTTTTTTTTTTTTTTTTTTTTTTTTTTTTTTTTTTACTGACAGAGCAACACTAGTATTAAGAGTATGTGGTTTTTCAAAAGTTTATTAACAGTAAGAATCCTTCCAAAAAGTTAATGCTAATTAATAACTCTGCCTGATGCCAAAGCAAAACGCTGCCCACTCAAACTTATCAATCCTTCTCATTTATCCTACACTTGAATTGTATTCTGAGTAGCAATATTTGGAACACTTTGTACACAATATGAGGATATTGTATATTTCCCTGTATATATCCATGAATCACATTTAAATTAACTTAAGAAGTCTCAAAGCTTGTTACCATAAACTAGTACTCTCTTCAGTGGAGACCATTTTACTAACAAAAATAGTTTCCAGTAATTTGCTAGGAGAATTTCTGTGTGGCCATGGCCAAGATAAATGACCTTGAATATTTAGAGCAATGAAGATAATTTTGTAAAATTTTACACCAACATATATTTAGCCACATGTATCAACATTGAATTTTACCTGAAACTAAAGAAAATGTATCAAAGATGACAATAACTCACTTTCAACCTTGTAGACAAAGGTATATTAAGTGGGATGCAGAAAAATAGCCAATCCCTATCCTTCTAAAACTGTAGATTAGCATGTTTGATAGCTGGAAGCTTGGTTTTTATGATTCACAGTCATGTATTGAGGTTAACTGACATGCTTGTCTCGTGGCTAATACTAACTAAATATATTTATCATCTTGCCAGTGGTTATTGCAATGAGGTCACATTTCTGGTGCAAAACAAACAAAACCTAGGAATCTATCATTGTCACCCCACTAGAACAATACCATTAAAGTATCTGAACAAAAGCAGTGTTTTCTTAGTGAAAAGTGAAAAAGAACCAAAAAAGAAAGGAAAGCATCTCAGCTTTAACCTCAAATACTTTTAGAAATAGATATTTGTAGCCATATCCCTTCTCATACACTGGGTTATGGCCTTGGAAGTGAAAATCCCTTGCTGTACATAGTGGGTCAAAAAGGTAGGAAGCAAACTGACTCAAATGATTTAAGATGCATCTCAGTGGTATTTGCATTTTTTCTTCTGATGCTTACCATTTTAATTCCCTAAGGGCAAAACTCCTAAAAGGAGAAAAAAGACCAACTTCTTTGATGAAGCCAATTAAGCAGTTAATGTAAAAAGAGATTATTTTGTTTTACTATAAAAATGAACATGATATCTCATTCTCAGCAGACAAGCAACTTAAAGTACACAGTTTTGTTTTGTTTTGTTTTGTTTTACATATCCCTACAGATTGCACATTTAAGAACACTAAAGAATAATGATTCTGAATTATTTGGTTTCAAAATGATTGTGACGGTGTTAGAAGGCAGAGTTTCATGTTTGTTTTCTCTGATTTAACATCTTTAATTTCAAACAGTCCAAATGAAATAAGAATGCCAACGACAAGACATGGAGTGGGGGGAGGCTGCCTCAAAGTGTCACTAATTTTTTTAATGTTTGTTTATTTTTTTTTTTTTTTAATTTTTTTTTCAACGTTTTTTTTTTTTTTATTTTTGGGACAGAGAGAGACAGAGCATGAACGTGGGAGGGGCAGAGAGAGAGGGAGACACAGAATCGGAAACAGGCTCCAGGCTCTGAGCCATCAGTCCAGAGCCTGATGCGGGGCTCGAACTCACGGACCGCGAGATCGTGACCTGGCTGAAGTCGGACGCTTAACCGACTGCGCCACCCAGGCGCCCCTAATGTTTGTTTATTCTTTAGACAGAGACAGAGTGCCAGTGGGGGAAGGGCAGAGGAAGAGAGGGACACAGAATCTCTAGAAGGCTCCAGGCTCTGAGCTGTCAGCACAGAGCCCAACGTGGGGCTCAAACTCATGGACTATGAGATCATGACCTGAGCCTAAGTCAGATGCTTAAGGGACTGAGCTACCCAGGCACCCCCAAAGTGTCACTTTTGTAAACTGTGATGGTCCTTCCAAGGATACAGGGTATGACTGCTATACTACATAGAATACATATAGCATGGATTTCAGGGCATGTGGGATGTCTCTGGGTAATTTGGAAGACAAATCACATATGGTACACTTACTACTCTGCTGTGATTTTGACATCAAGTCATTTTGAATCTAACCAATGAAATTCAAAGAACTGGTAGGATTTTGCTATGATGTGTACTGTAATTCTCTTATGAATAAAAAGTTAAATCTAAAAACTTCACAAGAAGATGCTTATGTAAAAGCAAAAAGAAATGAACAGGAATAAAAAACAGCTGGTTTCATGTAGAGGTTACCTCTTGGGAAGAGAGAACACAATGCAATCAGAGGTGGCCAGAGGTGGCCTTGGCAGTTACTTATAATCTTTGAGCTCTTCAGTTTAGTGGGTGGTAAATGGACATCACACTGTATTCCTTTAGCTTGACTTAAGTTTAAATAATAATCTTCAAAAGAATTGATCAAGTCCATGTGGTGGAATGTGAAAATTAATAACAAAAAAACTGAGTACAAAATTGTATGAGTTGTGAAGCCAACTCCAAACGTGTATACAGATGGGGACAAGAGGGAAAAACATGAAGTGACTTGTTAAAGTGGTAAAATTATGAGACATTTGTGCAGAAATTAATAAGAGGTGATTTGAAGGTTTGGTGATCAAGAAAGGGAAAATATAACCTGGGGAAAATTGAAGCTTCTTTCACATGAAACTAAGGAAATTTCCATAGAAATCAATTTAAATATCCAGTATGCAGTTTACCCTTAAACAACATGGGAGTTAGGGGCACCAACACCCCGCCCAACTCCTACACAGTTGAAAACCTACCATAGCTTTTGACTTACCAGAAACATAACCACTAATGGCTTTCTGTTGGCTGGAAGCCATACCGATAACATAAACAGCCAATTAACATACTGTGTATATGCATAATATACTATATTCTTACAATCAAGTAAGTAGAAAAAATGCTAAGAAAATCATCAGGAAGAGAAAACACATTTACAGTACTATAAAAAAATTCCACATATAAGTGAACCCACACAGTTCAAACTGGTGTTGTTCATGGCTCAACTTTATAACTAGTTTGAACCTGGGCTTTCTCTTCCTCTTCTCTGTACTCACCAAATCATTTTACATTTTCCAATTAAAGAAAAGCACTCCTTTGGTATGCACATCTAGACTTTATATTTATAGTGATATAAGAAAATATAATTCCGAGCTCTAAATTTAAAATAAGGTGAAACAAACTCCACACCCGAAAAACAAATAACCCAGTGAAGAAATGGGCAGAAAACATAAATAGACACTTCTCTAAAGAAGACATCCGGATGGCCAACAGGCACATGAAAAGATGTTCAAGGTCGCTCCTTATCAGGGAAATACAAATCAAAACCACACTCACATATCACCTCATGCCACTCAGAGTGGCCAAAATGAACAAATCAGGAGACTATAGATGCTGGAGAGGATGTGGAGAAACGGGAACCCTCTTGCACTGTTGGTGGGAATGCAAATTGGTGCAGCCGCTCTGGAAAGCAGTGTGGAGGTTCCTCAGAATATTAAAAATAGACCTACCCTATGACCCAGCAATAGCACTGCTAGGAATTTACCCAAGGGATACAGGAGTACTGATGCATAGGGGCACTTGTACCCCAATGTTTATAGCAGCACTCTCAACAATAGCCAAATTATGGAAAGAGCCTAAATGTCCATCAACTGATGAATGGATAAAGAAATTGTGGTTTATATACACAATGGAATACTACGTGGCAATGAGAAAAAATGAAATATGGCCTTTTGTAGCAACGTGGATGGAACTGGAGAGTGTGATGCTAAGTGAAATAAGCCATACAGAGAAAGACAAATACCATATGGTTTCACTCTTATGTGGATCCTGAGAAACTTAACAGAAACCCATGGGGGAGGGGAAGGAAAAAAAAAAAAAAAAGAGGTTAGAGTGGGAGAGAGCCAAAGCATAAGAGACTGTTAAAAACTGAGAACAAACTGAGGGTTGATGGGGGGTGGGAGGGAGGGGAGGGTGGGTGATGGGTATTGAGGAGGGCACCTTTTGGGATGAGCACTGGGTGTTGTATGGAAACCAATTTGACAATAAATTCCATATATTAAAAAAAATAAAATAAAATAAAATAAGGTGAAAACACATTCACAGTTTTAAACATTACAAACAATAACTGACATTATACTGAATTTCCTGTTTACTGCATATTCTGAATTTGGTACAGCCTAACATCTATAGGCTTAGAGCTTAAATTAGGCATGTAAAATAAGACAACGATGAAAGAAATTTCTCACCTCTGTCATAGCTATGCCATTAAAAAGCTCAGCTTTTTCTAAAGGGACTTGATTATGTGGAGACACCACAAGACAAAGGGCAAAGACACCCCAGAAGGATTTAGAAATACCTATTTTTCCTACCAGCATTTGAAGCCAGAAAGAACCAAACTTGCTGAACCTAATTTGCAAGATTTTCCTTTGTTTAAATTTCACTGTTCCTTATTTCCCATGGCCTTGGAAAATTTCAAATACAGCACTGTTTTGATAAAACTCAGAAGAACCTCTAATTTATTTACTGTTGTTCTGTTGAATTTATTTTGATCAATTTCAGTCAAGCTCTCTTGGTTGCTTTGAAATTGAAAAGTACTCTGAATATCTTGTCATGATTGGTTAAAGTAAATAAGCAGTTAGAGAAAATTCATTGAACTTCAAAGAAGACTTTAAAGACTTTGCTGTTGTTCTTTGGCCCTTGATGATAATGCAGGCAGTCATAAAATTATAGAAATATTCTTCTGTCTGAAAAGACACTTTTATCGGTGGCATACTTCACATTCATGCACCCCAAAAAACAAGATGCTTCCTCAGAGAACCATAAATACAAGTTCCATTTTGATATAGTGCCATTCTAATAAGAAATTCAGATCTATGGAATCAAAGTTATTATAGTAACCAGTATTTTCAAATCTGTCCTAATACCCACAAAGTGACATCAACTTCTTATGCTTCATGAACTCTGGGCCAGTTAAAATGAACTGTAAAATAACATTCTTTTCTGGTAATCCCATCTTTCTCAACTAAAATTCTGCCTTGTGCCTAGGATAATGCCCAGCAGTGAGGATCTTACCTTTCCCAGCTCTGAACTTTCGTGGCTGAGGTCTTGCGGCTCAATCTCATTTTGTTCTTCTGCACCTGCACTCCTCACTCAGTGATCGAATCTATTCAACGGCTGAAATTCAGAACCTTTCCATTTCTATATGAGTGTTAGAACACTGTTGTAAGGAAAATTTTAATATTCTGTTCACATAGAAAAGTCTGTTTTTCCACAGACCTATGTCTCAAGCCATTCTGTTAGAGAAGGATAATTCTATTAAAATATCTGGCCATATTATGAGACTAAAGGATGGAGACTTATCTGGAACTCATTGAAAACTGCTAAGCATGGCTCATGGGTCACCTCACTTCTGGGACCTGAGCAACCTCTGGCATTCCTCCAGTCTAACCCCAACCAGATCTGACTTTGTTTTGGGGGGTTACAAAGGCCAGAGTGCTCCATATTCTCATACTACCATGCAGGTTCCTCAAACAGCATGAGTATACTTTAAAGCCAAAGACTTAAAACCCAGTAAAGACACCGTAAGTGATGGCCAGGCATGAAAAACAAAACTGCCTGCTAATCTTCATTGCCTATAAGACTTAACCATTTAGGGGCGCCTGGGTGGCGCAGTCGGTTAAGCGTCCGACTTCAGCCAGGTCACGATCTCGCGGTCCGTGAGTTCGAGCCCCGCGTCAGGCTCTGGGCTGATGGCTCAGAGCCTGGAGCCTGTTTCCGATTCTGTGTCTCCCTCTCTCTCTGCCCCTCCCCCATTCATGCTCTGTCTCTCTCTGTCCCAAAAATAAATAAACGTTGGAAAAAAAAATTTAAAAAAAAAAATAAAATTTAAAAAAAAAAAAAAAGACTTAACCATTTATGCCACATCTGCTCTCTTTAAAACTGTTTCAATATGCACTAAGTTCTCAAGAGATTTCTACCTACCTCTCTGCCTCCACTATTTTCAATCTCTTTTGCTATACTCTGTTTATTTCCTCTCACTCTTCCTTCTCAGAAAATAGAGAACATGTTCTTAAATGTCATCTAAGTCTAAGACTTAAGTATCTTCTTTATTTTATGCCAGATTAACTTCAGATTGTCTATATTCTTTCCAACTCGTAGAAGTTACATTGGGTCAATTTTCTTTTACTTTAAATTTTAGAGAGGCAAATAGAACACAATCTTTAGAGGAAACCCAGAAGGTTTCACACACTTTTATTCTTTGGGTCTAATCATTTAAAATATGTTACCAAGAAATACTTTTATCTTGCCATTTGGGACAACATGGATGGTCTTAGAGTAATGAGGCCAAGCAAACTAAGTGGGACAGAGAGACAAACAGCATATGATTTCATTTATATGTGGAATCTAAAAAAACAAATGGACAAACGAATGGACTCACAGATACAGGAAACCAATTGTTGGTTACCAGAAGACAGATAGGTTGGATGGGGAAGAGGATTAAGAGATACAAACTTCCAGGTAATAAGTCATGCAGATGTAACATAAGCATACGTAATATTATCGATAATATTGTAACATCTTTCTATGATAACAGATGGTGACTAGACTTATCATGGGGATCATTTTGTAATATATAAAAATATTGAATCTCTCCGCTGTACACCTGGAATGAATGGGATATTGTATGTCAATTATATTTCAATAATACTTTTAGAACAAAAAAATATTAAATTTTAGAAAAGAATTTGATATCTATTTCTTATTATCTGAAATGGGAAAAGAATTAGCCTTTTTTAACCCCATGTATGTGCCAGGTATTCAGATGTATCATCTCATGTAATTCTCACAATTATTATTCTGGTGTTATTCCCACTTTTCATGTAGAGACATCAAGGCTCAAAGAAAGCAAAGACCCACTGAATTTTAAACTCTGGGTTGATCCCAAACCTCTCATACCTTGTAGTACACCAGGATGAATTAAACTAATACATCACATTATAATTGATTCGCTAGGATTTTACTGTTTTCAGTATTTAATTTCACATTTATTAAAGTTCACATGTAAGCACTTAATTTAAAGGCTCTATGAGGTCAATGAATCCAAATCAACTGTGATCTTGAAAGGCTAATCCTTCACGTATTGGTTTATAACAATGACAAAATAATCATGTTTCAGCCATTTGAGAAACTTATTTTCCATTACTATATATTGATTATGATTCTGATCAGTTGTATTAAAAAGACTTCTCTTTATACTTTGCTTCCCCCCAAGGAGTCTGTTTTATAGCATATTTGGACTTTTGCCTAGAAAAATACAAAAGCACTCAAAATAAACTATTTATTCCATCTTTCTGAAGAAAAAGAAGCTTCTCCTATCTAACTCCAACCTCATGACTCTTCTCTGGTGTTTTTCCAGCCGTAGGTGTTAGCATCTGCTGTTGTAGAATCTTTGATTTTGATTGGTAGGGGCTGGGATTAGGATTAGAACCAAGACCGTTTTTTACCTTAACAAACTCCACAGATCACTGGTACTTTATGGAAGAATGTTCGTCTTAATTATTCATCTTAATTATTTTCACCTTCATAGTTGACATTGTACCTGAAATTCTCACTCATATAACCCTTAAATAGAGCAACTGACACCCTTCTCATAATGTAGGAACATGAAGACGTCAACTGCTTTCTCTGCCACCTTTGAGAATGGCTGCACCTAGCGTGCTTCAGCTCTACTGGAAACGTGCTGCACCCCTCATACTGTTTGCCACCTCTCCTCCCCATTTCACTATTTAGATGGCTGCTCAGAGATAATCAGAAAAAATGCCAAAGAACAAAATAGCTCCAAACAAGCTTCCCCAGACTCCATTCTCTGTTCTCCCTCTCTTTACTCCCCCACATACCAAGTAGGCATAAAGCAGGGCACAGAGGAGGTGGAGTAAACGGAAAAAAGAAAACCAAGGCATGAGCCAGCACCTTGTGCTTCAAGGACTGAAGTGAAGCTTGAAACACAGTATTGAAGAAGGGAGCTGAGCTAGGTTAACTTAAACACAGGGTTACTTACTGCTTCTTTTGTAATGCCCAAAGAATGCTTTCTGAAGGTTCATGCCATTTGTCTCAAATGTATGGTTGGACTTCAAAGAACACTGACTAAAGAAATGATTTAGAGCAATCGATTGCCACTTATATGTCAATGTGCTGTCCTTCTGAGGTCTGCTGTAAGCTTTTCAACAGGAGATAATATTCTCCATCTCTTGGTTGTTTTTTTCTCAAGTCCCTTCTTCTGATCTATTTTATGTTAAGTGCTTCTATGTTTTTCCCTTTCTGTCCATCAATAAAGTAAACATTTTTTTTTCAGAGAGAATAGTGCGACCCTCAGTCACAAAGATTACTCTCATCAGCCTACTAAATTCTCCCTTTTTTACCCTTTCACTTAAAAGCAGTAAGATGATCTTCAAACAGAAGATTTTACATTGCTTGAAAGGCGTTTGCCTGAATATGTTAAGTAATGAATCCACTATCATTTTTCAAGGAATCTTAAGAGGCCACTGGTATAGCAAGATAATTATATTTCTTACAGGCAGTATCTGGATCTAGTGATTCTCTAAGGATATAAACATAATATTTGTACAGTAACCTGGTTCTTGACTTTGATGGTTACATGAAAGTAAAGTACTTAAGAAAAACAAAACAAACAAACAAAAAAACCCCCACAGCTATTGCTTCTTGTAAGTTTCATAGTTTTAATCTTTAAAGAAAATTCTCTTACTTTTTATTAAATCATATTAAAATGTAAATGTCAGCCAATGTTACAATTCTAGTCAAAACTACCACAAGAGACCTATAGGCTCCTACCCTGTTTTCTTGAAAATTATGGGCAGAAACAGCAGAAAATTAATCAATGTATCAAATGAATATGGCATTGGAAGGATTTAAAGAGTAAAGGACGAAAATTGTGATCCTAGGTAAATTTAAATTTTCTCATTGATGGATTTGAAACAGCAATAATCAGAGCTTGGATAAATAGAAAGAATTGATGGTTGAAAGAACTGAGTTTGAGATTGCGCCATGATTTTTTTCCTAGATTCTTTGGACAGTCATATTATTTCTGGTACCTTAAATTGCCATTTATGAATAAAGATAATATTACTTAAATGAAATAATCTCAAATTCGTTTGTAAATTATTCAGTGGAAACATATTACATAAAATCAAAATTGGTTCCTAATAAAAAAAATGATTCTAACTTTAAAATGTAAATAATTATTGAACAAAAAAATACTGAATTCAAGTTAGTTTTTCCAGTCACTTAAAATATTTGGCCAATTTTGAAGAAAAAAGCAGCATCCAAGAGCATGTTCTTTTTTTATTTTTTTACTCTTTTTTTTTTTTTTTAACATTTATTACTTCTGAAAGGCAGAGAGAGAGAGAGCATGTGCACGTGAATGGGGGAGGGGCAGAGAGAGAGAGACAGAAAAAGAAGCAGGCTCCAGTCTCCGAGCTATCAGCACAGAGCCCGACACGGGGCTCAAACTCAGGGACCGGGAGATCATGACCTGAGCCACCCAGGCGCCCCCAGCATATTCTTGTTAATGTGTAAACCCCATAGAATTGACTGCAATCAAGCAAGACCTACCATTTTGCCAGTGGAAAGTAAAATTCTTGCCACTAATACCTTTACTGCTGTGTTAAAACATTTACTTCAAGCAGTGTAGGCTGGGCTAATTATTGAAAATACAAAGCAGTGCATGTTATATTTATCTCCATTTGGACCAATTTAATATTCTAATGCTGCTTACATTTTTTTGAATAAAAAACAATTATTTGGCCACTGTATTTTAAAGAACTATTATTTATTCTCCCCAAAAGTTTCTTTTATTTATTCTTTTATTTATCCATGAATAGCTTGAACACTACCAAAATACTTTGCCTTTCAGTTTTTTGACAGCAATCTTTATTTGAGACTGTTACCCTGACATTCTGCTATATCATTAGGGCAAAGCATGTTATGTTGGGAGTTATATTATACATATAAAATTGCTTGTATTTCATCTTTCATCTACATAACTTTTAGAGTTTGTTTTTTCAGTCAAGTTTTAAGCATTTTCAAATTATGAAATTTAATAGGACTTGCTGGCAAATAATAACAGGCATTTATTACTTTTTAAGCTTATTTTTTAGAAAGGATGAGGCACAGAAACAGAGACAAAGAGAATCCCAAGTAGGCTTCATGCTGTCAGCATGGAGCCTGATGCAGGGCCCAAACTCACGAACCTTGAGATCATGATCTGAACCGAAATCAAGAGTTCGACGCCTAACCGACTAAGCCACCCAGGTGCCCTGGCATTTTTTTTTTTTTTACCTTTTATTTATTTTTTCAAATTTTTATTTCAATTCTGGTTAGTTAACATTCAGTGGAATATTGATTTCAGGAGAATTCCGTGATTCATCACTTACATATAACACCCAGTGCTCATCATAACAAGTGCCCTCCTTAATGCCCACCATCCATTTAGCCAATCCCCTGTCCACCTCCCCTCCAACAACCCTCAATTTGTCCTCTATGGAATAACTGACAGTTAAAAACCCTCCTTCAGGTTATCCGCCATACTAAGTACTTTGCATGTTACAAAATTACATGTCACAAATCACTACAGAGTTTATATCGTTGTCTCATCTCTCCACTCACCTCTCATATCACAGATATTTAAAGTGAGGTTCAGAAAATTTAAATAACTTGGATCAGATTTATTCAGCAATTTGAGGGGCAGAACTTGGAGTCAAGTCCGTGATCTTTCTTATTGCCCGTTGATGACATTGCCCAATATTGCCCGTTGATGACATGATTATTATCAATCATGTTTGACAAATGATTTTCACTGATTTGGTGTTAACAATCAAAAATTATTTCAGTTAGGGGCACCTGGGTGGCTCGGCCATTTAAGTGTCCAACTCATGATTTTGGCTCAGGTCATGATCTAACAGTCTGTGAGATTGAGCCCCGCATCCAGCTCTGCACTGCCAGTGTGGAGCCTGCTTGGGATTGTTTCTCTCCTTCTCTCTCTGCCTCTCCCTCTCTCTCTCTCAAAATAAATAAGCTTAAAACAATTATTTCAGTTAAAAGAAACGTGATAGTCCTATACAAATATGTTCACCAAACTAAACTCTTCTTAGCAATAATGTAATTCGTGAATATTTGCTCAATTTTCAGTGTGGATACAAAAGAATGCCAGGATATATGGAAATAGCATGAAAATTGAAGACCTAAGTCTGATCCCACCTCTAATGAGAATCACATTATGGGAGCACATCTCAGATCCTCAGTGTTCTAATTTATAAAATGTAGATACTGGCACCTACCACCTTAGCTCCTCCGCAATGTGGTTTTTAGGGTCAAATGGGCTGAGGAAATGTGAAAGGGACTCATAAAGTGAAAGAACTAAATAAATGAGAAATTGTATTAGTGAATACTTCAGATGCTAGATAGAAGAAAGAAAAGCAATATAGCATTACTAACATAATTTTTAGAAGACTCTTTCTAGGAGATATATAACATAAAAATTAGGAAAAATAACTGACAGAAAAAAAAATGAACTTTATTGCTTTTTCCGTAATGTTCTAGAAGAAAAAATAAGGAATACCTGCACAAATTTTCTAAATGATCTGGAAAAAAATGATTTATCTCTAAAGTTTTCTCAGGATTTGATCTATGATATGGTATTTAAAAAAAAGTATACCCTTTAGTTTGAACAAGGAATCCAATAGAGCCATATCCTCACTATGTGTAATATTTGAAGAGGACTTTCTCTCCCTCTATTTCTTTCACTTATTCAAGAAGCACTTGTTTATGACCTCCCATGTACCAAACCCAACCGATACTCCATGGAAGGTCAAGGAAAGGAAGACAACAGTATTCCTCTTCAGGTAGTTCCTCCATCGTGAAGAGGCAAATTACAAAGCTATAGAAAACAAGGATCAACGTATAAAATACAAGTCATAAGGCATAAATCAATGTGGATGAGAGATAATGTTAAGGGCCCGTGTATGGTATTACTCAGGTAGACATTTGGAGGAAGTCTATTAAGGAATCTTTTAAGGGAAAAAAATGACTAAGTTTGACAGGGAAAAGAGAATAAGGAAAATTATACATTCTTAGTGGAGATCTGGGAGAATTTACAAAAACAAGCAAGATTCACACACGGCCTTGAGGTCATATGTTCACAGTGCAGTGCTTGAAGCACCAACTCTAAACAGAAGAGAGATACAATTTAAAAGGGAAAAAAAAGTCACTATATAGGAGATTGACAGGCATAGGGAAGTCCCTTCAAAAGCAAGAACAGAAAATAAATCCACAATCATAGGAATTGTAGAAAAATAAAGATAAAAATTCACATCCAAGAACCAGGAAATAAAAAAGGAAGAAATGATGCTACAAATTGCCATAGAGGCAAATACACTGAGAGAAACAGACAAAACAACCATCGGAGAGGAAAATTAATAAGTTTGGTCTGTAGCAGCAGGAATCCATTGGATAATCAAGGCAAAATGTCCTGTGGCTAGCTAGACAAGCAAGGGGCTTTGTTTGCTCTGTTGTCTACCTGTCACTCTGTATAGTAATGAAATTAATGAGCCTGACTCTTCCCTTTTATGACTGGAAAGACTCAAACATCCTGCTCTTCCTCGTTCATGCACAGCAACCACACAGTTCTCCTGTCAGTATAATCAAATTGCACCAAGTTACAGGGAATTCTAAAAACCTGTCACTTGCCCCTAGAATAATAAACAAAGTCCAGGGGAGAAAAATCTTTCCAAAACAGGAGGTAATAAGGCTAAGTGGTATTTTTCTTTGTTTCTTTTAGTGCTGGCCTGAAGTTGTACAATAACATAAGGAAGCAGGGAATAGATCTGCCGGTTTCACTGATATTCTTTTATCATAATTGGATTTAATGATAATATGAGATTGCTTGGAAAAGAAACAAGTAGAGACTCAAATACTGAATTATCCAAAAGTTACTGACAGGTACCATATTCAATTCTTGTAATAAAAAAATTTTTTTTTTCTTGGGCATCTTTGTCAAAGATAAAAACTGTTTAAAGACAATGTTAACAATGTTAACCAAGGGAGGACAGTGTTAATTCAAAGCCTCAAAATAAAACCAAATACTAATTGAATCCGAAAGATTTTTATTTTGGAGCCTTTTAATACAAAAGAAGAAAGCTTCCACTACGTGAAGAAAAACCTGAGACATCTTTTTTTAGTTTTGAACTTGGAAATCAGAACTCAAGAAAGACATGCTACAAATTTGATAGGATAAATGGATTTCCCTTTAACCACGAAATTGTGTTGTCCACAGCATGATTGAAAACTGTTACAAACTTCCAAAGGCTTCCGAACTGATTAGCCCATGAATCGCCCACGCCTCTGCCAACTTACCTGGCACCCCTTCCTGTTTACCAATGCACTTCTCCCTGGAGCCTGCAGACAGCAAGCTCCTGGGCTCTCTGTGGAGCCTTATCTAAATCCTCTGGAAGTCATGCTGGGGCTTATCTCTGCCTGAAGACTCCACATCATTTTCCATGTCAAATTTCAGACATTCCAATATTGTGACAATATGGATGACTTTGCCTTATCGTTGAAAGCAGACTATTATTGTAGACGTCTTCTAAAATTAATTATTTGATTAATACCTGTGCAGATAAAAGGGCCTTCAGTCAACTAACTTTTGTTATCAAGACTAATCATTGCATTCAACAAGAAACATCAATAACCTTACTGAGTTATTCAGCAGGGGCTGTGAATCTGTTCCGTAGCACAGTACATACTGAAATCAGATAAAAAGAGGCTCTGGTAAACATTTATCAATGTATAGGTTGTGATTTTGTGCTTTCCAAAGCAGTATCTTTTACTGAAGGTGTTGTTTGTTTTTTTTTTAATGTATTAACAGGTTTTAAGAGTTTGCGGGCAAAAAGAGGCACATTTCCCATTTTACTAAGTTCTAATGTTTTTAAAAATAATTCTAAACAAGTGTTCATTCGACAAGTAGAGTAAGATTGCTGTGACTACGTAATGGAATCAGAGTCAAGCAAAAGACCCCATTTAATTTGGCATTTAACATGCTGTCCAGTGTTGTTCACGAGTTGCTTCATGTATATTAATCAAACCTGCCCAGCTGGACTGTAGACTGTTTAAGCAAATTACTTCAAACTTGTTCATTATCTCTTCAATGTCCTGAGCATTAATGTGTTAAATAGACACTCAATGAATGAATGAATGAATGAATGAGCAAGCTTCTCTCTTACATTACCATGTAAATAATCCATCTGCCTTAAAAAGCCACAGGTAGCTGACTCAATTCGATGGCTTGGATCATTTTTGCAACCTATTTACACAGACCTATCTTCCAGTTTGCTTTTTGTCAGGGGCACATATTGAAAAGCTAAACAGAACCGTGTAAGAGGAGAAAGTGCAATGTGTTAAGAAGGCTATTTAGGGGAGGCTACATGTGTTTACTACAAGGAATTGTATTTTTATTTACTATGATAGAAAAAAATCTCATGTAGACTCTTTCCTGAGCTCTCTTATTGAGAGCTTTGTTTAACAAGGAAGTCACTGGGTAAGAAGTTAGAGTAAAAGGAATCTTAAAAACCAAAGGATGAAATCCTGCCGTTTGCAACAACGTGGGTGGAACTGGGGGGTATTATGCTAAGTGAAATAAGTCAGTCAGAGAAAGACCGACACCATATGTTTTCACTCATATGTGGACGTTGAGAAACTTAACTGAAGACCATCGGGGAAGGGAAAGAAAAAAAATAATTACAGAGAGGGAGGGAGGCAAACCGTAAGATAGACTCTTAATACAGAGAACGAACTGAGGGTGGAAGGGAATGGGGGTTGGGGGGGGCAACAGGGAAAATTGGTGATGGGCATTGAGGAGGGCACTTGTTGGCATGAGCACTGGGTGTTGTATGTAAGTGATGAATCATGGGAATCTACTCCCGAAACCAAGAGCACACTGTATATACTGTATGTTAGCTAACTTGACAATAAATCATATATATAAATAAATAAATAAACCAAAGGAAAGAGGAGAAGGAAAGATTAAGGAAGAAAAGGAGGGAGGGGGACAGACAGATGGACAGACAAGACGGGAGGGAGTCAGGAAGCAAAGAAGGGAGGAAAAGAACCAAAGTCCCCAAAATGCTATGTCCACTGTGTAGCCAGCAAGGTTTGGGAGCTTAGCTCCAAGCTCAGTGATGCTTGGAGCTTTCACTGAACTCTAGGACCCTTTACCTTATCTTTACCTAACCTGCCACCTACAGAGCCCACCTACTCTGCTGAATTCTGTATTTAAGCCTGTAATGTCTCTTTCTAGTTTTTTTCCTAGGAGTTAGTCTTCTCCAGCTCCTAAAGAAAGAGACCTACCTTCTCTGTGTTCTCTGTTCTACCACCATCCCTAGCACAGTCTACGCACACAGTGGACTGCCAAGACAAAAAAGAGAAAGAAAAGAAGAAAAAAAGGTTAAATGACCAAATGGAGGGATAAGTTTTTTTAATTCCTTAATCTTTGTGCATTTGACCCTGATGATCTGAAAAAGGAGCTTTTAATTTGGAATCCAAAGGTCATTTAGACTAGGAACTATAATCTCCACAAAGGTACCACACACTCCCAGTTGTGTGCAAATTTAAACACACATCACGCACGCGTATATATTTTCCCATCGAGACTGTATAGATTTGGTTAAATTTAAAAGAGGCATATAATTCAATGGAGACTTCAAGCTCTATCCTCAAGACTGAGGAAAAAGTAGGTTTGCTTAATACCCGGCCGCGAAGAATACATCATCTTTGAGGCTGTTTCACTGTATAATGAGGAATTCTTCATTCAGACCTTTGAATGGTCAGTTTGTTCTTAAGCCATATTCTGGACGACTTCGTACAGGGTTTCAAATCTTACGTTTAATGTGCTGTCTCCAGAGATGGTTAATGAATGTATTAATCCACATAGTTCCAGTGCTTTTTCTTTTTTAAGTTCTATTTGCATTCTGTAATTTAGAAAAAGCTTTAAAATCCGAGGCTTATTTCGGCTTTTTGCCGATTTTTGAAAAGTTATCCTTGTACGTTTAAAATTATTCACAAACAGGGGCACCTGGGTGGGTCAGTCGGTTAAGTGTCTAAACTGGGCCCAGGTCATGATCTCACAGTCTGTGGGTTCGAGCCCCACATCGGGCTCTGTGCTGACAGCTCAGAGCCTGGAGCCTGCTTTGGATTCTGCGTCTTCCTCTCTCCCTCTCTCTCTCTCCTGCTCTCTCTCTCTCTCCCTCAGAAATAAAATTGTTCATAAACAGTCTAAAAGCAAAGCTTTGAAATAGATTATTTTTCTTACTGTTCAACAGTAAATTATCTTAATATTCAATCCTGCATCTTGCATCAATGTCTGATACTCTAGAAAGATGGATTGTTTGGAGTAAACCTGGAAGTTGGCAAAAAGCTTCAGTGAATGTAAGAACGAAGAAATATGTAAGTTATTCATAAGATGAATTATACAGGCATTAGTGCAGTGATGAGGCACTCATGACAAAACACATACGTCAAAGGTAGAATATGTCTGAAGTTCTTGCTGAATTTTTGTAGTGGCCATGGCAACGGTATTACCTATATCATCTTGAAGCTCTCAGCTGAAATAACTAGCACTGTGGTAAACGTACAAGCTTACATTTCTCAAGGAGAAAATGCAGCTCATCTTGTGAAAGAGATACGGATTTTAGACTGTTTCTTAATATGATGAATGGGAATGGAATGAATAGATAATGCAGAGCTGCCATTGAAAGTGAAATCAAGGCAGAAATACAAAAAACAAACAAAACAAAAACAAAAACCAGTGAGGTCTGCCTTAGATGTTATCAAAAAACCCAGTGAGTAAATCCACCAGAAGGTTGCCAACCTATGAGACAGCAGTAGCTGACTAACTGGGACTGTGGGAGGAGAGAATCAGATCTAAGGAAACAGGACTGAGGAGCCGACCTAAGGAAAACACATATAAGAGAGTGCTGTACCTCACTGACCATCCACTCTACTTGTACTTGAGCTCAAGAGCATGGCTTTGTGGGTTTCTTTCAGGCCACCTAACATTTACAGAGCACTAAGCTGATAGGACTGAGTTTGGCATTGTAGAGAATGCAAAACAAAACAAAACAACCATCTATTTAGAAGTGAGAGCTCAGAATCAGGAAATCTAGGGTAGGACTTCTCTTGGTCATAGAGCATTTTGTGTTAATTTTACAAAGCTTCTCTCCCTAACTGTTCATTCTTAGGACTGAGGTACAACATGAGTCTGATGAGCAGACTTTGGATTTGGAGGCATAAACTAGATAGCCAAGGCTACTATTCAGCAACAGTAAGATTTTTCCTCTCATAAAAGTACCCTCTGCAATACCCTTGTTCTCTGTGACAGTGTCATCTTTTATTTCACAATGTTCTATGAAAGATCAGGAAATCTGGAGTGTCTACCTTAAAAACAAAAGTTGAGAGCCCCTTAATAATTTTTACATATTTGTTTAGTGCCAAAACCCCCTAGCGGGGAAAATGATGTTTTTCAATCTGAGAATAACATTTTTATTGTAGAAAGACTCTTTACCTAGTTGCTTTCATCAATAAATGTCCCCCTAGAGCACTAAATTTGTACACAACAGCACATCAAGCCATGTAGCTTCTATCTGAAAACACCATATTATGCTCTAAGTACCAAGTTTGGCAAATATAAGAATTTTACTTCTTTTAAAAAAGTAAATAAGACCTAGTTTTTATCACATAGGAAATAAATAGAAAGCTTCATGCTTGGGACTGTATTATAGCCCTGTAAAAAAATGCCAGGAAAGTAGATGTTCAATAAATATGTGTTTGATTCAAAACTGTTTTAGGGGTGCCTGGGTGGCTCAGTCAGTTAAGTGTCCGACCTAGGCTCAGGTCATGATCTCGTGGTTTGTGAGTTTGAGCCCCGCGTCAGGCTCTGTACTGTCTGTCAGTTGAGAGACTGGAGCCTACTTCGGATTCTGTGTCTCCCTCTCTCTCTGCCCCTCCCCCACCCATTCTCTGTCTCTCAAAAAATTAATAAACATTAAAACAAACTTTTTTTTTTTAATACTTACTTTTTTAGACTGCTTAACTTATGCCAACTCCTCATGAAAGAATGACCTCTCTTGATAAGGGGAAATGGTTGTGTGGGTTTTTGTCTCCCCCAAAAGAAGACCTGCTAATGCAAATTTACTTCTAAGTGGTTCTAAATTATTTTTATTGTGTGTTCATTAAATACCAGGACTTCAGTTCATAAATAATCCACAAAGAGCTGAGTTTTGAGTTACTAAGAAGTGAATTTCAGGTGTAGAAAGGGGGCATATTAAAGTACGTTTGATATCTTTGTATAGATTTGGATTCTTTTTTATTTTTAAATAATGTGACTTTTTTTACTAGCCTAATACAAACCACCCAATGTATTCCACCACATAGTATTTCTTATTGGGTTGGAGGGGAAATTTTAGAAAATATACTTAATATCTTTATTTAAAAATCTGTCAACACTGGCACTTTTGCTGAACCTTGAGATACAGAAATCACTTAAATGACTGAAGAAGAAGAATAACATTTCAAGAAAGGAGGAATATACTTGAGAAAGATACAGGGGTAGAACTGAACAAAGAACAACGGGTGACTCAGTCACATGGGGGTAACATCAGGCCGCCACTTTACAAGTAGAAATAGATGTAAAAGAAACATAAAACATATTGAAGAAGAAATGGCACCACTTTCCACGCAATCAGACTTGGGATAAAATTTTCCACATGGTTCCCATGTCAAGAGGTCGGCAATAATTGAAGCACTGAGAGGACCCATAGAGCTAGCTTGGGGAACTGGTTTGAGAAGACGACAGATTCATCTAGAGGAAACAGTCTAGAGGCAGTGGGAAACAGAGTCCCAGCATATACAAGAGGGGACAGAATGGAATAACTGACGTAAAAGTTTAAGACATGGGAAAGAATGGGCTCAACAGTGAGTCCATGTGAAGGTGATCAAGGGGCTAAGAACTTTGAATAACAACTCCATTTAAAGACATGGGAATGGGAAAGGAAAGGGGGAAAATGTCAGACACATGCAAGACGGTAAAGGCAATACAAACAAAAGCAGAAGGACATTTCAAAAAGGAATTTATGATCAAGATCTCATACCACAGACAATGTTGCTTGCGTTTGGCCACAAGAAAGCCATTGCTTATCTTGGGTACAATGTTAGTGTCATGAGAATGGTTGCAGAAGAGACAAAGGGGGTAAATCAGAAGATCACAGAAAATATAGCAATAGTCCACAGTAATATTCCAATTGTATGATCATCTATGTGCCTCATACCACCGATCTCTTGAGGTCTGCTTTGTATCTCGAGTTTTCTATCCCTGCTATGATGAATTCCACAGATGTAAAACTACACACATTTCTTATTTTCTAGTTCTGGAGGTCAGAAGTCCAAAATAGGTTTCACCAAGCTAAAATCAAACTGTCAGAAGTGCTGATTCCTTTTCTAATCCCCAACTTTGAGATAGAATTAACAAATAACATTGTCTAAATTTAAAATGTACATTGGAATGACTTGATAAACATTTTGAAATAATTACAATAGGGCTCATCAATATAGCTATTACCTCACATGATTAAGCATGTGTGGTAAGAACACAAGATTTACTCTTTCAGCAAATTTCAACTACACAATACGGTATTGTTAACTGTAGTCACTGTGCTATACATGACATCCCCAAAACTTATTCATCTTCTGATTAAAAGTTTGTACCCTTTGACCTACATCTTCCCATTTATCCCAACCCCCAGTCCCTGATAACCACCATTCTACTCTCTTTCCTGGAGTTCTCCACTTTTACAGGTTTTGCATTTAATCATGATCATACAGGGCTTGTCTGTACAACTTCTATCACTGACTTATCTCACTCAGCATAATGCCCTGAGGAGCCATCCATGTTGCCACAAATTGCAGGATTTCTTTCTTTTTTATGACCAAAGAATACTCCAATTGTGTATGTGTGTATGTATATGTACATGTGTATGTGTATGTGTGTGTGTGTGTGTGTAACATACATACATATTACATTTTCTTTATCCCTTCATCCATTAATGGACCCTTAGGTTGTTGTTGTTTTTTAAGATATATTTATTTTCAGAGAGTGAGAGAGAGAGCAAGCACAAGTGGGAGAGGGGCAGAGAACAAGGAAGAGAGAGAATCCCAAGTGGGCTCCGTGATGTCAGCACAGAGCTCAATGTGGGGCTCCATCCCACAAACAGTGAGAACATGACCTGAGCCAAAATCAAGAGTGGGTCTCTTAACCGACTGAGCCACCCAGGATCAGTTTCTTCATCTTGGCTATTATGAACAATAATACTACAGTGAACATAGAGGTGCATATACCACTTCAAAATAGTAATTTTTTTATTTCCTTGAGATATATACCTAGAATGGGATTGCTAGATCATATGGTAGTTGTATTTTTTTTTATTTTTTTAGGAATCTCCATACTCTTTTCCATAATGGTTATATGAATAGATTCCTTCTTAAAACTGTATGGGAGAATGCATTTCCTGGTCTTTTCCAGCTTCTAGAGGACACTCCTTGGTTCATGGTCCCTTTCTCCATCGTCAAAATCAAAAGCACAGAATCTTCCACTTTCTGATTCTGAAATTCCTATCTGCCTCTTTGACTTATAAGGACTCTAGTAATGACATCAGTTCTATCTGGATGTAACCCAGAGTAATCTCCCCATCTCAAGATCCTAAATCATCTATGTGAAGTCATTTTGCCATTGTAAGGTAACATATTCACAGGTCCCAGAGAATATCATGTGGACATTTCAGAAGAACCATAATTCTTCCTATCACAAAGTCTAAGTTAAAACACCAGAAGCAGTTTAAAATTGACTTTGACTTAATTCTTATGCATCAGTTTACCTTTGGGTTAAATAATGTGCGATTAATTCATTAACTGGAAAATGAAAATCACATTTCTAATGAAAAACTTCTACACTAGTCTATTATTTTCTGCTGAAAGGTCTTTAAGTTAAATGTTAAAATTCTTGTTATGAAATTCCATTTAATGATAGTTGGGTAGCAATAATAATAAGCTAATAGCTTTCTGCCAATAGCAGTATTTTTCTGAGCCCATTTTTTGTTGAAGCTATACTTTATTATGGAAATCACACTTGGCAGCATCTTATGCTGTCATTTATTTTCACTTTTTTAATATAAAATGTTTTATTAAAAAGGTTTCAAAGCTAAAGATTTTTCCTTTGTATACATTTAAGATACATACATTTTTTACCTACTAAAGATATTTTGAACTTTTCAAACTATTGGACCTACTAATGTAAAGATATTTTGAATTTCTCAAACTATTGGATCTTTATTTTTTCCTCTTTATACAGTTTTTCCTGTATACAATTAAAGGGATAATGAATAAACCTGCTATGAATATTGCGATAACATATAAAGTTGTAGCAGTTGCTAGTCCATATTTAGTTTTCAATTTTTAGTCTAATATAAAATACATTTCATGAGTTTTTTTCACTAATATTCAAACATTTCTATAAATACTACTAATGAATAATCCTATAGATGGTGTTTCTTAGTAAACTTCCCAAATTCCAAATATTTGTCTGTTCTCCACAGGAGCATTTAAGGTGGTAATTCAATTCAAATAACTGAATTTAATTATAAATGGTGGTTTATATTCCAAATATCTATTCAGTCAGGTTTTCATATGGGTACACAAAATGATACCCTTCAGGTTTTTAAGTTCTATCTCAAGGTGCTGGTAACTTGTGAGACAAATCCTGTTAATTTCATATATTCAATATAGAATATTCCAAGTTAAAATTAAGCTACTCAGAAGATCCAACCTAGAGTATGGTAGCACTTTAAGAAATAAAAGTCACAAAATAAGATTTTCTCAGTGGTTATAATTTACCTTCAGGTTGCAGTATGTAAGATTTCCTCCTATAATCCTATGTTCCTATTTCTTTAATTCCTTTTGATTAAATAATGTCCCCATGCTTTCACTGTCTATTTTCTTTTTGTGAAGTTGTCAAGTGATCTCTGTAATTTAAGAGACTTTTATGTAGCTCTCTGAGAGACTATCATACAAGTCCAACTAGAAGAATAATTTACGAGGCTCAAAATGAAGGGTCATTATTAATACTGTCTTGCCTGCAATGAATATGTAGACTCTTTCGTTCATGCATGGCAGGGTTTTAACTAGATCAAAAGAGGCAGAGGTTTTAAATGAGGTGTTATGAATAATATCATTGGTTACATAAGTTTCATTTACATTTTTAAAAATATGATTGTTTAATGAGATTACAGAACATAAAACATGTCATTTGGTGTTGGCTTATATATAACTTTCAAATATTTCTTTGGCTAAAAACACAATTTCAGAAGTTGTGCTTTTATATAGGCTAACATTTATCAGCCAATCGTAAGCTAGAATAATAATATGCATGGTAAGTATTCTACATTATAAAGCTAAACACAGGAGGACAGCTAAGAGTGGGTTTTCTCAATTTTTTTAAGAGGTTAATTTTTAAGTGCTTTTACTTTATCAAAGCATTCCTGACTTGTATTCAGCAATCACTGATACTAATGATGTTTATGTAGGTGGAAGAAAATAGTACCTCTTCTTACCATTTCAATGTCCAGTGTCTTTTCTTAATTACAACAGGCAAATCTAATTATTTCTTCTGATCAATCTCAATAATTGAATAATTCCTTTCCAGGCAAAATGAAATCTTAAACATTTCCACAAGAGTTTGTTTTTTTTTTTAATATAAGCACACATTATACGATATGCCAAATAAGAAAATGGATTGACTTTTAGTAGATGGACAACTGTAATAGAAAAATGTTTATGTGTTTGAGTATACTTATTTATATATGCTTTATTATTTTAAAAAGAGCCTTTAAACCTGAAGCCTCTCTTCTTACCTAAAAATCACCTCTTCTTCCTCTCGATTCTCCCTGGTATAGCCACTGAACTCTACGTTTTTCAATGTGTATTTATTAGTGTGCGTACTTTATGTCCCCACATATACTCTGAGTGTTCTGTGTTACCCATAATATTTAGCCCCATGCCTTAAAAATAGCCAATGAGTTCCTGCTATATGCTGGATGCCACTCTAAATTTTTTAGTATATTAACTCCCTTAATTTTCAAAGGAGATGAAATGGGTACCACTGTTATCTTCACTTTATCATGAAGGAAACTAACTTAGAACAGTTACGCCATCTAGCCAGAGTCACACAGCCTGAAAGTGGCCAAGCCCGAATCAGTGCCTGGTTTTAGAGCCGTTGAACACATACACTCTGCCCTGCCTCTGGAGACCTTGAACAGGCCAATGTCCTACTTTTAGAGTAGGTAACTTGCAGAGCACCAAGTACTTCTTCCTAACCTTTATTATCATTATGTTATTTATTTTCTCTGGTTATTTGATTGACGTCTGTCCCTCCCATTATGCCCAAAACATATTCATAGAACCTCTAGTAATAGATGAGTAACAGCAGCTAATATGTATTAAGCATTTACCATGTGCCATGAAATACATCTTATTTTAATCTTCAAAAAGTCTATGATACCTACCAATTTACCTCTACTTTAGAGGTGAGAAGACGGAGGGCAAAGGGAAGTTAGGTAACTTGCTCAAGGTCACACAGCTAATAAATGGTGGAGCCAGTATTTGAACTCAAAGGCCAAACTCCAGAGCTGTGCTCTGAATGAAGGAAGGAATGGATTCATGGAACTCTAACTTGGAGGAAAGAATATTGAACCTGTGGGGAAGGGTGAATTGGAAACAATAGAAACCATCATCCTGCCAGAGGAAACACGGGTAACATAGCACAGAACAGTGTGCCTGGAGCACTCAATAGATGCAAATTAATCAGTGAATATCTTTGTAGCCCATGAGTTAAAAAAGACTTTGCATATGTAATGTTTATTACTAATGCTCTCTGCCTATTTTCCTCTTTCAGTGCCACCGTGGGCCTTAATTGCCATAGCCATAGTCGCCGTCCTTTTAGTCCTGACCTGCTGCTTTTGTATCTGTAAGAAATGTTTGTTCAAAAAGAAAAACAAGAAGAAGGGAAAAGAAAAGGGAGGCAAGAATGCCATTAATATGAAAGATGTGAAAGACTTAGGGAAGACCATGAAAGATCAGGTAATGTATTCATTCCACATTACTTCTTAGATGACTTCATTGACAGTTAATAAATGGTTTATTGTTTTATGCCAGATAAGCATAGATATCAACAAATTCTGGACAGATGTCACTGCTGTAGAAATGCTTTGCAATCCTTTCAGTCACTACTGAACATCCCAAAGTGCAATGAAAACATTTGGTAGGGTTTTCCAGTCTCTTAAGCATATGAACCAGAAAAGGGCATCCATGACCATCAGGGCCATCTTGACAGGTCCAGCATACTGGAATGATGCCTGAATATTTTGACTACATCTGTTCAGCCAGTCTTAATTGCATTTAGAGTTAGAGAAACAGAATAAAGGGTATCTGAATGTTCCCCCGCTTGGGCAAGGCGCCCTTTTAACATCACTGTTCATAATCTCTGTTAAGTAACTGAGACTTATGGCTACTGATCATACTTGATGAAAATTACCATTTCTACATATCCATATATCTCAATAATTAATGCTCAGGAATACTGAATTAACCAGGTAAAGGGAGAGAACCATTAGCTAGTCCTAAAGAACAAGGTATAATTTTAAGGCAAAATTCTTGTTTCATTAAGTTAGGGACAATTAAACCATAACACAGATTATAAAATCCATCCAGCTGGGTTATCTTCCCAAGGCTTTGGATGTTCTTTACACTGTTGTCTATGTTTACTAAATTAACTGGATGATTTGGTTCAGAATAAAGTTTACTATTAATAATTAAAATTAAAGGCCTCTTCATTATTTTTTGGAATCATATTCATAGTGTTTGTCTCTAAAACAAACACTTAATTCATATTAAAAATGTAAATGTAGAGCTTTTTCATAGAAATAACATTCTCAATTACCTTTGTTTCCCTTCAAATAATTGAAAAGTTCTATTTATTCCCAAATAGCAACAGATATTGACAGTTTTTAAAATTCTTTACATAGTATTAATTACTATTAATTGAACTCTTATATTGGTGAATCCCATTAAGAACAATTTAGTCAAGGAGGGCATTTCTAGTACATTTGCACAGTTTCCTACTTAAACATACACTCAGGGCATCAACCCCACTCCCCACCTTGAGTTTTAAACACTTTTTCTCAAAGACTCTGTAATGTCTATTGACAATTTCGCAAAGGCTCTTTTGCACTCACTGAACTTGTGTTTGGTTTCAGAGCTATAGAATCGATGGAGCGCCTGTACTCCTGCTCAGAGAGCTTTGTCCTGAGCACAAAACAACAAGATTTACATTTTTCTGAATGTTTCTAATCACAGCCACAGAAGTCCATGCACCCACATTCAACCACAGAGGTCTAATAAAGATTTTTCTCTGTAGTTCATCTGCTACCTAGAAACTGAAATTTGAAAACATGTCTTGCTTTATTTCAACATTTTCTATAACAAGCAGAACTTGATAGAGATTTCTTTAAACAATGTATCGTGAGATTAGCATAGAAACAGTGTGCTATACAGACATGGACTGAATGTGTAGGTGAATTTCAGCTGTATCTATGAAACAACACGAAAATACAGCCCTATCGTTTTCACAACTACAAGTCAAATGTCATTTTCCCAAATCCTAGAATTAACAAAAGCACCAAATAATGTTAAATTGTAACTGTAGCATTCTTTTCTCACATAAGAAATTTGTATTTTTCTTTGTGGAATTTGTTATGTATGATGTAAGACTGTAATTTATAGTATAGTAGTGGTGTTTATTACCCCTGTTATGACCTGGATAAATGACCAAGATCTCAAAATGCTAAATACAGAAAATTGATAGTGGTTCATTTTTCATGGGTCACCTATTTCTTTGGATGGGAGGGGAAGAGAAAAAAGTAAAAAAGGAATACTAGTAGGAAGTCAGTGATAGTTTATAATAATCTACTATTACAACAAAGTAGTCAAGATTTCAACCACTCAAAAAGATCTCATCCTTTCAAGTGGATTACTTGTCCATACAGGATTTTGGAGCTCTTATTTTATGAATAACTAAGTGTACAGAATGAAATACAATTTGGACAAATAAAAAGAGGCCCAGTTGTGTAACAGTAGCTTAAGGTTCTTTTTAAGACAGGCAACAGTAGTTAATAATGCGTTCTATTTTTTAGGAGGAAGGATGATGAAGCAAAATAGAAAGTACAGTTTTAGGATGTATGTCAAATGTCGGTCATCCAAATTCAAAATAGTATAAACAGAAAACTTAAAGAAAAATTTAACAAAAAAAACTTAAGAAAATTATTCTTAATTACATTTTCAGAATATTTTAAACATAATATTTATGTGAAAATGGGAAAAACAAGTACAGTCTATGACTCTCATTTACAAACAGAACAGATGCAAGAGGCATTTTATATAGGATTTTTTAAGATACATGGGCTCCAGGGCCACCAGTAAGTTTTTTAACATTTCAATCTGTGTAGGAATAAACAGAAATTCAAATTTCCATGCTCATGGCTATCCGTCTCTATGTTAAAATTTCACAACCAACTAGGAATCTTTAAATCCCGCAATGACAACAATCTAACTGGTAATAATGTGTTTATACAGAGTGAGACTTATAATTAAAGGGGTTTATTTTTATTTTTATTTTTTTTTTTAATTCCTTAAAGCTTGACAACACTGAAAATGCAGAGAGGCAATACCAACTTGCAAAGTCATAGGTCTGGAATGGTCATTTCTCCATGGTTTTCACTAATGTGTGTGGATATTTTAATTTTTATTTCTTCCTTCTATGTCCTCCTTATCTGTGTTATGTCTCATGACTGTTCTGGACTGTCCCTTGCGGTAGGTTTCCTCTGCTCTTTAGAAACCCCTAGTCAACGCTCGGATACATTTAGTGGCCTGGCCGCTGGGGCTCCACGGCTCAGGGTGTACCATTCTGACACACATCAAGAGGCTGAACTAAATTGATTTCTTTTTCTTAAGATAAAGGGTTCTCATTTTAACCATTCCTAACTGATTAAATACAACAGTATTAGAAAGCTCAAGTTTTTAACTGATGGGCATGGAAAGAAAATCCAGTCCCTTGTGCTACTTTTTAAGTGTGCCTTATCAAATCCAAATCTGAACAATTTAACTTAGAATAACTTCTCTTTCTAATGATTTGTAAATTAAGCACTTTTTGAATGTTGAAGCAAGCCAGAAGCATGTACACCAAATCTTTGAAATTTTACATAAGATCTGATGTTCCTAAGATACCTTTCACTACTGCAATTTAGCAAACCATCAAAACTGCTGGGTTTACAAGCTTTTTCCTCTGCATTTTGTTGGGGGTAGGGGGTGGAGGGGTATTGCTCTTGAGATATTATAATAGCTACTGATTTAATAAATCTGAGTTTAATGTGATGGTACAGAAGATGTCCTGCTTGAGCTCAGCCCTCAGGACAAGAATAGACTTAATCATTTCGGTGATGAACAGTGACATGGAGAAATTATCAAAAATTTAGCCCTATTTCATGCAGAATAATCGCAGAGATGGTCCTGCACCTTTTATTAGGGCGAAAACCACTTAGGAAGAAGGAGATTTAATATCTCAGCTATCTCAAATTGCACTCGGATGAAACATGATATGTAAATTGTCAGTTCTGAAAGAGACTTTTGAGAAAGTATTTTAATCCATGAGTTTTTTGATAATCATAGAGTAACATGTAGATTTTTCAGACAGAAATATGCATTAAATAGTTTGCTATTCTTTTTAAAAACTAAAAATCTTACAGGGAGGCAATTTACCTAAGCTGTAATTTCCTAGGCACATAGAGTAGAGTGTTAAAGACTTAACATGTAGCCAAGGTTTTGAAAGGGCCTCAGTTCCTCTAATTAAACTCAGTAGTCTCTTCTGGTCACTTTGCTACTATGTTCCCTTTAATGACTCCCCCCCCCCCCCCCCCCCCCCCCGACCCAAGTTGAAAGATTAAGTTTTTAAGTAATTACATTAATTGTTTCCTGCCTTTGACTATCAGTAAGCACATCAACATTTTACCAGTCAGGAAAACATCTAAGTATGAACTTTCCAAATGAAATGGTGTATGGCTAACCAGATTTGTGAAAGTTTCTACCCAGACATAATAACAGTAATATTCAATTTTCCAAACTCATTGTAGGCTCCTGAAAATTTTCCAGAAGCACAGAGTAGGGGAGGCACCTCTAACTACAGCTCAACTCTATATGATCCTCCCACCCAAATGAGTTCTACTGATACGATGCCACCACATCTCCACTTTTTTTTTTTTTTTTTTTTTTTTTTTTTTTTTTTTTTTTTTTTTTTTTTTTTTTTTTTTTTAGGATCGAATTGGAGTTAGTGAAAAGAGCCAAAATGGACAATCTTGTCAATTCAGTGCCTTTTTGAAGCAGAGAGCCTCTGTATAAGTGGATGAGTTAATAGTAAAGCTTTCTCTTAACAGAGAAGAAAGATCATACAATCTGGAAGGTGGGGAGAGGTTGGGTAATGGAGCTGTAGTTTGACAACTCATGCCTTTCTGCAATCTGGGTATGCTTCTGGAATTTGAGTTCTACAAGGATTCTCCGATCTAAGTCGATGACAAGAGTTAAGATTCCTTTACCTTGTCATAGATATAAAGCAATCTATCACACACACACAGCAACGAAAATGCCATAACCAAACACTAGGGACGAATATTTACTATATATATAGTAAATATGTGTGTGTGTGGGTGGGTGCGTGGGTGTGTATGTATATATACATATACATATATACATACATATATATATATACATACATATATATATATATATATATATATATCCCCACCCACAGAAAAGTTGAAACCAGTAAAATACAGTTTCTAGAAATTAGTAAGAGCAGAACAAAATGCTAGCAAATTTAGCGAAGGATATATACAAGTAGTCCCCAGAAGAAAAAATACAAACGGTTAAAGATTTTAAAAATTTTCAACCTCACTAGTAGTCAGGGAAATTTAATTTTATCACTTTTTAATTCTGAATAACTATGTGAAGTTTTTTTTAAATTTTTTTTCTAATTCTCTAAGGCAAGAAGAATCCATATCCCTAAAAAAAAAAAAAAAAAAAAAAAAAGTCCTAATATTTACCTTATAACTTCTTTTATTTCAGCACAACTATTGTGCTTAATGGGAAAATATACACTTTCAAAAGAGAGGAGCATCTGAATGTATTTTATCAAATAATGAGCTTTCTAGTATTTCAATTTACAGTACACTTCAGTTTTAGGTTATCAAGAATATTCAGTTGGTCCAAACTGGGTTTTGAGAGTTCAGTACCATGATTTTTGTTCACTAATGCAAAATAAATGTTTATACTGATTTCAGTTTGACAAAATGGCAAACATAACTGCTTTTATTTTTTTTAATATAAAACAGACCCATAAATCAATTTAATTCAGCCTAGCTTTCTGTGGAGCTGTTATAAAAATGAAATGGTAAACTGAAACTAGACATGGCATAGATTTTTCTCTAAACATGCATTTGCTGGTGGCATGTTATCTCCACTTTTTCCATAACCATTAGAAACGTACATGTGAAACACAGGAAATTAAAAGTCTTGGAGAATCACTTACTCGGCTACCTTTCTCATAGGAAAAAAGGCAAGAAAAGGCCACGCATTTCATACAAGTACTCCACTGCATGTAACAATGATGTTTTACATGATGCTTCGATCTCTTTAAACTACATGAATGTGAAACCTGGCCTGGTTAATAGCATGTTTATCGTATCTCTGAAAGAAGCAGTTTTATCAAAGCCAAACATGATACCAAGTTGACATTTTCTTTGCAACGACTTTACATTTTTTGCTTGCAATATTCTGAGGGGCTTCTTCCATTGCTTCCATGTTGCTTGCTGGTTGGGGAAAAAAAATTCCGTGCACAAGTGGAATTTTAAAAGTTATCTAAGCAGCAAATGTGAATGTGTGTCAGACAAACGGATTTCCAGCATCTTTGTGCTTTTGCTTCTAACAGCTTGGAAGTATAACCGCAGGCCCAGGTGAATATGGGTTTCCATGAATTCACTTGAGCTCACATATAATCCATTCCCTACTCATAGGCTCTAAAGGATGATGATGCTGAAACTGGACTGACTGATGGGGAAGAAAAAGAAGAACCCAAAGAAGAGGAGAAATTGGGGAAACTTCAATATTCGCTGGATTACGATTTCCAGAATAACCAGGTATGGGGGGGGGGTGGAGGAAATGACTTCTAATTCCATTACATTTTCTGAAATTACCAAGTAGAAATTGAAGCAAGATACTTCCTAAAACATTTCGTTTGCTGCGAGGGGAAAATGCAATTATCAAAGCTATGGATGAAATCGAAGTACAGGCAGTCCCCTACTTGCTAATTTAACTTCTGGTAATTAGAATTCACAGTATTCAACCGATTACATCTGCTTATGGCACTTACAGCAGGCGAGCAGAATACAAATGAACTTGGGAGTAGTCAGTCTGATTCTGACAGCTCCCAGCCACAGTGTCACCTCCACTGGCCCCTCAGCCTGAGCTTGAACAATCTCTCCTGGAGTGTATGGAATTTAGATCCAAACAGGGTGAGGAACTATTGAAGTAAACCACCATTCAACCAAAGCTTTCAAACAAAATGTAGGGGTACCTGGGTGGCTCAGTCAGTTAAGCATCCAGCTCTCGATTCCAGCTCAGGTCATGATCTCACTCACAGTTGGGAGATCAAGCCCCACATTGGGCTCCATGCTGGGCGTGGAATCTGCTTACGATTCTCTCTCTCTCTCTACCCCACCCCCTCCTCTCTCAAAAAATAACAATAAAACAAAATGTAACTGTGTGATAAGAAATCCAAGATGAAAAACTAATTGCCTTCCATGAATTTCAAAGGCACAAATGCCTTATATAATATGATACCAGGTAAAATTCCTAGCATGCATAAGCTAACCGTTCTCGAAAAGTAGAAAGACCAGCAACTTCGTTTCTAGTACCTGTGACTTCTGCCCAAAAAGTGACAAGGAACTGAAGACAGTAATATAACAATCATTCCTGCTTCAATTTCTCAAAAAGCCATGAAGTGCCACCTAGATAAATGATAGTATTAGGTACCTTTTAGTAACCGTGTTATAGAGGTAGCTCAAAGATAAAGGTTAAAAATCCCTACATTTAAAAAAAAAAAAAAACCTTCTAGGACACATGAAATTGACCATGTCTCTTTATCTTCTGAATTGTTAAATTCAAAAGCTAGATAAGAATTAGTGGAGTCAGCGGAATTAGAGATCAGGCTGTTAAGAATCTTCAGGACAGTGTCCACATCTGACAAGCAGAGTTTTCACTGTCTCTGTTGTTTTGCTTCTCTCATCTTTTTAGAGGAAAAAAAAGTGATAATATAAATACATTTACTACTAACACAGCTTGTGTTATTTCCAGTTTCATGAGGAATGAATAAATAGAACAAATACCAATGCTCAACTTTGAGCACCGAAGTCCAAAGTCAGTAACACTATGAGAGCTCTACACAGTTGCAAGAATTCTAGGAATATTTATTTATTTATTTATTCATTCATTCATTCATTTTTAGAAATTGACAATTTAAATAATGTCTTCACTTTCCAAATTTCTAGAGAGTTCTTCATGAAGAATGTATTGATATGCTCTATCATACTAAAAACGTTTATTTGATCAGCTTCATTACAGCCATGGCTAGTCATTTCATAATACAGTCTAGAAAGCTGCACTTTGGTTACAGATACAAGTTTATAGGTATGGATTTATATACATCTATAGGCATACTATAGTTAATAGTTAATTAAAATAGGGAATTTATAGTTAATTATAATTAATTAAAATAGGGAATTTGTGGTCATTTTTATCCCAGCTACCAAAATTTGATCATCAGGAGTTGGTTGAGAGTAAAACTTCCTATTATTTACATATTCTGGCAAAGATGAAGGTCAATACATGTTATCTTAACATGTAACATTTTTTCCAGAAATTTAACCTTCCTTTATATGTGTATCCAGTATGTTTTAATACTTTATTCTACTTTCATATTACCCAGTAGAAATCTAGTGGTATCTCATCCTGGTTAGTCATAATTTTGAAACTTCTAAGTCAGCTTAAATTCTTTAAGTATCATTTTATAAGGTATTTTTAAGAAAATAGCATTTTTCTTATATATAATGAGTGCTTTTATTGTTCCCTTTCTAGCAAACATCAAATTGTTAAAAAGGTATTTCATTCTGAGGTCTAGGAGAGTCTACCTGATGAAATATTTTTTAATTAGTATGCATTGATTTTTTTTCCAAATGTTCTCAGCTAATCTAATTTATAAAATGAATCCTATGAGTCATGAAATATAGTGTGAGGAATTTTATATATTAAGCTATAATCGAATATACATGTTTGCTTACAAAAACCAAAACACAACTGTAAAGTACTCTAAATGAGAGGCTTTCATGGCAGAGAGAAATGTGATATTTATCTTCCAAGCAGAAGAGGGGGGGGTTTGGAAGAAGTAACTCCACCCCTTGTCAACAAAATTTCCAAAACTCTTTAGAATGTAAGTCACCTAGGTTTAAAGAGTTTAGGTTATAGGACAACTGCATCCCTTCCCAAAAGAAAATTCCTTTCAAAAAGTGAGGAGAAGGGGCACCTGAGTGGCTCAGTCAGTTAAGCATCTGACTCCTGATTTTGGCTCAAGTCATGATCTCACGGTTCATAGGATCGAGCCCGGCATCGGGCTCTGTGCTGCCAGTGCAGAGCCTGCTTGAGATTCCATTTCCCTCTTTCTCTGTCCCTCCCTGGCTCACTCGCTCTCTAAATAAACACCAAAATTTTTTTTACAAAGTGAGGAGGAAATAGAATCTTGCTTATTCACATTGCTACCTAAAGGCAAATTCCCAATACCAACTTGGCAAACCAAGAGACAAACCATTTGCTTTACTCATCATGTCTTTATAACCTGATGTCTATTTTAGCTGTTCTTTGACCATCTGTTTATGTTTTGCATATGTACAATCCAGCACTCTTATTGCTACTGTTGTATGATGCTGTCACAAATATATTGAGCACTAAAACGGAAACAATCATCCAGAGTATGGGTCCCAGTTAAAAACTGAGCCAACTAGCCAAAGTGTCCTTACCAACACAGTGGGTCAATTTTACGGAAAATGAATGTGACTTTTTTTTTTTAAAGGAAGTGAATTGGCTAAAAAGTCAGACTCAAATTTTCAGGCCTGATGTGTAAAGCCATAATGTAATTGCATTTATGGACAAGGGTCTATTTTTGTTTTCCATGTGGGTCTAAACCAGTCTGTTGATACAAAATGTCTGATGACAACACCTCTAGAATCATCCGCTCACACCTTTTATTCTCTTTGCAAAAACATGAACAATGCCAGCTACACTCCCATTCATAGTAATACAAGAATTTATCACTGAAAAAAAGACATGGAGAAATCTCTGCATTTGAAAAAAAAAATCAGAAACTTGGTCACTTAAAACATTAAAAATCATATCTGTAATCCTGCTTTCATTTATGTGAAGCTGAGATTATATTCTTTGACTCCATGTCCTATATTTAAACAGAATAAATGATCATTTTACTGTAAGTTAAAATAAAAAGTAGGCAGCATACAAATAAAGGTCAAATATGATAGAAACTTGCATGTCTTATTTTTATCTCAAAATGCTACCCAATTTCTAAGAAATTTCTACTGCGCTGGTCTGAAGCTTTGAGTTTAGTATAAAAATTTCCTACTTCATAATTACAGACTTGTTATTGTTTAACAATTTATTTCCATTTACAAATCATGCCCTGGAAAAAAAATAATAATGCACAAGGGCTTTTAGCAACTGGAAAGTTATTTGATTGCAACCCTTTTGCAAATATGAATTCCATATTTAACTGTAATCAGCAACCTTTTAAAAGCCTCTTTTGTGTTTGAAACCAGGCTTCCCAGAGCCTGCATCTGTCATAATTGGGTTTCTGAAGTCTATATGGCTTGCTTCACTTGTCTTCTGGGTTTAGATTCATAAGAGAAATAAATAAAAGTTTATTAAAAGCAAAGACGAAGAGGGAGAGAGATCACAATATGCAATATCGTGAACAATCTTTTCTAAAATGTCCACCAATGTTTGTGTTTGCTTTATTCTGTCTCTCTTTCCAGCTGCTGGTAGGGATTATCCAGGCTGCTGAGCTGCCTGCCTTAGACATGGGAGGCACGTCTGACCCCTATGTTAAAGTGTTTCTGCTGCCTGATAAAAAGAAGAAATTTGAGACAAAAGTCCACCGAAAGACCCTTAATCCTGTCTTCAACGAGCAATTTACTTTCAAGGTACTTTTTTTTTTACTTACTAATAACTTTTCCTCTGTGGTTTTAAGACCCATCTCATCCTGACACATACATAGAAATGCACAAGACCACTTATTCAGAGGTTCAAGGATGAGTCTATTCAGAATATTTAAAATTCTTATCTTCATTCCAGCGAGGATTCTGCACTGTGTTTAGATTTGGTTAAAGTAGGATTCAGCTTGACCATCTCAGAACAGAATACAGACTGGAGTATAATGGGGATGTCAATCACATCCAAAAAAGGAAAATCAACATCAAGTGAGCCAATAGACTTGAACATTTCCCCCTCTCTTGAATAAAGACAAAAGAACAATGAAATTGTTATTTTCCTAAGTCTCTAAGTTCCCAAAATTAAGTTACAATCACAGAATAAAGTAAGCTGTGTTCCACTGTTTAAATGATACAAATAGGTTTTACCCTCATTGCAGAATTCTGTGTGTACAGGGGCAATCTAAGCACTTAAAGACCATTCTGAACCTATCACTAACAAGAATACAAACCTATTGTTTTTCTGCATTTCTAGCATTTTCCTTTAACTCTAGGCTCTTCCCTAGCGCTCTGAATCTTGCTGAGACACCTCAGTTGACAATAATAAAGAGAGATTCTGGCCATAAAATAACTGACAGGAAAACGTACCCTGCAGGCCGCAGGCATCTCTACATATACAGCTCTGTAGCTCATGTCTTAAAGTCACGCATAAAAGCACTTCTTTGGTAACTATCTTTAATATGTGAAAAAATTGTAAAATGCATTACTTAAAATAATACATTTCTGAAAAATGAAAGGTCTGTGAGTTTGCCAGCAGGTAGATTCAACATCACTCATCTATCAGCCAGCCTTAGCGATAGCATGTGCCTCATGCAAGCAAATACTATGGTGCGAAATAAAATGGATGCAACTAAGGGCAGGAGTCCTTTTCTCGAGCCTTGTTTCCAGTTTTGTAAGACAGCAATGTCTTTGTATTCACTCTGAAATTTCAGATTTTGTGACAAAAATCTCCAAAGTATTGTCAGTAATCTTATCTAAAACCTACACTTTTTTATACCCAGATAGTTCATTTAGAGTAGTAATAAAAAGATTCTGGAACTACTCAGCCTATGAATAACTCATCACTATGGTCAATATACCACAAAGCACAGAATGAAGATAAAACTAATAAAATATTGCAAATGGTAATGACAATCATTCTGTTTGGCTATGCATGAATTTTCATTTAGGTCAGGAGTTACTGACCACAATTTAAGATTTCTTAAAGTATTTGAAATACTATGGTGTCTGAGTTATCTGTGTATTATTTCAAAAAAATGTATTTCTAAAATTTTATTAGTAATTTCTGTGGCTTCAAAAGGTTTAATTACTGAAATTTTTTAACTGCCTATAAAATTTCATCAGGTTCTGTTTTATTTCAAGAATGCTGACAAAGCCATAAATCAATCCAAAGTGTGATATATTTTGATACACTTAGAACTATGCTGTTGTTTCCAGAGAGCTGGTTAATTTCTCCAGGAGACATTGTAGATTATGCATCTTGAAATGCCAACAGGCAAGATGATGGAAGAACCGAAGCATAATAGTTTAAAGAGAATAGGCTTTAAAACTGAGTTCAAATCCACTTCACGTGAATGTGACATGCCCTGACCTAAATGCTTCTTTTCCTCCAAACTCCCACCTGAAGGAGTTACTAATCATTCAAATAATAAGTATGTAAGTGCCGACTGTACCTAACATGTATTCATTCAGCCTTCTACTGCTCTGTGAAGTAGGTCTTAGTATTAACACTATTTGATAGGCGAAATGTGTGAGGTGTATTTGCTTGCTCCAGGCCCTTCAGCCGGAAAGTGGGAAAACCCAGGCCTGGGCCTGTCTGACCCCAAGCCTAGGTTTTTTTTTTATGTTATTTCAGTAGAATCACAAAAAAATCCAGAGTGATTTCAGAAATAAGACGAAATATTTACCCCTACTCTAAAATTCATTTCTTCCTTTGAAATTCAGCTGTTTTGCAGGGTTTTTTGTTTTCTTCTAAAATGGAAAAAGCATGGTTCCTCCATTTTAGTCAAAGTATTTTAATCAGATGCTAAATAGATGACAAATAAGTGAGAAAAAAAACCAAACTTTTGATAAACTAAAATTTCCTATACGTATATGGTCAAATACGCTTCCTTCTCCTTCCCTTAATATGCAAAGCTCATTGAGAAATGTTTGATGGAGCTCAGACAACCATTTGTACTGACAAAAATTGATCAAACCTTCAATACAAGTCCAAACAATTTCTTAATTAGGCATTTCTACCCAGTTACTGAAGTGTAGCTTCCTTAGAATGCACTACTTCCCCTGAATATTAAAAATGTCACCAGTAAAAATCCCAGCCCACAGCATCTGTCCCAGATATATCTGAACAGCTGGAGAACCCATCAGCTCTTGGCCTTTTGCCACCATTCATCCTAACAAGTGTCATACCTAAGAATGAACCTCAAGATCTTTATAATGCATCTCTGATATTCAGAACATCAATTTTCTAGTCAGTTCTTGTCTATCTGTAACTTGTTTTAGGGAGCGAGGCAACTTGTGAATTTCATTTAAATCCTTTCTGACTCCTAGCATATCTTTTTCATAAATCACTGTTCCATTAAATTGTAGCATCCAAATGGCTTGAAAGACTTAGTGAGACTTTGGAAGCAAGTTTTCCACCCTAAGTTATACTCTTACAATATAAATGATCATAACAATAACACAATATCCTACAAGTAAAACCTACATGGTCAAGTGCAATACATCTTAGTTTATTCTTGTATTAAACAAATTCCCACCGGAAGGAGGTACTAATCATTCAAACGATACATATTTAAGTGCCTACTGTGTGCCAACACTGCTAAATCTTAAAGTGTTTATAGCATGACTAATAGTCATCAATCAATATCAATAATGCTAATTATTAGTCAATCAATAGTACTAATAGCTTTTAGAACTTTAGAATAAAGCGATAACTGACTATGGTAAGTCCCTCATTTCTCCCAGTTTAAGCCTCAAGCAGTGATTCAAATGAATTCATTTTTAAAAGGCACCATTATCTCCCTGTTTTGCTTATCCAACATATATATTACAATTAAACACTATAAAAAGTAACATTTTAAATTTGTGACCAGATTTTTATCCTCATCTCTTTTTATTAAGGTACCGTACTCAGAACTGGGTGGCAAAACCTTGGTGATGGCTGTATATGATTTCGATCGTTTCTCCAAGCATGACATCATTGGGGAATTTAAAGTCCCCATGAACACAGTGGATTTCGGTCACATAACTGAGGAGTGGCGTGACCTGCAAAGTGCGGAGAAGGAAGAGGTAAGGAAAACATTAGCATTTCTAATCAGACAAGCTGTGCTCTCCAGTTGCTGTTCACATAATAACCTATTGAGAGATGCTCTCTACAAAGGATAACGTGGGCCTCCAGCTGCTGACAGCTGGTAAAATAGGGTTAAGGGATTGCATAACCTCATTACAAAGTATACTGGTCTTCTGGGTCTCATTTGAAAGAAGAGAGAAAGATTCGTGCACCATGTCTATAGATAATTCCCTGGACAGACACACATACTCACTATCTGTTTCTGAAAAGCTCACAAAATGCCAGACACGTACACATCTACTTTTTTAAAAGGACAGTGAAAAATCATCTGATTCTTTGTATTTTTCTGCAATAATTTTGCATTTTCTACATAGGTTATGTAGCTATTGAACAGAAATAAAATAGCACTTTTCCCTTGATTATTTCTGCATATCACAGACCGTTCATTGTTTCTTCTACAGATATCAGAGCATGATGGGTGGAACATCAAATATAATTCACAAAGGCTGATATTAAATCCATTTTTTAAATAAGTCACATTATTATAGTACTCTTCACATTGTTTTTTCCCCAGTTTTAATAGTTCAGCACAGGACTTTTCTGTGATTTAAAAGGGAAGTTCAATATCTTTAGTGCATTTAAACTACATAATAATCAATTCTATTTGATTATGCTATGCCTGCCTGGCACTGGCGTTTTTCTGTGCAAATGTCTCAACAGGCCAATATCACAAAGGCAAACAACTCTAGCTTCTCTGAATTCCTAAGGCAGCTCAATTTCTAGCTATTTTTTGGATCCTGACAATCCCTTGGGTTTATAACCACTCAGGGGATTGCCAACAGCCTCCATCATTCAGGATCCCTAGGATTCTGTAAGGCGTGATCACTTTGGGGCCACCCAGGAGATCAAAAAGAGTGCCCCAAGTCTTCAACACATTCAATCAAGCCTATCACCTGGGAATCCTCACAGCCTATGGTTTTCTCTGACCAGTGAAACTTAGTGAGGTTTTAGAACAGATTTGTTGATTGCTGTTTTGAAATTGAATCTTACTAGTGCTCTAAATTTGTCTGTAAAAAAGGAATAAAAATTATCCGAGTTAAGCTCTCCTTTCCTTTTGGAAAGAATATACATAACTTAACCAAATGCATTAGTCAAACTTAGACTCTTGGATACTGAAACAGATTTAGCCCCACCGTGGATACTCAAAACCCATCCGAGGATAATATTGAGTTTTTACATTTTGTTATTTTTGTAAGTAGTTCTTCTTTATGAGTGAATATCAATGTTAAATCCAACATCTCTCTGAAAATAATATGATCATGTTTCTAAATTTTTAACAAAGTAATGAGCTGTTTCATTGAATTTTTATGTTTTATTGAAATGTTTTCCTTTGTAAGTTCCTTGCAACTGGGGTGCAAAGTGGGACCATGACAAATATTTATTAACTGAAAGGTTTTTATTAGTTGACTGGTTAATCATTAGCTTGTTAGGTGAGTATCAAAATATGACCCACTCATGCTTCACAATGGCTACCTGCCCAGAGTGCATGGTTCATACTTCTCACCTTCATCTGGTAACTATAAAGTGGTATGGGATTCATACCTCACTGGGTTTCTGAAAAGTTTGCAAGTATTTGTGCCTGAGTTAAGAAAATGTAAGCCATCAAGCACTTTTTCCTTTCTCAAAAACTCTTTGAATGTGGGCAGAGTTTGAATGTTGACAGTAAGCTGATACGTTTGACTCTGGAATCTAAGAGTAGATAGACTGTCCAAAAAGAATCACATTTTTTTTCTTCTCACCCCCTTACTTGCCCTCTCCTATCTCTGTCTTCTATTTCTTTCTTCTTCTTCCAGGTCTTCTCTCCCTATCTCAAACCTTTGTAGCCCAACTCATTCAAAAATACTATTTGAGTATTTACTGTAAATTGCTACATTTCTGGGACTGTGTAGGTACTCAAGAAAGTAAAAAGGGTAGACACTGCTTCTGCTTTCATTGCATACAGTGCAGTCTAATTCTCCTTCTTCACACCAATCTTTGCCTGGCTTACTGTCACTGAGACTGGTTTCTGGAAAAAGTCCCGTCTTTAAGATCAAACACTCCTGGGTTTCATTTCCGACAAGTCCATTCACTAGCTCAGAGAACTTGGTCACATCACTTAAGCTCTCTAAAATTCAGGGTTTTTTTCTTCTTTAGAAAGTGGTTTAACATTATCTACCCTTTGTCTTACAGACTGACTAGGATAGAGTGTAAAATACCTAATACAGAGCCTGGTATGTGGTAAATGTTCAATAAGCAAGAGATCTCCCCTTCTCTCTTCTTGGCCAATCTTGTTTGGGTTCTCTTTCACTTCATGCTTTTACCTCCCTCTTTGTTCTAGCCTTTTCCCTATATCCAAATCCACTTCTCTCTTCTTTTCCTCACCACCATTCTATTTACTGAATGTCCCTGGAGTTTTTAATGGGAAGTAGCTCTATAACTACCTTCTTAAACTCTAGAGCCATTCCTCTTGGATACCTACTTGGGAATAGTAATTTTCAGTTTTCAGTTGAGTGGCTCTTTCCTTTCATCATGATATAAGCAGCCTCATAAAACAGGTGTCTAGTTTACAACCTATCTCTGGATGACTAGAACCAGGTATAAACTGTCTCATAATAAATGAGGATCCAATTACATTTTTCATCTGAAGAATTACTTATTCTCACTGATATAGGCTCTAGTTTTTCATGCTACTGTCCATTAACTGCAGGAAATTATAGTTGTGTAAATAAATTGAAGTCTCAGATTGACTTTGCTTCTCACAATTTTAAAGATATTGTTTTTCCATTTTACATGAACAATTCCGTTCATGATTTTTATTTCCTTTTCATCTAACAGTGTAATATTTAATGTCATAAGGAATGAAAGACATAAAGGAAAGTGGAAAAAAGGAATTCAAGATATAGCTTTGGAATCTAGAAACTGAAATCATGGTCGTCTGTTCACTTGGTTGACACTTGGATTTAAATAGGTTAAATCCCACCCACTTAGATCCAACCTTGTGATTTTGATCAAATGGGATAGGGCGTTGTCACCCAAAAGTTGAACAATATAAAAGTCATAAGATGATGAAGCAATTATGTAAGTTAAAAATTATGTTATTTTAGTGATCAACTAAATGTGCAAGCAGTTTAGAAGGAAGAAAGGGAAGAAGCCTTATCTGAAAGTTACTAAGCGCATGTTGAAAACGTAAGGTGTGTCAAAGAGATAAGCTATGGCAGGAAGAGCCCTAACAAGTGCAGAGCTCCCACTGTTAGATTCTAGCCCCTGAAGAAACATCTCTGGATGACTTTCCATTCCAACTTGTTAACTTTCTCTGACACAATCATAGCCACCTCCTAACAGAGGAAGATGGAATTTGACTTTACAAGCTACTAGACTTTTGTGTTCCTTTTGTTTCTTTAAATCAGAAATGTATATCCTCTGAGTTGAGAGATGGTAACATATAAAACTTTTCCTTATTTTCCCTTTTTGATATAGGGCCTCAAAAATCAGCTTTTGGCAAAAGGTTTTCAATTACCCATTGGCAAAATGTTTCTAATATGTATAACCCCAGGCTATGTTTTCAAGATAGTCTTTTCTTTTAACTTACTTATTTTGAGGGGGGGGGAGCGAGAGGGGGGGAGCGAGAGGGAGGGAGCGGGAGGGAGGGAGCGAGAGGGAGGGAGCGAGAGGGAGGGAGCGAGAGGGAGGGAGCGAGAGGGAGGGAGCGAGAGGGGGGGAGCGAGAGGGGGGGAGCGAGAGGGAGCGCACAAGCGGGAGAGGGGCAGAGAGAGAGAAGGAGAGAGAAAGTCCCAGGCAGGCTTCGTGCTGTCAGTGCAGAGCCCAACTCAGGGCTCCATTTCACCAACCATGAGATCGTGACCTGAACCAAAATCAAGAGTTGGACACTTAACTGACTGAGCCACCCAGGTGCCCTGAGATTGTCTTGTTTTTAATTATTCAATAAAATATTTATGCCAGCCACAAGTCAAACCTGAAACTAACCTTCATACTTTTAGTATATGTGCTGCCGAAGCGAGCACAACCTTCATACTTTTAGAATAGTCCGTTATTTTTATACATCTGCTTAATTACTTCAAATGTTAAAATCAATGGCTAGAATTCCATTTTTTTTTAATTTTATGATTTTATAAATTGTCTCAGTGCTGCACCCTAGCATCAGGTACATCTTTAAATCACTTAGACCTTTTTTATTTTAGCATTTTGTTCTAATTTTTTAATGTATTTTAACCCCCATGGCTTCCACTACTACTTTTTATCTCTAAAGACAGCATATACTATATAAGAAATATATACTACCAGAAAACAACTAAATCTTTTTTTGACTTTTGAGTAAGTCTGTCTTATGACTTTACCAGTACTGTTTTTGTCTCCATTAGAGAATAAGTCTATCATTTCTGCTTTGTGTAGAATTTGTTAACGAGTGATTTTTAAATGAGATTCTGTAATCCAGTGCAAATGGAGAAAAAATTGATTGCTGAATTAAAGCAAGTCGGGACATAATTTAATTAGTACCCAAGCAGAAAGGAAGAGAAACTACTTTAGTGCCTTAATAGAAAATCAATTTTGCAACAAAATTTCACATTTTTAAGCCTAATTAGGAAAACATTTACTTCACAGAAAAGCATTTGGAGAATACATATTCATTCAAATGGCAAAAGTTTTTCAGCCTCCACTGGTCAATTACTTGATACGTCTTTGGAATGGGTTAAAGTCATTACTCCTTAGGACATCTTTGATGTCCAAAGATCATAAAAGAACTGATGCTTTTTCTAAGTATACTTAGCAGTCAGATGGTAACTCATGCCCTCTGAGAATCTCTGCGCAACAAATCAATGCCCCAAATGGAAATCCTCACAAAAGGTTAACTGGTGGTATTTTAAAAACAGATGCCAATAAGAACCCTTCCTGTCGTTCACAATCTCTCACATTAGAGAAATCCAACAAAGACACTTCTATCGATCCCCACATTCCAGGAAGTTCCACTTATTTCTATTTGTTTACTTGTTCATTGTCTGTCTTCCCCGGCTAGACTGTAAGCTTCAAGTGCAGCAGTAGCCATATTTATTGTTCCCCGCCATGAAACCAAGTTTAATCACAGGAGGCAAGCACACAGGTGTGCAAAAATTTTTTTTTTAAATATTTTTGATTGAAGAAATGGGGCAAGGTGTGTATTAAACTGTGGGGGGTTTCAAAATTCCCCCTTTAAAGTCTATGTTAATAATTGTAATTGTGTTATTTTATAAATGAGGTCTTAGGTATTCTCAAAATCTATCAACAAAACATCCTCGTATTAAATGATTAAAATGGTTTAATATCTTTTCGGGTATTTTGGTCTGTTGCTTTGAAAAAAAGGAAGTATAGATGCTTATCATATTCACTGTTATTACTGTTTGTTAATGGACATGAAAATGGTGATAGTTGTTTTTGTTGTTGTTAAAGCTTATTCAGTTATCTCATTCTTCTCTGTAACTTTTGCTTTTCAATTTTTTATTTAAATTCTTAGTGAACATACAGTGTAATATTGTCTTCAGGAATAGAATTGGTCTTCCTCTGATTAACTTATTTCCCTTAGCATAATACTTTCTAGCTCTATCCGCACTGTTGCAAATGACAAGATTTTATTCTTGTTGGTGGCTGAATAATATTCTATTATATGTATGTACATACAGTACATCTTCTTTAGCCGTTCATCAGTCAGTAGTCATTTGGGCTCTTTCCATAGTTTGGCTATTGTTGATAATGCTGCTATAAACATGGGGGTGCATGTACCCCCTTTGAATCTGTATTTTTGTATCCTTTGGGTAAATACCTAGCAGCACAATTGCTGGATCATAGGGTAGTTCTATTTTTAGTTTTTTGAGAAACCTCCTTACTGTTCTCCAGAACAGCTGCACCAGTTTGCATTCCCACCAACAGTGCAAGTGGGTTCCCCTTTCTCCACATCTTCGCCAACACCTGTTGTTTCTTGTGCTGTTAATTTTAGCTATTCTGACAGGTGTGAGATGATATCACAGTTTTGATTTCTTTTTTCCTGGTGAGTAATGTTAGCATCTTTTCATGTGTCTTTCTCTGTAACCTGCTCACCTGGTTTCCATGACACAGAGAGCTTGCAGTTTAGCTTAGTCTAACTTTATCTAAAGTTAGGATTTAGTTCAAGCTGTAAGGTAAGTCTCTGTTTGCAACATGGAAATTTACCCAGAAGGAGGTGGAAAAGAATCAGCTTCAAGGAGAATTCCAAGAATATGAACAAATACCTATGTTTATCATAGAGTATTTATTGCTAGTCAGGTCTATAAGTAATAGATATGATAGAGTGGTACTTAGTTGTCTTATAATACATTAAGACCATGATACATTTTAGTGCAGTTAGTATATATATGTTCATTTTATGGGACTTGGAACATAATAATTCCATCTAAACTAGTACAGAAATAGAGTTGCCTTTGATTTTCGATATGTTTTTGGGTGTAGCTATGGTTTACTTGATTTTGAATCTTTGGTCAGAATTCCCATCACCAATTATAACTGTATTGTTATGCAGTGTAAGTATTGCCTGTTTCATGATGTGGTTTCTAAGAACATCATAGGAAAAAAGCAAACAAATAACTTGAAATATCCCTCTAGTGTGTAGGGTATAATGTGGCTGCCTTTCTAGTTAAAAAGACTTTTCATGCGCAAATGGATGAAACCAAATTCTCACTTCACTGAGTTCCTAAATGAAAATTTAATATCATTTTACTTTCATTGTAAATTCTCTAGAAAACTAAATTTAGAGTCTAAAGAATTAAATTAGGGGAGAGAGACTCTGGTTATTTTCACAATACCCTTTCATGACCTTCCATTGTCACATACTTTAACCTACTGAGTTACCCCTCTCCTTCACAGCTCTAACCACCCAGAGGCCTGTGTTCCCAGCCAAAATTCACCTTCATTAACACGTACTTTAACTTCTCTTCTGAAGCGATAAACACAAATAATAAAAGCTTTCTTTTACTGAGTGTCTGCTGAGTGCAACAAAAATAATTTTCACAACACTCCTCAGCATTGGCATTATTAGGAGTGAGAAACCTGAAGGCCAGGAAAGTCTAATTTGTCAAAGTTCATACAACGAAGGCCAGAGCTAAAATTCAAACACAGGTCTGAAACCCACACTCTATTTTACCATGCCATCTTCGTTAAACAATCTTTCCCAGTCTTTTCAGCCTCAAAATGGAGATTAAAACAATTTAAATGCAAAATCAAAAAAACAAACAAAAAAAAAAACCCAATTGATGCAAACTAGTTTTTCTCAACTTTAGCTTATTTTTTTTCAAAATCTTAACATTTGATCAGTTTGCTTTGACAACTTGCAACTGGTTAAAGTCTGCATATATATTTTCCCTCTCAAATATCATAATACATTACAAATATATCTAACATACCAAAAAAAAAAAAACAACTATGGCATTTTGTTTCTTCTTAATATTTCATAAATAGTCAGCATGAATTCCTACCCAAGATAGAAAGCCCTAAAATGCCAAGGTACTCATTAACACAAACATGTTGTTATTCACTCATGAGTACTGATGAATTTAATGAAGGCAGAGGGATTTTGCTTTCCATTAAAAAAAAAACTTCTTCATTAAATAGAATATAAATTCCCATCCATTCATTTAAAGTATACTGAATATCTGTGAAATTAGTATATAAAAGTATATCATAAAGTATATAAAACAGAAAATTAAGACTCACACATGGAGAGTGGCAATAATAGCAACAGAAATTTACAGTGCAAAATAACAAAAGCTTCAGGAAGAACCAAGTAAGAAGTAGAAATTTCAAATGTACCAAATGTTTTATTAAAGCAAGAAGAAAAGGCATAGAGAGGGAGGCTCCACTGAAGACTTGAAAAAAGTGAACCATCTTTCAAGAGAATTTGAATAGACAGAAAGAAACAGAAGGCCTTCAAGAAATTAAAAGATCAGCAAGGGGCACCTGAATGGCTCAGTCAGTTAAGCATCCAACTCTTGATTTCGGTTCAGGTCATGAGTTCATGGTTGGGATTGATCCCCATGTTGGACTCTGGGCTGACAGCACAGAGCTTGCTGCGGATCCTCTCTCTCCCTCTCTCTCTCTCATGCACATGCATGCATATGCACACCCACGCTCTCTCAAAATATATAAACTGTAAATTTTAAATAATTGTGAAAGAGATAAGCAAGAGCAAGTTTGCAGAGCTGAGACTGCCAATAACAAGCTTAGCTAAGAGTGGAGGGAGGGCTTAAACAGGTACCCTGATATTGAATAAATAAGACTGAATGAAGTATTTTAGTGACAGTTTGTCTCTTAAATATCAGACTGATGAATTGAGACTCAGGACACTAAGTGAAGCTTGTTAGAAATTGTTCTTCCCTAGGACAAGTGTTGGAATATGAAAGCCAGATCCACATCTGTGCCAAATACTCTACTAACTGCTTTTCTCACATGAGCTCTTGTAATTCTTGGGGCAGTCCTATGGGATAACTCTTCATATCCCTATTTCACATATTATAAAATATGATTGGCCCAGTTTCACCCAGAAAATAAGCAAAAGAGCCAAGATTTAGACCCAGATCTGCCTGAATCACAAACCCATTTTCTGTCTACTCTGCCATATTGCCACTCAGCTAACTAAAGCTCCACGAGCACAGGGATACTATATCTCCTTTACCTTCTCATCTACAGGGCCTTCCACTTTTCCTAGAATCTCCAAAGTGCTTGAGTGACTATTAAATATTTTCAAGTGAATTGAACAAATTAGAATGAAATGAGAATTTTCTGTATCAAACATACATTATGAGTTTTACTACCTTCAAGGAAGTCATCTTCGAAGGTACTCCATTGTCCCTGTGTACTGCTTATATGGCACACCCAAAATATTTTGAATTCTATTTCCTCTCTCCATAAGTTTCAGCGTACAATGCATTCTTTCCTCCTCAACAGTGGCTTCTTGTCTTCACAAGTTCAATTTTATTGAAATTGCCATAATCTATTTAGAGTCAAGCAGGAGTTGATGATCAAATGGAGTAAAATACTTTTACTTACTGTGCTAATTAATATAATAGGGTCTATGTTCTTGCAAGACTTATTTTTTTAATGTTTATTTTGAGACAGAGAGCAAGTCGGGTGGGACAGAGAGGTGGGTGGGGCAGAAGATCTGAAACAGGCTCTGTGCTAACAGCAGAGAGCCCAATGTGGACTTGAACCCACAACCATGAGATCATGACCTGAGCTGAAGTCCATCCAGGCACCCCTGTTCTTGTAAGATTTATATTCTGACTCTGAACGAAATGTTATCAGCGTTAGCCTCATTGTATGGTCTCTCAAATGTATCACTGTGGGAAAAAAATATTGGGGAATAAAGTTCTAACACATCTAATACTAAGGAATCTAACTGTTTTAATAGAAAATGATGTAGGGGGTAGTTTTTCTCTTAACTCAAAGAATATAAGTTTTCAGCTGAATTTTGAATAAAACAGAGCAAAGTGGGTTGGAAGCACAGGTTTTTGAATATAGATTGGGAGAGCAGCAAATGAGGAGTGGGGGTTGAAATAGGAATAAACAGAAAACAAAAAGATGAGAAAAATGACATAGATAAGAGCAGTCTTGCCTACATCAAGTTTATTATTCAAATAGTGAAGAGAGTTTTGCGTGGGAAGCCATGTGATCAATGCAGGGGAAGGTCTTGTTCTGTTGCGTCCTCTGTCTTCCACACATTTGGATCTCTTACAATGTAATCCTTTCTGGGGAGTTCATCATATGTTTCGGAACACTTTTTTTTTTATTATCTTGTTTGTGAATTCTTCAATGTTTTCACCTTCTGTCTTACTCCTACCTCACTTTGAGCAGGCCAAGTGTTTTTATTGTGAAAGCTTTAATCCATTACAATCTGTTACTCTGCAATTAGATGAAATGTCAGCAATTGAGTACTATGTGTACTACGGAATAAAGGTGAAGAATGAGAACTTGCTGAAAAACAAAAGCTTAAATAATTAACAGATGAAAGAGAAGGAGCATGCACATACACACACACACTTGTTCCTAGAGATTTTTATGAATTTTATGAGTAAGAGTCTTTAAATTATTCTAAGTTAATTTCATTCATTTATTCTTTTATTTATTCAACATGTATTTATTAAGTCCCTTTTATGAGCAGGGACTGTTCTAGTTTTTACGAATACAATGGTGAAGAAGACAGGCCCATTCAGCTTAGTCAGTTATAATTTAGTGGTGAAACAGCCCCGTTAGGGGAGATTAAAGCTCTGGTTCTGGACTCAACCTATGTGGACCCAACCATGACTCCACTTACGACGGGTATGTCCTTGGGCTTATTGCTTAACCCTTCTGTAAAATGGGATATTACCCACCTGCATGAGTTATGATACATTCTAAAGGAGATACTTCACATGAAATAGAACAATTCTTGGCACCTAATAAACTCTCAGTAAATGTTATTCGTATTATTGGGAACATGGATCGGTGCCCTTATCTCCTCACCAGCAGAAAAAGCATCACTCTGACCAGTAGACCTAGATCCTTCATTCTGTAAAGAGACATGGACAGACCACAGGTTGAGAAGGCATTGTCATGCATGGTTTTGATAAAAAGGAGGAGGACTGAGCTTAAACCACATGTATGAGAGACTGTGGGACATGAAAAGAAGTCACAAATGACAACGCAGGGTGAGGCTCACCATGAAAGAGGGGAAGGTGATACTAACACGATGTGGCCCCAGTGACTATGTACTTCTCTATGCTCTGACACCACAAAAAAGAATTCAAAGTTCAGGCGATCCTACAAGCCAAAAAATCTGACAAAAATTAGTGCTTGCATGGATGTAGAGAATTGAAACCCTCCAACATTTCGAGTGACAAAGTGAAATGGGGTTGCTACTTTGGAAAACAGTTCAACAGTTTCCCAAAATGTTAAATGGATAATTATCATATGACCTAATAATTCAACTCCTAGGTATATACTCAAGAAAAATAGAGACACATGTACACACACAAACACACACACAGATACACACATGTGTAAATATACACACAAACTGTATAAGAATGTTCATAGCAGTATTTTTCTAAATTTCCAAAAAGTAGGAAGAACTCAAAATTCCATCAGCTGATAAATAAAACATGCTATATCCACATAACAGAGTATTATTCAGTCACATAAAAAAAGGGATACAGGACTGATACTTGCTATAGCATGGATGAACCAGAATAGGCAAATCCACAGACAGAAAGCAGATTAACAGTTGTGTAAGGCTGGGGGGGGGGGAGGTGAGGCGGGGGGAAGAATGACAGCTAATGGTTAGGAGTTCCTTTGTGGGGTGATGAAAATATTCTAAAATTAGGTAGTGGTGATGTCACACAATTCTGCATATATTAAAGTCCACTGAATCATGCACTTTAAGAGGGTGAATTTTAGGGGCATCTGGGTGGCTCTGTTGGTTAACCAACTCTGGCTCAGGTCATGATCTTGCAGTCCATGAGTTCAAGCCCCACGTCGGGCTCTGTACTGACAGCTCAGAGCCTGGAGCCTGCTTCAGATTCTGTGTTCCCTCTCTCTCTGCCTTTCCCCTGCATGTGCTGTCTCTTTCTCTTGCTCTCTCTCAAAAATAAACATTTAAAAAAAAAGAGGGTGAATTTTATGTTATGTGAATTATATCTCAGGAAAGTGGTTCTTTAGAAAGAGTTAAGTACTGAAACCCTCAATATGGAAGCATGATGTTTAATGCTGATTAGGGCCTCATTTGAAACAGCACTCAGGTATACTGGGAGTTCTTTCCTGATACCGTTGGAGAAGTTTACAGAGGTTTTCTCAAAATATTCTAGTTTCTCTTTAAATCACAGCATTTGTCTTCCAGATCGTGCTTGTCACCACATGCCTCTTGAAAGAAGGTCAATATTAAGACCCCTTTGGATAGTGAAAAACCCAGGCCTACACCTAGGCCATGCGGCTAGCCAGAGAACTCAGGCTTCAAAACACCAGTTTCACTGATTCCAAAGCCGTTTTCTACTGGTCTATGCCCCTCAGGGTTGGAAGTATTAGGCTTAATTCTCCTGACATAAAAACACTGTCTGCAATATGAAGGCTAATTCTTTTCAAGTCTGTCTTCATATCATAGCTTCTCAGATGTCCCCAGTTATTTACTTGGGGTTGTTTCCAATTTTGAATTACTATGAACAGAGCTGTCATAAAGGTACTTGTACAACTTACTATGGACACCTGTTTTCATTTCACCCAAGCACTGCTCATATGTGAATGTATATATCATGCTTTTTTAAACTAAAGTAGCCAGGATGCCAGATTAAATCATCTATACAGGAAAGCATTATAGTATTTCCCATCTGAGATTCAGTAATATTTTCTTCTCATCCTCACGAGCCTCCTTGATGATGCTTAGCTCACTTTGATCATTGACCTCAGCATTGTATTATCTATGCTGAACCACACAGTTGGCACCCTCATCACACACATCCCTATTCTCCAAGTGTCCCTGCTTGGCCACACAATGCTATTACGTGAAAAGATGCCTTGTTTACCCTTTGTTGACCACATAGGTTGAGTATGAGCTCCTTGGAAGTAAGGAAAGTAGTTCATACTTTTGCAGATCACAGGAGTTAGCCCTCCGGAGAAAGTTTGTCATGGAGCAAATAAGGACATAACTCAGATTCCAAATCCCATAAACTCTGAGCCTCGTTTCTTTGTATGTGAATGTTGTTGAAAAGTGTAAAATAAATTATTTACTTTTATGTTTGAAATTTTTTTCCAATGATTTTAATAACTGTATAGTCGTGCAACCATTAAAACAACCTAACTTTAGAGTATTTCCCCAAAAAGAAACTTCACGTCCATTTGCAGTCACTCCCATTCTCACCCCTCATCCTGAGGCCACTGTTAACCTGTTCCCTGTCTTTATGGATTTGCCCATTCTAAACATAGCATATCAGTGTTAATCCTATAATATGTGGCCTTAAAAAGTCTAATACCAAATAAATTCCTAAAATAAATAGACACTGAGTAATGAATCACTTTGTTTTGTTGGGGGTAAGTCCATTGTTTGCAATACCATTTAGCAGTTTCAGGAGTATTTTTCCTGTCACTGCAGGGCCAGTGACAGTCTCAGTATCTCAGAGATGCTCCTGTCCACCCTTTCCAGATTTCAAGTGCCTGAGGGCAAGTGGAATGGCACCCTAAGCTTTTGGAAAAGCTGACGGAAGAATTGTTTGTTGGTCTACTTCAAACCAAACAACTCCTGTCACTTGCTGTCTCCTGCCAGCTTTATCTTCTCTCTTCTCTGTTCTTTCTCTCTTCACAAGAAGAACTCAGGGAACAAATAAGTCATTTAGCTTACTTTTTTATCCCACTTTTAATGTCCTTCGAGTCGCTAATAAGGTGAAATTATTTTCTCTCTGACATGGCCAGGGATGCATGTCAGAGTCTCTCTCCTGGGTTCCAGGAGCTGGCAAACTTCTAGCTTGGAAAACACAGGCAAGCCTGGAGCATTAGGGCCTGTCAAATCCAGCTGTGGGCAAACCACCTACATATACCTTTGAAATGTTTCGAGGGCAGTGTTCTTAGCAGTGATGCCTTTCATCCTAGAATGAGCCTTGCTTTCAACATCCCTTCCAAAAGTAACTTCTAAATCAGTATTTCTTTTCATGTGGAACGTCGTTTATATTCAAGAATAATTTTCCGGACTTCAGGTAGCACGAGAGGGTAGGGATGAGCATCTGGGAGTGAAGCACCAGGCCCTGCAGACAATGCTGCTAGAAGGGAAGAAATGTGTTCTGAAAATACTTCTCGCAAAGCCTTCTCCTTCTCTAAGCTTCAGACACTCTGGAATGTGGCTAGAGGTTGTGTTTACCGAAAGTTAACCAACTGCTCTTTGGTTTAAGATGTTATTTTTACAGAAGCACATCAATATTCTGACACGGTACTCCCCTGAAGTTTTGTTTTCTACTCGTGTCTTAAAGACAGAGGGGAAAAAATGTCTTTCTGGCACCAGCATGTCAGGAATAGTCTGTTCTTAATTGTATTCCAGTGTCAAAAAGCAAAAATAGAGATTAGAATTCAAAATAGGTCAAGAGTCTGGAGTTTTCTGTTTTGATTTTAGAACACATTTTTGAACAGCCTCAGTCATCAATAGGAAATCCAGACAGCCTTTGAAATACTTGCCTAATATAAAACCAACAGCAGTGTTTAACTTAGATTCCGAGGAGAGATAGATGCTTCTGTTTGAGGTCATTCACTTTCCAAGTACTATCATATTGATATTTTGTTTATAGTGAGGCCATGTTTGAAAATGACATCAAGGCTGTGAAACCTGAGTGTCACCGTAGGTTTGCCTGATTTTAGGGGGAATAAGTTATTCACGTTTCTATTTGGTAGACTATATTGTCAAAGCTCTGTTACCTGGAAAAATCAGATAGAGTAAAACTTCTCTTTAACGGTGTTGAAATTCAAATCTATTGAGATTATGAGCCAGGCACTGTGCTAAGTATGGTAACTAATGGATGGCTGAAACTCAGACTTTTGTCTGACTCCAAAAACTCCTCCAGCATGCTAGAAGGTCTCGGAGAAAGAGGTTCTAGGGCCTGTGCTAGGGATATTTTAATCCGCCAACACACAGACACACTGCACATGCCCTAGACTTTTGCTTCCCAGTCTCTCTTCTCCCAGCTCCCAGGCCACTCTCATGCTGTGCAAAAGGAGGGTCAGCATGGCCTGCCTCAATTCGACACCCTCCTTATTCCCAAGTCTCTGAGCTGCTCCCAAGCTTTCTGGGTCAGTCTTTTCTGTGGCATAGATCTGTAAAACAGCCCACAGGAGATTCACATGTTTCTGTTCCCGAGTCTCTCTACCTCCATACTCCGATTTGTTCCATTCCATTATACTACAAGTTCCTGGAAATAGGAAATCACTGCTCCCCAGTCTTTCACTGCCCTTCATTATAGTGGGTATGATGATGAACTTGGAGCAGGACTTCCTACCTTGCCATCATGTCTAAAACACCAAAGGTTAAGGAAACATTTTAATGTTCTCCAAACAATGTTTAATTCGATGTACTTGGATATGAGATTTTTTTTTTTCAAAACAGGATATCTTTGTATGCTTAGAGTTCTCTAAGGCCCTGTGCTTCATAAAGCAGTAGGAGAGGCTCCTTATTAATACCCTATGGGGAAGAGCAGATACAGAGCTCTGCAGAATTATGCAATTTTTTTGTCATTACTAAAATCATTTCTAAAGAGCAGTTGGCCAAAAATGGACCATTCCCCTATAAAGTACTGCAATTTGAAATGTGGCCCTGACTATCCTCCTGGATTTCCTTTTCAAAATCCAAGCCTTGTAAGAAAAAGAGAGAGGAGGACAGAAAAAGCCTGAGCTACCTCTCACAAAACCAGATCATGACTAAACATATGGCATCCAGGATCCGATTCATTCTTTCTTAAAATCCAAATGTTGACTACTTCAAAAAAATCATTGTAGCATTCTCACCTAGGGATTGTTATGTCATCTTTATAGGAATTCCTTTGACCAGCCTCATGTACAACTTAGCCAAATTTGTAAGTACTTTTTATGTCAGGTCTGAATTTAAGGAGCAGCTGTAGTGCCCTTCTCAGCCATGACTTTCAAAGCCCTGTATCAGGTGCTGCCAATGGTGGATTCTTGCCACCACACCCCTAAACCCAACCTTTTCCACCTGTGTTCCCTCTTTAGCAATCTCATTTGGAGATTCTAATTGTTAATCAATTTCTGTGGGAGGAAAAATCGCTTACAAATTCAACTTAAATGTGAAATAATTAAGTACATTAGCTCAGTGAAATCTCACCAACTATGGTATAGATATTTAACTAGGTATGCAAATGAAGACACTGAGGCTCACAGAGGCAAAGACAATTGTCCAAAATCACCTAACAACAAAATAGTGACCATTTAAATCAGTGGTTTGACTTATTCCTAAGTCCACATTAATTACTGTTTATTCTATTTTTAAATTCTCTTAGAGCAAGGACTCCACATCAAATTCCTAGCATTGGGAGTCAGGAACAGTTAGAGTAAAGTACAAGGGCCCCTGGTAATGAACTCCTAAGACATGCAGAATGTGACTCTGGTGGCCTTTTCTGTTTTAAAAAATGGATTGAAATTTTTCCTGAAGAAGCCATCAGGATCAGAAAGGTACCTCAAGAGGGACATGCAGGGGCGTAACAAACATGCAGGGGCTCCTGGGTGGCTCAGTCGGTTAAGCTTCTAACCCTTGGTTTCGACTCAGGTCACGAGCTCATGTTTCTGGAGTTTTAGCCCCACATTGGGCTCTGTGTTGACAGTCCAGAACCTGCTTGAGATTCTCTCTCTCCCTCTCTCTCTGTCCCTCCCCTGCTCTCTCCCTCTCTCAAAAAATAAACTGAAAAAATTTTAAGTAACATATATGCAAGTTTGAGTTCTGGTTCTTCCTCTCCTGCTGTGGTAAACAAAAGGAAATTGTTTCTCTCAGTGACTGTTCCTCCAAATACAACAGGGCTAAACCTGAAAACAGACAAGAGCTGAGACACAGCTAAAATTTTAACACGGCTGATTTAGGCCATAGCTGCTGTCTGGAGCATTTGGTTTGAGTCTGAGAGAAGTATTTACCAGGATGTGTTGTACAAGTCACCAGGGGAAGATTCCATGGCAGAACCCCATACACAATCTCAAGGATCAAACTTCCTTTCAGACCTTCCTGTTCTACACATAATGAATACAGTGCCTTGGGCTAGAATTTAAGTAACTGGAAGCAAAAAGCAGCTCATCATGAATGATTTCTACAGGAAGACAATGCTTGAGGCACAGAGTGATCTGAGTGGAGCAGAGAGCCACTTGCCCAGCTATTAGTTAGAGTGCCAGGACTCAAAGCGGGAAGCAGAGGCTGGGAGCAGAACCGGAAGAATACAGTCCATTGTCTGTCTCCAGCCCACGTGCTGACGCGCCATCTTGCACCACCACTCCACCCCCAGCCCCGCCAACATTCTCCAAGGCTTCAGGCTGCCTCCTTTCTGGAGAAAATTGTATGCACTTGACTTCAGAACTAAGAACGGAAATGGTCCATATCCTAAATGCAAGCTCTGGCAAACCTAAACCAAACTGCTGTAAATGTTAAGCTGAAGTCTCTCAAAGACTTTAAGACCTAAGTTATTCAAACACATTCCGAGACTGTGACAGTTAAAGACTAATCTATCCCCAAACAGAAACTGCTACTGACATCGTCTATGCCTCACCCTTCCGATTAAAAAACTCTGAGATTACTGTCTTACTTAAAAGCCTGCGTCTGTTTGGATTATCTTTCATGTCGCATTTACTTCAACTTGTATTAGTTCACATTCACCCCCCAAAATGTAGATCATTAAACAAGTGATAAGTTTAAGATTTACATGATCTCTGTTCTTATGAGTGTCACAGTGAATATTATTACTATTGCCTCTCATTTGCATGACCCTTTCGCGTGTGCTAGAGGCCACTGGGACTCAAGCCCTGTGCCTCTGAAGCCAATTCCCCACTCCCTCAAGTCTCAGGCTGTGGCACCTGCAGTAGTCACCAATCTGATTTGGGCGCTCATAAAAGAACTAGAATCTCTTTCAGAATGAGACAACTGAGTAATTCACGTCCATTTAAAAATATCCATCTGAGGCAGCTTAGAATGACCTTCTGAAGCGGCTGAAGTCCAAATAAAAAGAAAGATGTTGAAACATGGCATGGAAATGAAAAAAGACCCTCCTGATAGTGCTGAATGTTGAAACAGATATCTACAAGAGCCTACCTCTCTGGAGGGTTTTGAAAAATAAGAATTGGGACATGGGTTTGTAATCCAGCTTCAAGGTAAGGGAATAGACAAGGTGATCTCTCATGGGATCTAGCAGCCTGGTGATTCATCAAAGAAGGTGTTTGAAAAGCAAAGCCATAAAAGAAACAGCTATAGCATCAATCTAAATCAAGGCTTACATGGACTTTCTCTTTTTTTCAAACTTCTAATCTCTCACTGCATTTTCATAAGACCTATCACTGTAGGACATACCCTCTACAATTACTTTGACAAACAACAGTATTGGTACTCAGGTTTTTAGTCTCTTTCAAAGTAAATCAATTTTTGACAATAAAAAATAGCCAAAACTGATCCCCAAAGCTCTGGACGGCAGTGATAGATTTGGGGAGTTGATTTAGCAAAGTGGGTTTCCATACATCAGCCCCTGGCTAACTTTCTTGGGCAAGTGCCCATAAGCAGCACTGCCCCAGTGGAAAATCAGACCAATACAGTAAAAACAAGAGTCATGTCACAGTGACTTTCCTACCAGGTACCTTGTAAAGAAAGCCACCAGGTAAAGAAAATGTTTTTCTTTTTTATACTTAATGAGGGTTACTTGCAATGAAAAGAATTCTGTCCTGAGATGGGAGGTTTCACATTGTAAAGAGTTCTTGCAAACAGAAGCATTAACAAGCTCAGACTCCGGCCATCATATCCAAACTACATAGATATTCATATTCATTGATGCCACCCTACTCTAACTTATTTCAACACAGCAAAACGTGCCCAGCGTTCAACAGTAAGAAAATGGTTATTTATACCTACCACTTAGTAGGATATTAGACGGTCATTAGCCATAATTATATGAAAAAAAAATTATGAATAATTATATAATTATAACATCTAACATTTTACATATACACATAAGCCTTCGTTGTGATTTTTAAAAATATTTGCATATGGATAGAGAGAATTTGAGAATTTTGTATCAGGATGCTAAGGAAATTTTTGTTCCCATTTTTAACATACATATCATAAATGCACCCATGCAACATATTTGACATAACAAATGACCATTCTTTCAAAATTCAATCTAGTATGTTCTGATTTCAAAACAGGTTTTTAAGTGCTCTACCATGAGTTGTAAGAAAATGGGGATAAACTCACATAAGGCCTCCTATATTCCCTTCTCTGCTCCTAATACTCCGACACCAGCTGTAATACATGCACAGTGAATGGGTTTCCATTTTAACTTTTGTTCAGCTGATGAGATTTTCTCCCCCCCCCCAAGTTAGTGTGCCCCAGAAATTTCCCCAGAAATTATTCCAGAAAAACATTTCGTATTTGCCCTTATGAAATTAGGAAATAGGAAGGTCAAAATAGATCAACATTTTTTTTAAGTTTATTTATTTTGAGAGAGACAAAGACAGTAAATTCTCAAAGGAGAATTCTAAGCAGGTTCTATGCTGTCAGTGCAGAGTCCAATGGTATGGTTTGAACTCACGAACTGTGAGATCATGACCTGAACTGAAACCAAGAGTCGAATGCTTAACCAACTGAGCCACCCAGGCGCCCCTCAAGTAGATCAACATTTAAAAATGAGACCTGGAGTACCCCTACAGTACCATACAGCTCAGACCCCATTGCAGCATTGCATAGGTCCTGTATCACACAAGGGAAGAAATATGGCAAGGCTAAGAAAAGCTGTGTGGCTGAAATAAAACCTTGACTGGCAAGGAGAAGTTTCTGTGGTGAATCTTGCAATGCCTCACACAAAGGAATGGGGCAAAGTAAAAAGAAAATGGGGCTTATATCTTGTGTTAAAGCAGCAGCAAATATATTGTTAAAAGGCTTTCAACACCTTTGAGGTACCATCACACAATCATATTGACTAAAATACTTCTTTGAAGCATGTTAAAACACATTTTTTTTTCAGAAAGAGAGAGAGAGAGAGAGAGAGAGCACGCAAGCAGGAGAGGGGCAGAGTGGGGGGTGGGGCAAAGGATCTGAAATGGGCTCTGTCGTGACAGCACAGAGCCGTATGTGAGGCTCAAACTCACAAACCGTGAGATTATGACCTGAGCCAAAGTCGGATGCTCGACCAACTGTGCCACCCAGGCATCCCGAACACACATTTTAAATGCCAGCTAAGTACTAATACAAGTCACCATCAAGTTCCCTTCTCCTGGCCACCACAGGAAACTCTGGTGGTTGGCAGGTTTGCTCCACTGCAATAAAATCCAGTAACCTTTGGATATTCTGCCATAACATCTGGATCCTGCTTAAATATCAGGGGAGCATGGGACCTGGGGGAAGCCAAACTATTCACTCATTTCCAGAAGACTTATAGCCTATTTCTGACAGCTAAGGAGACTTGACTTCCTGCTGTCCTACCAGAAGCTCGGGGGGTGAGACTTCCCAGGACTTACTATGTCACTTTCTAAATCACAGCTTCAGGGTGTGACACAGAATACTCTCTTGGTGGGAAAAAGCTGTGTTCTTGATAGATGCAGTAAAACAGACCATCAGATACTGAACAGAAAAAAGCACTGTTATGCACTTAATTTCATACCAAAAAAAGAAAAAACAGAACTTATTTTTGAGCTTGCTATCATCTCTCAAGTTCAGGTCTATTTGTAAATGCCAGCTTTGAGTAATTAAAAAGCCTATATAAAATCATTTCCATGAAACCTACAGCTTATGAAAAGCAGAGAAAGTATTGTCCATTGTGTGTAAAGCTTACGGTTTCCTCATTTCCTTCAGATTTAGTGTGGCTGCTGAAGACTCAGAGAAGGGTCTTTGTACTTGGGTAGACCTGGGTTCAAAGTGCCTCTGCCACTCATGAACTGTGCCAACAGAAACCATCTAGGCTCTCCTGCTTAAATTTCCTTATGCATCAGATGGAGAATACAAAACCTCATCACAATGTCAACTGCACCTCAATTTAAAAAAGAAACTCATCACAGGCTATTGTAATAAGATGCAGTAACGTGACAACAGCCAGAACTAGTAACCGTGCAATGAATACCAGTGTCCTTTTCTCCTTTTCCTTCATTTACACTCTTGGGCAATTATATTTTACACAATAACTGTGTGTTGAATTTCCTACTACCACTTTAAAATGCAAAGATGATAGGGGCACCTGGGTGGCCCAGTTAGTTGAGCGTCCGACTCTTGATTTTTTCTCAGACCATGATCCCACAGTCATCGGATCGAGCCCTACACTGAGCATAGAGCCTGCTTGAGATTCTCTCTCCTTCTACCCCACTCCCCGACTAGTATTCTCTCTTTCTCTAAAATTAAAGAAAAAAAAGAGGATATTTATTGATAAAGGAAAAACAAACAAAGCTTAAAAATCATGTGCCATAAGACATTTCCTGATAGTGTAGTCCAACAAAACAGGAGAAAGCTTTTCTTGCCATTCATAGACAATCAATTTTAGCATCATTATTGAAAAACTCAGGGGCGCCTGGGTGGCGCAGTCGGTTAAGCGTCCGACTTCAGCCAGGTCACGATCTCGCGGTCCGTGAGTTCGAGCCCCGCGTCAGGCTCTGGGCTGATGGCTCGGAGCCTGGAGCCTGTTTCCGATTCTGTGTCTCCCTCTCTCTCTGCCCCTCCCCCGTTCATGCTCTGTCTCTCTCTGTCCCAAAAATAAATAAAAACGTTGAAAAAAAATTAAAAAAAAAAAAAAAAGAAAAACTCAACTACTTGGGCTTTTCACAATGCCTGGCAGTCCAGACCCCTTTCGATCACATTATGTTTCCTCTTCATGGTGTAGGTTGGGCTATTGAGTCTGAGAGGCCTGTGACAAGCTATAGTTAATAAGTTTTCCATGGTGTCAAAAGTAATAATATTAACATGCCATTGTGAGTTAAATTAATTTTGTTTTGTGCACTGGCCTGCATAAACATGAATGACGTTTTGGAATATGATCAGGCAGGAGCCGAGGAAGAGCCAAGTGGCAAGGCAGAATGAGACACGCTCACAAGAGCCCAGCAGCCAGCTGCATGCATTTGGGGACACAGGAAGAGAAGCCCAGGATATCCTTACAGCACATGTAGGGGCGGGGGTTGCTTTATTTCATTTTGTCCCTTTAAAAAAAGTTCTGAAGAGAGAATTTGTCGTTAGAGAAACTAGAGATGTTTGACATCCTGGCTCTCTTATTTGGAAATGAAAGAGCATCTCTTTGCTCATCTCTGATTTCAAGTGTCTTCAACCCACAGATTTTTTTTTCTCTGCCCGCAAGAGGCAGCTGATTGGTAATAGCTTTTAAATGGATGACCGTCAAGTGGCTTTTTAAAGTCCTAATGGTTGTGTTTATTTCAGAGACTTCTTCAGATTCCCCCACACAGACCCTGCCAATGGCACCGATAAATATGTTATCTGTACACGGTTAAGAGACACATGCTGAAACTAGAAAGAAAATATCTTAAAATGACTCAGTGATCAGATGACCAAAGTGGCTGGTATAATAGCTTGTCTTTTTTCTGTTTCAGCTGTAATATTTCAGCTAGTGCAACCAGAAATCAAATCATGAGGGAAATGAAGATTTCCCTATCAAGATGGTTATTATAGGTAGGAGCTATATAACCATTTGTACATTACACAGAACTATTATGTGTTACATAAAATGTCATATGGACAGAACTATGTAATAGTTTGAGACTGCGTACCTGCTCAGACCGACCCTAAGGTGGACAATTTAGGCTATATCCTGTAGTAATAAGCCTCTACATTTCTTTCATGTATCTGTTAGCACTTTGTTTTCTGTCTGTTCAGCAGTACTATTGCTATGCCGTCCAATTTTTAAATTTGTATGTACAAGTTCCTCTGTTTTATTAAAGTTAAGAGCACTGTATTCCTGGCTGTACCTATTGTTCGATATCTGCAGCCATCTCATACGATATGGAAGCACTGTTACCCATCATTTTATACAAAGGAAAAGTGAAGGGACTCCCCCCAAATCATGACTGTTAAGCTACAGAGTCTCTCTTTTAACTCAGGTCAATCTGACTCCAAAGCCTATGCTCCAGGTGACACATAACCCCAAAGACCCTTACCTTGTTTCTTCCCAGCCATCAATCCATTATATCTACCAATTGCCTAAATACGTAACTACATGTTCTGTACCTTTCACATTTAACTATAAATGAAATTATATCAGCAACGGAAATGGCTCCTTTGTGGAAGATTTTTTTCATTAATCTGATGCAATTCAGCAAATGTACACCTATCATTCTATGCTGAACTCCAGTGTTATCAAGAGAAATTTAGCCGTGTTTCTCCCCTTAAGGAGTTGATAGGTGACAAGGAAGGGATGTTGCTGTCTGACAGTGAAGAATTCACATGGGATGATATGTAAGTGAATTAAAAGTGGGCTATAAAGGATGACTAGGAATTCAATAAGTTGTGAATAAGGACTTCCAAACAGAGGAAGCTGGGTGATCATTTGGAACATTTCAAGAACAAGATGCCTAGATCCAGCTAGGATCTAGTACATGTGAGAGGAAGATAATGGGAGTTGGGGGAGAAGGGGAATGAGACAGAAAAATAAATAAGGATAATAGTATTTTAGAGCCTTGAATGTGGGAGTTAACATTTTATTCTCACAGTTGGGAACCAGAAGGATATTAAAGCTGCCACTGGATGGATCAGTTGTGTGGTTTAGAAAGCTAATTCTTTGGCAGTGCAAAGATAAATTGGAGTTCTGGCCTCCATTCAGGATGTTGTTCTAAAGTGTATAAAACTATACAGCAGTGAAGAAAACTCCAAAGAGTTTTTAAAAAACAGATTTACAGAACTTTGTTTTGAATTAGGCAAGGGGCAGAGAACCATTGAAAATGGTTCCAATGCTAACTTGGCTGACTGAGAAATGAACAAACAGGATAATAAATGAAATTACAGGAAGATACACACTAATTTTAAGGAAAAACAGTATGTTCTATTTTGGACATGTTGATTAAAAGAGTACATTTCAACTTAAGATATTTACTCCTCCCCCCCACCAATAACTTAGTTCTTTATATATGGTATTTAATGTCTCCAAAATAGTATGAGACCCCATAATCAACTAACATTGGTAAAGAGGCCATGGAATAAGAGATTAAGCAGTCTATTGCTCATAAAGTCAGAAGCTATATACTTTCTTCCCCGTCCAAAAAAAAAAAAAAAAATTGTCTAAAGGAAAAAATGTCCTGAAGAACAGGAAATGAACTTCACTCTTACAGTTTAGGCTGGTACAGTTTCAGGCATCCACAGGAACTTCCCAATTTCCATTTCACTCTTCCCAGTTAAGCAGCCAGGTGTAATAAACCACTGCAACCACTCCCTCTTTACTGTGCTGATCCAAGCTCAGGACCACTGAAGAGTCAAGGGGGAAGCAAAATCCAAACTATGTTTTACCCAAGGGTGGGATTCAGTGGACTTCAACTTTGTTAGACCCACCTGTGAGAAGATCCTGTGCCCCCCTGGAGAAGGAGAACCTAGGGAAGGGTCCAAGTCTGGTGAGATACACATCTTCACACAGACATCTTCCCAGGCCCCATTCCTGGCTGTCTGTGTGCTCTTCAATGTATCCAAGAACAATTGAGTGAGAGAGCTGACTATATGAACATTCACATGACATTATCCTTCCATTATGCTCCAACAGATGCTCCTATTTTTGTTGTATTAATTATGTGCTAGGTACTACACGTGGCACTAGCAAAGCAGTGAGCACACAAAGATGGATAAAGTATCAATTTTAAAAAATCATTCTTAATCGCTTATGGATAAAAATATTACTAAAGAAGAATACTAAACCAGCAGGCATTATGCATTTACCATGTTCTAGGCACTGTTCACCTCACTGAATTCTCACAACTAGTTGAGATCGGCACTATCATTTTCCCCGCTTTATAGAGTTGGAAACAGAAACTCGGGGACACGGAACAGTTTGCCTGAGGTCACCCAGCTAGTCAGTGGCAAACCAGGGGCTCAAATCTAGGTCTATCTGACTAAAGACTTCAGCTCTAACCTCTACTACCTACATGCAGCCCAGCAGGTGCCTCCATCACTGTATCCACTGACCTTTGGCCGCATGAGAACCGAGAAGATAGCATTTATCCCTTGTTTAGAGAAGGTGGATTGCTTTTTTTATTTTGCTAATTCACTGCCTAAAATAATCCCTTTCTTGCATTTGTCCCCTCTTTTGCAGAGAGCCTATCCTTTCATTTTTTTTCCTCATTTGACCTCCCTAAATTCCTATGAGGAGAGAGGAATAAATTTTATTATCCTTTCTGAATCAAGGCAGTGTAATACATCTCCTTTTAGTCCAGCGTATTTAGTTCAGGCAACCTCGGAAATGTAAAGGGAAATTGGGGAGCTTGTGTTTGGACATGCTTCTGCTCCTCTGAGAAACACTTTCATCTCAACAGTCTGCAGATACCTGTGCGAGACCTTGAGACCGTCATTCAGGAATTGTAGTCTGCCGATTCCTGCACATTCAGGAAGACATGAAAGCAATTGCAAATTGCTTAACAGACGATGCATAATATTAGGGATGAAGAGTCTGGCTGTGAACACTCACACCAGGGAAATCCTGCCATGTGTTTTTTTTCCAGTTCAGCACCTTATGCTAGTATTATCTTACTGGCATACAGTTAAACACTTTTGAATAATGATCCAATATAAAAGGAAAATTAACATTTCAGAAGTTTTGCCACATGGAAGAACAAACGTGGACTTTTGTGCTTCAGAGACCTGCATTCTGGGTTCTAAAAACCATGTTACCTTGAAGAAGTGACTCCACAGGGCTGAGCCTCAACTTATTCATTTGCCAGAGAGAATGATAACCTGTATTTCATGGCAGGTGAAGATCTGAAATCCATAAATGAGGGCTTGTAATTAACAACATTTATTGAGTACCAAGTGTCAGGTTCTGTTGCATATACTGCACACATACCAAGTCTTTAATCCTCACAACAGTCGTTTGATTTAGGGGGTACTATTTATTATCATTCTCCCTTTCCTGATGAGGATACAAAAATCCCACAAAAGAACATTCCCAGATCATACAGCTAGAAAATAATAAGCCAAGATTTGAACTCAGCAGCAATTGTCTCCATAATAGTTTAAGAACTTAACATCTTTTAGGGATACACACTTAGACTGCAGTCCATTTTCCTTTCTTGACATACCTTACTTGTAAGAATAGGAAATTTTCCCAATGACCCCAGGAAAAACTGCCCCAACTTATTTCTGTAGCTGTTCAAGTTTACCCTCACACACAATTGAGTATTTTTTTTTTGCTTCTTGTTATTTTTATTTTAATTTCAGCTGGTTAACGTACAGTCTTGTATTGGTCTCAGGTGTACAATATAATGATTCAACACTTTACATATCACCCTGTGCTGATCACAAGTTCTCTCTTTAATCCCCATCACCTATTTTATCCATCCCTTCACTCACCTCCCCTCTGATAACCATCAGCTTGTTCTCTATAGCTAAGAGTCTGTTTCTTGGTTTGTCTCTCCCTGTTTATTCCCTTTACTTGTTTATTTTGTTTCTTAAAGTCCACATACAAGTGAAATCAGTGTTTGTCTTTCTCTGACTTATTTTGCTTAGCATTATACTCTCTAGCTCCATCCATATATTTGAAAATGGCAAGTTTCATTCTTTTTTATGGCTCAGTAGTATTCTATTGTGTGTGTGTACATATACACGTGTGTGTGTGTGTGTATGTGCGTGTGTGTGTGTGTGTGTACCACCTCTTTTTATCCATTCAGTCAATAACCACTTGGAAGAGTATTCTTAATCTATAATGGAAATACCTTCCTTCACAAAATTCTCCTACCTCTGTACCATCCTCACCTATAAGCAACATTGTTAGTTCATTTCTCTACCTTTAATTCATTCTGGATAAATTTTGAAGTAATGGTTTTACAATATTATATCCAGTCTCTGCTTTTTCCCTGTGATTTTCCCAACACAATTCCTCTATTGTAACTTCTCATAGAAATAATCATATGTATGTAGGATTCACCCTCTCCAGCCAAATGTTCTCAAATATTCAAGGACTAAGTCTACCTAAATAAAAAATTCTGTTATCTGAAAAAAAGCCTTTAAGTATAATTAACATACCATGTTATATTAATTTCAGGTGTACAACATGATTAAACAATTCTATCCATTTCTCAGTGCTCCTCACGGGAAGTGTACTCTTAATCCCCTTTATTTCACCCATACCCCTACCCACCTTCCCTCTGGCAACTTCCAGTTTGCTCTCTGTATTTGAGTATTTTTGTCTTTTTCTTTGCTCATTTGTTTTGTTTCGTTAATTCCACATATGAATGAAATCATATGATTTCACTTAGCATTATACCCTCTAGGTCCATCCACACTGCAAATACCAAGATGTCATTCTTGTTCATAACTGAGTATTATTCCATCATACACATACACACATCTATCCCACATCTTTACCCATTTATCTATGGATGGACACTTGGATTGCTTCTGTGTCTTGGCTATTGAAAATAATGCTACAATATACATAGGAGTACATTTATCTTTTGAAATTAGTGTTTTCATTTTCTTTGGGTAAATACCTAATAGTGGAATTACTAGATCACACAGTAATTCTATTTTTGGTGTTGTTGTTTATTGGTTTCCACAGTGGCTGCATCAATTTGCATTCCCAGGAACAGTGTACAAGGGTTTCTTTTTCTCCACATCTTCACCAACACTTTTTATTTCAGACAACACAATTTCATACAATTCTTTTCAGTCTCAAATTCAAAATGCTATCTGTTAGATTTCACATATTCTTTTTCCTAATTGGATGATTTGGGGAAGTCAGCTGAAATTTGTGTGATTTAAAAATTTTTTCTTCATTTATTTGCCAAGAATCCATTTTCATTTCAAAGCAATGGAAATAAGGATTACCTCAGGCTCTTAATTTGTCCCTTTGCACAATTTATTGACTAACAATGGTTACTACTTTACTGACGTAGATTTCATGGAAATCTACAGACTCTTTTAAGGTACAGTGTTGGTAAACATGCTTTTACGTGACTTCACATTTGAAAAAGTCCTTTAAAAAATTAGTACTGATTTCCATTAACAGGATATACTATAATAGATAAAAACCACTGATAAAAAATCCTAATAAAATGATAAAAGTCCTCTGGTGAAATGGACCAGAAATGTATGGTCAGTTTTCTCATTTCTATTTCCTAGAAACATAGTAAGCGTCTTTCATAAAAATATGATGCTCGAAAGGTGAAAGCCAGAATGCCAATACAAATAAAGGGGGAAATTATCATAGTTTAAAATGACTTAACAATTGCATAACACACGCTTTAAAACATTCATTTAGTAATCATCGCTTATAAAAATCTGATGTATTTTACGTAACTAAAAAATTTCTGAAATCTCAGCAGGGTCACTCCAATTTTTGGTCTGAATACATGCAAAATACAGCAACTAAGATGTACCTATGTGTTTTCTTTGTCTCAGAGAGTGGCTTCCATTCAAATCTTTATCATAGCTCACTTGCCGATAAACTATTTTTGCACTGTGTGATTTAGCGACATCCACATTTCCATCCAAGGGACGACTGAATTCTCTAATGATGTTCTGATTTTCTTAACAATGAACACCACTGAACTTTCCCCTAGGCAAACCAGATGGAAACTAAATTGTTTCTGTAAAATGAACAATTTGTGAAATCTTGGCAAATTGAATTCCAAATATGCTTAGAGATTATCTTGACTTCCTCTGTAACTGCCACAACATGCAACGTGTTTAAGGCCTACATGAGAAATACACTAATTAGCTGCATAACCTTTAAGCAGAAATGAATGAGAACAGAATATCACCAACGAAGAGATAGAAGTCAAAAACTCTGAAAACAAGTAATCTGCAGGTGAGACAGCTTCACTAAGAAACTAGGAGATTAATGTGGACGTTGTCAGGTGTTCACTTACCACCTTTGCATTCATCACTTTGACCTGTTTTCTGAAGGAGGTAACCAAGGTTAAGTGAACTTCACATTGCTTCAAGTCAGTCATATATATTCAAGATGAAAAATTTCCAATTCCTAGACTATGCCGATAGATATATGCTGTTCCACAGATCTCATCTATACCCAAAATCTATAGGGACTGTGCATGAGAAGGATTGTTTCTATTACCCACAATCTGATTTCACAGTGAAACTACCAAGCAGGTGCAACATTCTTGTAGCACAAAAAAAAAAAAAAAAAACAAAAAAAAAAAAAAAAAAACAAACAAACACTTCATCCCAAGTTCAGAATTCTTACAACTCCCATAACGTTCCATCCACAGAGGGTCATTATTCCCCTAAAAAGGACTAAAATGGCCAGAGTCATAACTGACTTTTATACCTATTCAGAAATTCAAATATTCCACCTCAGCTATTAGGTCATCAAGTAATGAGGATTCTTTTGCATCTCTACAAGATCCAGCTATTTGATGTCTAAAAAAAGATAATAATGAAGCAAAGAAGTAGGGGAAACTTTTTAAAAATGATTATTCTAATGATACTAAGCTAGCAAGAAAAATATTAATACCTTTCAGTTAAATCTTTTATACCCTTGATCTCATTTTATTCTTACCATATGTCATAAAAGGTAGCTGAGTTATTATATATAAAACGAGTTACAATTTCTATCCAACCATCAAACTAAAGAAATTTCCAGTGTTACTCATGTATCATTTTTAAAGCCTACTCAATCTTGCCAACTTGTAATTGTTTTCTCTTTGGCTCTTTTACATTTTTACCCTGCCAAGTTATTTTCCCAATGATCTTCATCCATTGTCTTCGGTATACCTACTCTCCCAGGAAGTTTGATCCCCAAAATCCTACTTCCACTTTTTGCTTTTAATCAGAAATCCAAATGATACCTTAACTCTAAAGAAAGTTTATCAGCTATGTGCTAGACATAGGGTTTTCTTCTCTATCACTAGTGCATACAACACAGCCTTTCACTTCCACTCCCCCTCAGTCTTGACCAACTAATTCCAAACTTTTTCTACGCTAGCACAAAAATTAAGAATTGCCATTTTTCTCTTTCCTGTGCCCTTCTACAGTAAGACACCATCTTTCTCGACCTGTAACTTTATACTGACCTTTAGCCATATGGCAAACACAGTGTTAGTCAAAACAGATTAAAATCCAGACCTTACTTAATGAAAGTGGCAGACAGAAGCAGCAGACATCTAGAGTATAATATTACAAGTCTATTCTGAGTTTGCAAAGGTTGATCGTGGAAACACAAAGAGGGAAGAAGGGCCAAACTCTGAGTGTAGTCAGGGTAAGACACCTAAAGAGATAACAGTTGAGAAGTAAGTAGGAATGCAGTAGAAAAACAAAGGAAGGAAGGTTATACTGGGCAAAGGAACCAATATGTTCAAAGACTGAAGGCACAGTAACAGGGCAGTCAAGAACATGCAAGTATAGTTCTTGCTCTATTTCCTGCAACCCCAAATGAAATTGCTTTCATGTAGCAACATCTCTGCTGTATACATCTACTTTGATACTACTTTGTACAGTACTTTTTTAATTTTCCTTTTTAGGTCTATGGCCTTTATCTTGTATTCTGGCGTCATTTTCATGGATGCCCTTTGTATTTTCAAACATCTTTTCAAAAGAGACCACCATTTCCAAGAGTCTATCTAAAGGATGGTTGTGTTTAACCTGGATTCTTGCATTTCTGCTGTCTTAATTCTCTTTGCTCATCAAGATTACGAGAGCCAGGTGCATTCACAAACCTGGTCTTTTCTAACTTTTCTCCTTTTCACTACACATTCACACCCACCTCTAACCCATGTTTTCCCTTTCCAAGAACCCATTCCCCCACTCTAGGTGGTACCCTTCCCCCTACAGATGAGTATCAATACCCCCCCCCCACACACACACACACACAACCAATCCCTTCTGAGCATTAACTTCCCTCTTGCCTTATTGTAGACAATGAGAATAAATTTTCCCCCTTTCAGTCAATAATAGTTTCCTACATCTCCCCCAAAAGTCCCCAAAAGCAACTTTCAGGGGCAACCTACCCCAAAACACGTACCTTCCCTTCTTGCTAACCTCCTCGTGCTACCTTGTTCTTATCTAAGACTTTTTATCTTCAGGCATTTTTTTCTCATATGATTTGCTGACACACATGTAAAGGACATCTCTAGCTGTTCCCACCACCACCAGAATGCATCTCTGCCCTGGATAACAAGTAACTGGAAGATAGAGTGCCCACGTTCCTCTCAATGGGCTTCCTACTTTACACTTTTCTATTTCCCTATCCTAATGTCAAATCTCCCAGCTGCCATTAGTGAAGCTTCAATAGATCACAGTATTTTTTTCCCCTAATGAGGCTGTCGTAACCTGTATCTCCCGTTTCAATCCTGAAGAGAACCAAGAGCGTTTTAGCTTGCTCAGGGAAATCACCACAGTGTCTTGTGCTTTTCCCTCTGACACAGTCTACAAGATATATCCATCTTCTCTGCCATCTGAGGTTCACATCAATTCTTTATTTCTGTGAACTTGAATGACTGCAAATATGTCTCCTGGGTTCTTCCCCGTTGAACTAGTAATTAAGGTCCCACCCTCATGGCATCTCACCAGGCAGGTCTCATCCCTTATGAAGTGAATCCACATAAAAACCTTTCAAAATCCTCCCACTGCTTTTCCTCACCGTTCCCAAGTTGTTTTATTTTCCTTATCTTCTCTCTTCCTTCTGCCCTCTTTATAATGGAAAATGAAATAGATGAACATTTTCTTCTTTACCCTCTTCCGTGGATTTTTTTCTCTCTATTCTATTCGTTTCTCTGGTTTTCTCCCCTGCCCAATTCATCAGCTTTTCTTCCCTGTCTTCTCTTTTTTCCAAGGCTTCCATTTGCTATGGACAGACCCACAACCAGCTGAAGCCAGAGTGGAGAAGCTGGGTTGGCCCCCTCTGACCTCCCTAACCTTGCTTTTAAGTAGCTTTTCTCCCCTCACCAGTTTCTCTAACTCGCCTGTCTATACCACGCTCTTTTTATCACCTTCCTTTGGTTCTCTCCCAGATTTCATGTTCGCCCCCCTCTCACATGTAGGTCTTATGTAATCCTCACAGAAAGATACGGCAAGTGCTACTTATCTAATTCAACAGTAAGGGAAGAATTTGCTTAGAGCACCCCCTTGAGCTGGTTAGTGGCACAGCTTGGGTCTGCTCAGCATTCACCTTCTCTTTTACCCCTTTATGAGGAAGAGAAGGAAAACCTTCCTGCACCAATGATGTGAATTGGTGAGGCACTGCCCTTCCTTCCAGATTTCTTCTTAGTCACCAACATCCTGTAACTAAAAAGGGGAAAGTATTCTTTGGATAAAACAACACCCTGGCTGGGGCGCCTGGGTGGCGCAGTCGGTTAAGCGTCCGACTTCAGCCAGGTCACGATCTCGCGGTCCGTGAGTTCGAGCCCCGCGTCGGGCTCTGGGCTGATGGCTCAGAGCCTGGAGCCTGTTTCCGATTCTGTGTCTCCCTCTCTCTCTGCCCCTCCCCCGTTCATGCTCTGTCTCTCTCTGTCCCAAAAATAAATAAAAACGTTGAAAAAAAAAAAAAAAACACCCTGGCTACTGAGCTTTGTCTGTCAAGATCCTATTCCCCCATAGTATCCCCTCAAGTTGGTCAGGATACACAAGTAAACGTAACTACAAGTGACAGAAGGTCAGGATACAAAGTCTTTGCAGTTTTGCTTAGTATACTAGTAAAAATTTAATGCTGCAATATTAACATAAGCCTATGTAGAAATCATTCAAATGTGTATGTCTGCCACTGGAGATAACACTTCTCAGGGTCAAAAGTGCCAAACAATGCCTTCCACGGATTACCTGGCATTGTTTTGTTTTGTTTTTTATGAATGTTCCAAGATCAATGACCCACCTTCTAGATAAAAGGAAACACTGTAAATAATTAAGTGCACAGATCAAATTCGCATTTTTATTTAGAAATATATTGCCCATATTTCAAAATTACTTGGTGTCTACATTTTACTATAGAAGATTAAAATAGTTATTTGAATTATCAGAACTAGTGTTAACAGTCCACTTTACCCAAGAGCCTCAAAGTCCCTTTAAGACAAGAATGGAATATTTAAAATTGGGCCTGACCCCTGCCCTCCCTAAAAAAAAAAAAAAAAAAAAAAAAAAAAAAAAAAATCAAGGACATGTAGTTAACATAGGGAGAACATTAAAGAAACAAGGCAACTTGGTAAAGGTTTGTCTTTGGATACCTTCCCAACTATTTTCCATTATTTCCCTTCTTCACGTGTCCTCCTACAATTGGTCATTTACCTGGATTCCCATTATGCCCTCCTCTAAAGCAGCATCTCAACTTATAGACAACCACAATCGTCTCCAGTTGTGCCCATCTCCACTCAGACAAATCTTCCATAACCAAAAAAAACTATCAAAATTTAATACCAAAATGGATTGTTATATCATCCACTAGGGGGCAAAACAGCATTTCATATCACTTTAAAGGGCTTCTAGAGATCTGAAGCTTCAGCAAAAGGGAACGAATGATGATATTTCAGGCACCACAGCGTATGACAGCATGAAGAATCTTTTGACAAGGGCATTTCTGGTACTCCCTTTCCATTCTCTGTTCTGTTCACACTCCCTTACCCTACACACGAAATTCACATATAAAATTAACCACAACAAGTTCCTCTACCTTCTCCATAGTGGTTCTTCCTAAAACATGTTTCTGCAATGGCATTTACCATTTTATGTTGAACTTTTGTTTTATGCCTATTCTCCCTAGCACAGAGTAAGTTTAAGGGCAAGAACAAGTTTTAATCAGCCCTTTTTTCCCCAGCACCTTGCACCATGACTGACATACTGAAAATATAAAATAAGGGCTTGGTAAACTGAATTAAGATTAAGACTAAGTGTTGCTCATTTTCTACAAACCACAGAAAGTGGAATAGATTACTAATCCTACTTCTAAATAGATTCTGACAAGCAGTGAGTAGTCTGTGACAGAGTGGAGCCTTCAGTAAACATGTATTCATTCTTGGGCTCAATAATTATGTACCAACCATCTTCTATGTGCCAAGCAGTATGCATATGGATGAAAGGACACGATGCAAAGATGATCAAATTCATGGGACTGGGATACAATGCAAAAAAATGTGATTATAATTATTGTACATGATTATAATATATGATTATTATAGTCAGTATTTCAAAGGAAACATTGGGGGGGGCTACTATAGAATATATAAGAAGAGCCTTATTTAGTCTGGTGAATCAAGGTTTCTCTAAATGAATTTTGAAATGAGGTCTGAAAGATGAATAAAAGTTAACTAAGCAAAAGGGAAAATAACAAGAGGACAGAGTGTGTCAAGAAAAAGGAACAGTTTATGTGATGGTTTTGAGAATATTCCAACTGATGGCAAAGATGTGGGTCTTTATCTCGGGAGAGACATGATACCTACCTGAGGGTTTTGAGATCTGTTATTTATAAGGTGATTCTGCTCACTCTATTTCAGGAATAAATTTAAGGAAACCAACTAAGACTACTGGAAAAATCTAGATGACCAATTATTGGATTAGAGTGATGAATATTCTCATATTGGAATATGAAATTTATTGGGTAGGAATGAAAACAAGTGAACCCACCTGAGAGATTTCTAACAGATAAAAATCTGAACTCTAAGGAAATCAATGGTAATGCCCATTTTTCTGGACTGAGCAACTAGCTGGATGCAGGTACCAATTACTGAAATAGAGTGAGAAAGATTTGTGAGGAAGATCATGAATTCCATTTTTGGCACTTGAGTCAAAGATGTGTGTGAAATATTCTCATGTGGAAATGACAAGTAGGCAGCTGGATATATGAGTCTGGAGCTCAGACAAAATATCTCAAGTCAAGATACAAACTTGGCACTTGACAATCACTTCTACATTGTTACTAAAGCCATAGACTGTGGTAATACATGCATATTTCGTTTCACTGCACTTCACTTTATCGAGATTCCTACAAATTGAAGGTTTGTGAAGCAAGTCTATCAATGCCATTTTTCCAACAGCATTTGCTCACTTCGTATCTCTGTCACATTTTGGTAATTCTTGTAATATTTTGAACTTTTTCATTGTATTTGTTATGGTGACCCTGTGGTCAGTGATTACAGTTTGCAGAGAACTCAGGTGATGGTCAGCATTTTTAGTAGTAAACAATTTAATTAAGGTATAAAAAAGAATTTAATTAAGGTACATACATTTTTAGGCATGTTGCTGCACACTGAATCGACTACAGTATAGTATATACTTTTAGATGCACTGGGAAACCAAAAAATTCATTTGATTCGCTTTATTTGTGATATCTGCTTTATTGTGGCAGTCTGGAACTGAACTTGCAAGATCTCCAGGGTATGCCTCTATTAGTTTATGAAGAAAAGAAATGGGCTAAGACCAAAGCTTGAGAAAGACCAAGACCAAATATGAGTTGCCAGAGGGCAGATAAACCAATCAATAAGGCACTGTATTACAGAACCCAAGGAAGAGAGGGATGTCAACAAATCTGCCTAGACCTCAGGTTACAAAAATATTTATGGCTACAATGAAGATCATTTGAAACCCTAGCAGAAGCCGTTTCAATAAAATGGAGAGTAAAATCAGTGGAACATGAATAAATAGGGACAGTGATTATCACCAATTCATTCAAGAAGTTTGGCTCTGAAAAGGAGCAGAGGGATGTGGTACTACCTAGAAAAGAGGGCAGTTAAAATAGGATTTTTGTTAAAATGTAGTATATGAGTGTTTGCTATTCTATGTGTCAGGCACTCTTGTAACTACTTTGCCTTATATTTTACGATGTTTATTTTGCCCATTGGATTTTTTCATGCTGTATTGTGTCCCAGTGTCTGGAACAGTGCCTGACATCTACGAGATGTCCAATAAATATCCGTTGCATGACCAACTAGTAAATGCCCACCTCAGTTCACTGCTCTGCAGTGTACTGTGCTGTTACTTATTTTTAATAGGCATTTTGATTTTCTACTTTAATCATTCTTGTTTTGACATCAGAATATCTATGTTTCCATTATTTCTAATAAGACTACACATGTATTTCTTAGTCACAATAAATTAAAAGGAAATTTTGAAGATCTAAATCATAAAGCTGATATCCGTCTTTGATTACATGAATTTTAAACTTGGAGAAGAGTAATTTGGTTTAAGCAGTTACAGGACTTTGTAGGTGCATCCTTGTGTCTAGAACATTTTTGCCCTCTTCTTCACATGGTTCACACCAAATCTTCCTGTTGACCTTTCTATCTCAGCTCAGGCACTCAGTAGGACATTTACTTATCAGTCCCGCTTTCGCCCTGCATTATGTACTAGCTCTGATTGAAAGGGGAGAGCTAGGAGATTTGTTTTAAAGCTATATTTGCAAGGGAAGCACGTTAGTTTTACAAAGAATATGCACTTGGCATGGCCCAAGAAACTGTGATTATTAGGGATAAAGATCTCCAATTAAAGTCCTCCCCTCCTCAGTTCTGTTACTAGACCCTAGAGGGTTTCAACCTTCTCCTCTTTGCTCCCATGGCATTGGTGCAGTTGAACTGTATTATTATTCTCCATCTGCATCTGTCACTCCAGTGACAGAAGGTCACTACATTTGCAAGTTCATAAAGTCCTCCTACTCATCTAAGTATCCATGGAGCCTAGAAAAGTCTATAGTGCAACCTATTTTTCTTTAAATAAGGAATGAAGGAGTAATTGAATGAGTACAGAATTAATAGGTTATATATAGTATCTTCATAAAATAAGTATTCAAAGACACAACATACAGTCTCATTCACCTGAGCAATTTACTGTGTATTTGTACACTAGGCCAGATTTAGTCTTTTCAGCCTGGATACATCCATAGCAACATTTCATACTGTGACCATCTGGACTATTAGATGTAAATACTGATTTGGCAGATACTTCAGTGATATGAGTATAGTTGTGGGAATAAAATGAATTTGAAAGCTACCACCACCCAAAGGATATATTTAAAGCAAGTCTTATTAAGATGAAAAACTTGACATTATCCCTTTTTAACTGGAGAATGTCCTAGTATTTTCATAAATGAAGAATATGCAAATAATCTGAATTTTCATTTCAAAAATTTTAGGCTGCCATTTTTTATTTGTCACCTTTAAATAGACTCCCAACCTCAGAGAAAAACCCTCAACTCAGAGAAGCTATCACCAACTTGACACACAGAAAAATCTTAAGATTAACATAAATAGAATATGTCCTTGTAAAATGTCACAGCATTAAGTCAATTCAGGTACCTTTTTAAAACTCATTCTAAAGTACAGCATTTCCAACAAGCTCGTGAACTTAGCTCCACTTGCAAAGGTCACTAAAGTGAACCCTTCTTTTTATATATAAAATGATGGATGGTGCTACAGAAGCCATCAAATAAATATTCATTTTAAATCAAGCTTTTTATTTATCCATTGTAGATGACCTCTGTTCTAATATCTATATGTAATGTTTTTCAAAAAGTAAAGGCATTGCTGTAGTTGTCTATTAAATCATTAATTTGTGTCTATTATATTCAGTGGCTGCTTTAAAAAAAAAAAAAACGGAATTGTCAAGCTTCTCAGAACAAAGGTTCTTTCTGATTGTCAGCTCCGTATTCTAAAAGAGCAGGTTAATTTCTCTGAATCTCACAGTTGGAACTTTCTCACACTAACTGGCAGTTTCCACCTAGTGATCAAGGCAATTGACTAAAATAAATTATACATAAAGCTGAAATTCCTAATAGTAATAAGGCCCCTTCGTGAGATAATCACACCAGCAAAAGCACTCATCTGTCGGCTGCAACTCTATAGGATTTCAAAATTATCTTATAAAAACTACATTTCCAGAAATGTTTTCATTTCTAGTTTTATGAAAGGCCTAACATGGCAATGTCTATGGCAGCAGACACAAAGAAGGAGCTCCAAATATAGTCATTAGTTGACTCTTTGATTAAACTGGATATACTGTTGATAAAGCACTAGTGTCTGTGCTGTTTATGCAGCAAAAAGTTTGGTGAGGCTCTCATTTCAAAACAATCAACAGTTATTTATACTACCTAATAAGGTAGATCATGAGGGCTTATCAAGTACAATCCCTGTCCTTCTGGGGTTTAAGATGAGGGAAACTGACATATGAAATGGGGGGGGGGAATCATCTCTAGGCACTATGCTGCTGGCCATAAAGTGATCACTAGCAGAAATGTATACAGGCTAGAATAGTAAAAAGATACTTTGTTAAAAAGATGCAGACTTGGACTAAGGCCTGAAGGTCAAGGGTAGTAATTTTATTAGGCAAACAGCCCTAAATATATTGCAGATGGATTTCCTGACTGCAAAAAACTTGGTGGTAAGAAGTAATAGAAGAAATGTAGTCATTGTTTTGGTGAACTGCCCCCCCACCCACCCCCACCCCCACACACACCGCAATCTTGTACCATCTTTATGGACAAATTATTTACTTCACTGGCTGCCCAGAGCATTGATGGCTGATATTTACTCCACTGGCTGCCCAGAGCATTGATGGCTCATAACTGGGTCCCTCCTTCTCAGCATCGCCCTCAGCAGAAAAGACCCCCTGGTCCAAGATGTGGGGACTGTCCACAATGAATGACTGGTGGATTCAGGAGCATAAAAATTTCACCCCTTTTAAGAATTCATAATGTATCTGAAGTGCTGTCCCAGCTCCAGAGCTCCCCATAGGATTGGCTGAGGTCTTTGATAGGACTGCATCATAGCCCAACATTTCCACCTGTGCAATTCTGCTTCCTGCACTTGCACACACATGTTGACCCAAAGGACACACCACAATAAATCTCCTGCCTTCAAATCTGAGTCTGTTTCCCTGGAGAACTTGACCTGTAGCAATAAAGGATAATGTGGGGAGCAATCTGACTGTATTTGATGGAAGGGACTCTAAGTTTATTCATACAAGAGGCATATATGGACCTTGACTCTGTGCCAGCCACTATTCTAGGGCTTAGAACATAGCCATGAGAAGAACAATTCTCTTGTAAACCTATTCTAGTGGGGAAAACCTAAACAAACATAAAGGAACTTTAAGGGACATATGGTAGGATGAAAAAGAAGCAGGGCAAGAGGACAAGTAGTGTGTATATTTAGGACCAGATAGGACCTTATATAGGATGGCCATATAAAAATTCTAAAGAAGTGACACAGGATCAGAAAGCTGAATAAACTAATAGAACAACCCATGATAGTATCTGGGGGAAGAATATTGCAGATAGAAAGAACAGTAAGGCCAAAGGCCCTGAGGTAGAAGTGTGCCTGGCATATGTTGAGAAGAGAAAGATCAGGAGCACTGTACGAAGCAGAGGGTCAGACCACATGGGCCTTCTTGTCCGAGGAATACGGAGGATTCTAGGGGAAATGAGAAGACATGAAAGGGCTCTAAATAGGGACAGTCTCATGATTAGATTTCCATTTTAAAAGGATCCCTTTACCTCATAGGTGAGAAAAACTCTAGGAAGGAGCAAGAGTGGAAGCAGAAAGGCTATTAGGAGGCTATCAGAGAGGTGTAGGCCAGGAATGAGAACTTGGGCCTAAGGTTATAAATCATAACAGTTTGCCTGGGACTGAGGTTTTTCAGGGTATACAGGAATTTTAAGGCTAAAACCGAGAGTCTTTTGCAAATCAATGCTTTTGTTCTCCCTACCTGTACTAGAGTGAAGGCCTTTAAGTAGGGAGAAGAGGTCAGATTCAAAATAGATTCTGAAGGTTGAGCAGATAGTGAAGTAGAAGGAGAAGGTTTGGATAGTTAGTGCAGAGACAAAGTACAGAGTTTCTTGAAAGTCAGGAAAATGGCATTGGTAAATAGTCTTTGGAGAAACTATGACTAATGAGATCTTTCATCAGACTGTTGCAGAAAAAACATGACCGAAGTGTCCAGAACTTGATCTCAAACAGTAGAGGTAGAAGTAATGAAGGTGGTGACAGTGATGGTGACAATGACAAATATCAGAGATGGAGGTCATATTGGAGGTAGAGGTGATGAGGGTAGAGGTCGCATTGATCATGATGGGGAAAAATTAAGTAAAATTTAAAAATCCAATTTGAGGAGCACCTGGGTGGATCAATCAGTTAAACATCCGACTCTTGGTTCCAGCTCAGGTCATGATCTCACAGTTCATGGGTTCGAGCCCCATGCCAGGCTCTGTGCTGACAGAGCAGAGCCTGCTTGGGATTCTCTCTCCCTCTCTCTGCCCCTCCCTCGCACTCACGTGCGCTCGCGCGCTCTCTCTCTCTCTCTCTCTCAAAATAAACATTTTTTAATCCAATTTGAGAGACATTGGCAAAGACAGAAATTTCAAGACGTATGGGCTGAAAGACTAAAGGAAAACAGAAGGAACATTGGTCACTGGAAACCAATTACTTAGAGACCCTAACAGAAAGGGGTATTGGAAATAATAGTCAAGGGGAGGATTTGGTAATGAACACATTTAGTTAGAATGAATTTAAAGTGAGAGTGGAGTATCTAAGTGGGTGGTCGGTTGGAGCATTAGTTTGTCATTCCAGATGCCAGTCTGACAATACAGAAAACTCATTATTTTGAGTCAAAGGACCTTGGTTCAGTTCTGCACTGAGATGCCCATGTAACCATATGTAACCTCTGGGTCTCAAACTCTTCATGAATAAAAGAGGCATAACAGTACCTACTGTTGTTGAGAAAAGACACAGAATTGTCAAGGACAAATAAGCATCTGAGATGTAGGTTTGGGGATCATCTTTCTCTGGAAGTTTTCCAAGAACCACTTATGTTTCTCATCACCAGAACCCCAATAAAGAAAACTTTTTTTTTTTTTAAGTGTAGAAAGTCTTGGTTTCTCAAACTTTAAAGTGATACATAATGAGGCTTACCATCAAAGGAGGCTATTGCTGGGGCACCTGGGAGACTCAGTCAGTTGAAACTTTTGGTTTCAGCTCAGATCATGGTCTCATGGTTCATGCCTTCAAGACCCACATCAGTCTCTGTACTGACAGTGCAGAGCTTGCTTGGGATTCTCTCTCTCCCTCTCTCTCTGCTCCTCCCCTGCTTGTTCTCTCTCTTCTCAAAATAAATAAGTAAAACTTTTAAAAAAAATTTTAAAGGAGCATATTGCTACCCAACCATCTTTCTTGCAAACTGACATGTGAAAACTATTAAGTAAGGGAGGTTGACATAAAACTGTCCACATACAACTATCAGATCATTCCAGTTCTTCTGTGTAAGTGACCAGAGATAAAACCTTCATAGGCTAGAACAAGACTCTAGGAACAGAAGTGCATCTCCATCTAATCACAGAAGTTCAGGGAAAGGTTTTATGGAGGAGAAGAAAATACTTGTTTTCCTACAAGTCATACTGGTAGGAGACCATCAATCTAAGATTCTAAAGTAACAGCACATGCTTACAACGTAAGCCTCAGACATAAGCCTGTTTCAGCCATGGCCAAATAGAACACACCTTCGGAAGAGGTCAGCTCCATGCAGAGCTCTGACAGCTATGTCCTTGGCGGGGTGGCATCAGAGCATCTCTAGGGTGCATATCTTGGCTCTTCTTGCTTCACATGAACTTAGGGTTCCCACCTCATCCACAACATATGAAAAACACACTGCGATCCTATTTAGAAATGCCTTAAACCAAGGGTCAAACCAGCATGTAACAGAAGTTACCCCAATTCTCAAATTTCGTTTTAGAGAATTATTAAAGCTACTTTTTTAAATGTTTATTTATTTACTTAGAGAGGGAGAGGGAGAGGGATAGAGAGCAGGGGAGGGGCAAAAAGAGAGGAAGAGAGAGAATCCCAGGCAGGCTACCCTATCAGTGCAGAGCCTGATGCAGGGCTCAAACCCATGAACCTCAAGATCATGACCTGGGCTGAAACCAAGAGTTGGATGCTCAATCGACTGAGTCACCCAGGTGCCTCTAAAGTTGCTTTTTAAGGAATTAGTAAAAGCATATACTTATACTCAGATAGTTACAACTCAAAAAATGTAACTAATAAGATAAAGGTTCATATGAATTGGATGCCTTCACCTTTTTCAAGAAAATGATGCCACAAAGAATACAAATTCCCAAATAATGACTAGCCTTCAAGTGGCCTACAGATCCAGAAGGAAGAAGATTTTCATACACTAAAAAGTAACTTCAATTGAATAAACATGTATTTTTAAAGTTACTAATTCGCCATACCAGTTATAGTTTTATAGCATGTGAAATCTCATACGTTCAAGTTCCTAAATTAAGGATTAAATGTAAATCCTTAACTGGTGCTAAATAAGCATTTTTCCATATTTCCTTTCTCCCAAAACATCCATCTTTATTCACCACCCCCCCCCCAAACATTCATTCTTCTTCCACTCCATAACTTTACAATTACAGGTAACTACACACTTCTCCTACCTGAGGCATGGGAGGTTCAAACTCTGTAACCACTCCCTTTCAAACTAGATATTATGCAAAATCTTAAAAACTCCTTATGTTTCATAAGATTGAATAATAAAGAAGTATTAGAACAAAGATAAGTTGTGATGTTTCTTGAAACAACTGAGATGCCATAAACTGTATCTTTAGACTGGACTATAAAAGAGGTGCTGTTTAAGAGAGAACAGTCATATCTAAAGCGCCTAACTAGAACGGTTAGAGTCACCTGGTTCTGCAAGACAGTGAGTGCCCCAGGGAGGGTACTGTGGCAAAAAGATAGAATCCTGCAAAATGAATCCTCCTAATGAGTATTTTTGAACAGCAATTTTGTTCATTTATATTTCTCTTATAAGGTTCAGATGAATCTGTCCACACCCTGTATTAATTTCTAGGGTATTGATTCCCATTCTGTATTTTCAGACTATGAAATGGAATTTATTCTACCAGATTCTCTTCATGTATAAATTAATTCCTAGAGAATAAGTAGGCATCTCAGGTGAATTTAGCACATTACAAGTTACTATTATCTACATTAGTGGAAGGGAGATATGACCTAGGTAATTCAAAACAGCGATATTATCTAAAATTTCCATTTATTTACTTTTTTGAGAATGCATGGAAAGTGATATTTCAGACAAGGACCAGTCTTCAAGGAGTTTACAGTCATATAGGAAAATTAAGACATGTGCATAATAAACAAAGAGTCCTTAGTGACAGAAGAGATGGATAAGATGCTATGAGGACTCAAGGAATCAATTGGGATTATAAACTCATATTATGTTTCCAATAAAGCATTACTTAAGCACAAACTCCTCTCTCTCTCTCTCTCTCTCTCTCTCTCTCTCTCTCTCTCTCATACACAGAGAATGTTATTTTTCACCTATAGATAAATCAGAACAGGTAGATTCCCTTTCCTTTTTAAAATATGGCTTTATGGCCAGTAAAAGGAATTACATTTCCTGAGGTTGTTAAATTACATCTAGGCAGTTATTTCTACACTGGAGACTTGGGCTGATTTAGCACATAAAGTTATCAATAAGGCCAAATACAGTCATAATAAGAACATAACATGAGAAGGCCTTCTGTACCTTATTCTTACATTGAGTCCAACTGCAGATGTCGGATACAACCATCATCTGTAGAATCAGAATTCACTTTTTTTTTGAGGGGGGGGGCAGGAAGGTATTCTAAGAAATAAACCTTGATTTGCCATAATACCTAATTTCCTGTGTCAGTAGTTTAGGGCACCTGGGTGGCTCAGTTAGTTGTCTGACTCTTGATTTTGGTTCAGGTGATGATCTCACAGTTTGCCGGATCAAGCCCCACATGGGGCTCTGCACTGATAGTGCTGAGCCTGCTTGGGATTCTCTCTCTCCCTGCTCCTTCCCTGCTCACTTTATTGCTCTCAAAATAAACTTAAAAATATAGTTTAGATCCTTCAGTCTCCCGCCCATTCTCATACTTACACATGTGAATGCAAGAATTCTACTCATGCTGAACAATATCATGGCTCTGAATTAGTTATCCTAAGAAGGTACTAAGGGGTGCGAACCCATAGGAGTTCTTTCTGAGAAAAAGTAAAACTTCTATATACCATCATTTTAAACTGAATCAAATGTTCAGAAATGTCAGAGTACAGGACTGGTGACTGTTCCTTAGGCCTAAAGTAGGAAAGCAATGAAATAACCTGAGGGGCTAGGAGGTGCTTTGTATGACTGTACATTTCAAATTTCCAACCTACTGCTTAGATTTGTACAAATAAAGGGAGAATAAGGGAATAGTCAGATCTCACTTGAAATGAGTAAAACTGAATGGGCAAAAACTTCTACTTGTTGCCCTTCCACTCCTAGGAATTCTGAATTTCTCATTAACGATTCAGTCCAAGGGCTCCTGGCTGGCTCACTTGGTAAATCATGTGACTCTTGCTCTCAAGATTGGGTGTAGAGCTTACTTGTAAATAAAAATGCCAAATTAAAAAAATTCTTTAAAAAAGTCAGTCTAACAGTAATACAAGTCCCCTTCCTAAAAATCTAAAGTAGTAGACATAATCCTATTTGAAAGGTAAAAAGACAAATTTAGGCAGATTGATTCTGCTAAAGGAGTGCTAGGCTCTTTTCAAAGCCATTTAATAAAGTTATGAAATTGTGCCAAAAGCATTGTGGTGCTATTCAGAGTGGAATTTCTAAAAATGTCATCTCAGTCTCATTTCCTGAACTGTTGAATTATGGATATATTTTGATGAATGATAAAGTATAGATGAGCTATTTAAAACTGAAATGGGTTACAATCACTCTTCAGATCTTAGTGAATGAAAGACCACTGGGTACATGCCAAGGAACCCGAGCACTTTCAAATTCTAATTGTCCTAATCTTCCTCCTGAGGAATTTGCAATGTATGTGTACAAACTATATTCACCTTCATTCACAGAGTCACTTATATTCTCTTATTGGTTTTCACAGCAAGAGAAACTGGGTGATATCTGCTTCTCCCTTCGCTATGTACCTACTGCTGGCAAGCTGACTGTGGTCATTCTGGAGGCAAAGAACCTGAAGAAGATGGATGTGGGTGGCTTATCTGGTAAGGCTGTGATGTTTACAGATTTGCTTGTTTTTAATGCTGTTTCATCATGGGTACCAGATGCATGGCATATATACTGTGGATCCTCTGTCCTTACTGATTACCATTTCCTTCCCATGGAGGCTGGAAGTGGTCTCAGAATTTATCCCAAGACAGTGCTCCAGAAGCCACTCTCACTTTATTGCAATTGGCATAAAAGATGAAGTCTATTTTCCTGTTTCATGGTCAGAGTATCAATCATCAGTTCTACAGCACTGAATGCCTCCCTCTTCCCTTTTTTTTTTTTTTTTTGCTTCTCTTAAAAGGCAATGCCTATGACCATTTTTTGTGGTAGTTGTTGTTTTTTGTGTTTTTTGTGTTTTTTTTTTACCAAAATTTACCTGTAACATAAAAATAATGTCTTAACCAAGCCTTATTTATGAGAGGGGCACCTGGGTGGCTCAGTCGGTTAAGCAGCCAGCTTCAGCTCAGGTCATGATCTCATGGTTTGAGAGTTCCAGCCCTGCATTGAGCTCTGTGCTGACAGCTCAGAGCCTGGAGTCTGCTTCCAATTCTGTCTCCCTTCTCTCTGCCCCTCCCCTGCTCACGCGCTCTCTCTCTCTCTCTCAAAAATAACCAAAAAAAAAAAATTTTTTTAAAGCCTTATTTATGAGGTATTTGATAGCCTAACATAGTTTTTAGTGATACTGTTTTATTAAAGATGCATTGTTTCAAATATAAATAAGCAATAAAACCTATTTGAGGGTGAATCCCCGTGGTAACACATTTATTTCTACAGTTTATGTTGGGGATGGAAGAGACCTTTGGATTTGAAGTTCTATATAACCCAAACTTATTTTTTCTTAAAAAAAAAACAAAAAAAAAAAACTATACTCTTCCTCAAAAGCAAAGCCAACTGAAGGATTTACACAACAGGATTTTTTAATTTTCTGTTCTGTGTAATTGTATTTTTAACTTTATAGTAAATTATTAAAGTAGGAGAAGTTTTCTTTATATGCCATAAGATCATCATAAATGGACTATGGCTGTCATTGTTTGTGACTGTGGGGTTAGAACCAACATTACTGGTTATTCAGTGTTATCTCTAATGAAAATATTGCAAACTTCAAAAGGTCGTCCCAATGCAGCATGGTCATTTTATATTCTAAAGCATAACAGCTCAAAAATGCTAACACTGAGTTTCCACTTACTGAACTACTAATTTGTCAACCAAATTCTCCTGGTATTTAAGTTTATTTCTCTTTATAAGTAAGTTGCCTGAGAAAGCTGCACTAATTCATACCACAAAGGCTCCACTGCAAAACCTACTACTTTCAGGGGCACCTGTGTGGCTCAGTCGGTTAAGCATCTGACTTCAGCTCAGGTCATGATCTCACGGTCCCTGAGTTTGAGCCTCGCATCAGGCTCTGTGCTGACAGCTCAGAACCTGGAGCCTGCTTCAGATTCTGTGTCTCCTTCTCTCTCTGACCCTCTCCCATTCATGCTCTGTCTCTATCTCAAAAATAAATAAACATTAAAAAAAAAAACTACTGCTCTCATTGCTTAAAGAATAATAGAGCAAATTTAAAGCAGTTTCCTCTAAAAATGTTTTAAAAATATCATGTGCCTAAGATGGAAAAATATATGCATGTATATATATGCATATGTCTATACACACATACCTTTTTTGGCTCTGTCCTTTGATATGGCCCAGAAACAAAGACTGACCCACTGGTAATGAGCACCCTTCACACCAGATACGGCTTGAAAATATGAAAATACAGTTTCTAATTAAAAGAACCTGGTATTTATTAAGGAAATGGTAGTTCCAGGTATGGTTCAGGAAATATACAAGCCTAGAATATCTCATCTCACCAGAAAGCAAGGAAGGTCTGAGAGTACAGGGGTCATGTCAAAAGACTTGGAAGCCACCCCTAAGACACTTCCACTGGCCAAAGATGTAGTCATTCGGGCACCAGTAATCTAATAAGTGTAGGGTATTCAAACCTAAACCAAAAGAGCATTTAATGTACAGAGAAATGTTTAGCTTTAAGAACAGTTCACTCCCAGGTAACTACTTAGTATCCTGAGGTAGAACTTCCAACACCTTTGACCTTTCTTTCCTTTGGGTCAATGGCCGAATCCCATGCTAGGTGGCTTCCTTGTATCCTCCCTCACGTGCTCCTTTTCCAACTCCCATGCCGACCATCTCCTCATTGCCTGTATCCTGCACTCCTCCAATCTCCCAATCCATCACATTCCCTTTCACAGAGTTCCAGAAGCGACTTAACCATGAAACCAATAAAACTTTAGGGTCCCTCATTTGTTCTGTCTCCTTCCAAGATCCTAAAAAGGAGTTCCCATGATCCCTGATATTTCACTCACAATTTGTCACAGTCTGGGTCTCCGACTTCTCTGCCACCATCCATCTCTTTTTGTTTAGCATCATCTGAGTGGCTACAAGCATTTCTGAGAGTTAGTAAAGAACAGAAGTTGGGTCTGGCAGAATATATTTATGTAGCTTGTAATCACTTCCATGTGTAATTGGATTATTGGTGGCTGCTGAGGAAAGAAAGGGCTGCTGGGAGGACTCCTAACCACTGCACCAACTCAGCATTGTGACATGAAAGGGGCAAGGCCAGAGTTCATATCCAATTTAGCATTCATGATTTTCTCTTTACTACTTTATGTTCTTTTTATTTTTCAAATGCCAAACTACATTTGCTAGAAATGGCCAATTACTTGAATCCAAGTAGGCTGTTTTGCCAGGGTCTAAAATTATAGTAGCTTCAGGACCCACACACCCTGGGTCTACCCCTACATTTGCATTACCTGGAACTGTTTTGTCTAATTATTAAATATTAAATAAGGATATTTCAAAACTCTGAATCTCAAGGGCTCCATCTGCCTGTGAAATTAAGTCAATCACTCAGATGTACATAACATAGGTCCTTCCAGACTACGTCTCACCATATTTCTATAATTTATCCAAATTGACCAGCACACAGTTCTTCAAACAGACCATGTAATTTGCTGCTTCCACTCTTTGCTTAAGTCATTTCCTTCACCTGGAATTCTTCCCCCCAATAATGCCTACCTAAATGCTATCCATTCCTCAGGCCAACCTTAAGTCTTATGTTCTCACCAATTGAACAAATATATGGTGTTTCCCTAACTTTTGTGTTAGGCATTGTTTTTAGACTAGATTTTTATCAGTGAACAAAACAGCCAAAGGACCCTGCCTTGGTACAGCTTACATTTTAATTTCGGGAGACAGGAAACCAATAAATAAGCATGTAGTATGCCAATAGGTGCTAAGTGCTATGGAAAAAGCAAAGCAGGGAAATAAATAATGAGGAGTGGTTGTAAATGGGGTGCTCAGAGAAATCCTGATAAGCAGGTCACATTTCAGCAACAACCTGGAAGAGGTGAGGAGGTGAGCCGTGGGGTGTCTGGGAGAGAGAACATTTTGGGTGCAGGGACTTCATGATGCCTTTTCTGATCCATTCCAATAGAACACATCTTTCCCTTTTTTAAATGCCAACAGCAGTTTGTTTACACCCTTCAAACATCACGCTTCTCTCTCACTAGACTGTGCTCTGTATTTATATCTCCCACAATGCCCTCACTGACTGGTAGCACTGAGCATAGCTGCTGAATGAATCATGCATTATTTACCAAGGAGCTATGGCCTGAAAAAACAAGTCTTGCATTTCAAATTTGTTTAACCTACTTACCACTAAAATAACTGTAAGCACTTGGATGGTCTGTCTCAAAGTAATTTGACCTATGTCCGAGGAGACCAAAATTATATAATGAGATCATTCCAGGTAACTCAAATGTTTAACTACATTTGCTGGAAATGGCTTGTTAATTGGAACCAAAGTGAGTTGTTTTACCAAGGTTTGAATCCCATTCTACTACCACTGGCACTTTGACACTGGGTAAGTTCTTTAGCTTTCTGAGCCTCAGTTGCATTATCTATAAAGTGGGAGTAATAAGATCTTTCTTATAAAGGTGCTGTGAGAAATAAAGCGTAGTATCTGGCACACACAAGTGCTCACGAAATATTCTAATTATTTCTATTAGTAACTTTATGAAATCCTGGGCTAAATATGCAAAATGTGAAAGCAACCATTTAATAGTTTAACCAATTATTTGATTGAATGGGGAAAAAGAAAGGTTTCTTTGTTTAATAGGATTGGCTGGTCATTTAAGGCAAAATGATAGTAGACCCATGTTTTGCACAGAGCAGTGAATTAAGACAAGGTATTGAATTAAATAAGAAATATTAGGGAAAAAAAGGAAAAAGACTTTAAACAAGTTTTCTTCCTATTCTACTACATGGTTTCTTTCTTGCTGTAGAAATTCAAAATGCACTGCATAAAGATTTTGCCTCTGTCATATACCCACATAGCAATTCATGCAAATCCCAACCCTTCTTACAGTGACAAACTTGACTGGATCATTCACATGTCTACAGCAGATCTTTACACTTGCATATTTAATATTCCAATTCTGAAGTATTTGTGAACAACACCTAGAGTTTCTGAATCTAGCTATTTGTACTGAAATCTTGAATCTTGTAGGCTGCAAGACTATCCTTCAGGATTAAGTTGGTAAAGTAAAAAATGAATTGGGCTTTTTGCCCTGTACTTGGAGGGGGGAAAGAAAGAACGAAAACAAAATCTAGCCTTCTGCCTAGTAACTGCTTCTCAATATCTTCACAGCCTTTTATACATCTGTGTGCTTGGAGTAAACTTCTCTTCAAATAAATGTTATCTCTTTGTGAAAACTGAGGAAGAATTTCAACAGTCTGGTTAGGCTGCTTAGTCCGGTTAGGCTGCTATAATAATACTATAACCTGGGTATCTTCAATGGAAATTTGTTTCTCATAGTTCAAGATCAAGGTACCAGCTGATTCAGTGTGTGGTGAGAATCTACTTCCTGGTTCATAGGTGGCTGTCTTAGTTTTGGGTCTTCACATGACAGAAGGAGCAAGGGAGCTTTCTGGGATCTCTTTTATAAGGCAATAATCCCATTCATGAAGGCCCCACTCTCACAACCTAATCACTTCCCAAAGGTCCCACCTCCAAATACCATCACATCAGGGATTCGGTTTCAACATAGGAATTTTAGGGCGGACACTAACATTCAGTCTGCAAAGAGGTCAAAGAAATTGAAAGCATTAGAAATGTTGAAGATTCTCAAAGGCATAGGGTTGTAGGTCTTATATTTCTGAGCTGTGTATTTTTACCTGTGCAGACTCTCAAGGAGTAAATACTTTCTCCTACCACAATCTCTTGTCCCTATTTATATTCCAACAACTGCTTTTCTCACTTGTTTTTTGTTTGTGTGTATCCATGTAAGTGCATGCGTGTGTGTGTGTGTGTGTGTGTCTGTGTGTGTGTGTGTGTGTGTGTGTGTGTGTGTGTGTGAGTGTTGTGGGGGGGAGCTCTCAAACCAGAAATTTAAGACTTCTAAGTACAGCTTTAATGAGTAACTTCAAGACTAAGTTCATTTGGACTTTATAGCACCAGTTAGAATTTTGAAGGTTTTCTAACCTAAGGATATAGCTGTTTGAAGAAAACACCAAACTTGTGAATCAGCAAGATGGCTTTTAAATTTCCATTAGGTCGAAATTTTTCATCTTAAATCTGATAATTTTTTTTAACTCTTAAGTCATTATAACATAGTTACAGAACACTGTCTAGTTTAGAAATCCTTTTCTAACTTGGTTTTCTCATGTGGTTTTCAAGATGGACCTGTGAGGTAGTTTCTGAAGGTAATATTCTCAGAAAATTGAAGCTTACAGACATTAGATAATGCCCATAAATCATCTCACTCCACGTCTGACACATAGGAGGTGTCCAATACTGGCAACTGCTTTTGTTGTTACTGACATTCAAAGTCACCTGACTTGTAGACGGCATAGCTGGGACTGAAGCCCAGATTCTGATTCTCAATACAAAAATGTCTCAAAGACCATTCCATTTCCCTCTTTCCCTGCAGCTAGCACATAGTCCCTCTTGAAATTTTTCCAAATGGTTTGTACTGCTGAGAACCACGGAAAATAGCTAAAAGTCAGAAGTTTGTCTCTCCTGTCTCTTTGATTGGGTCGTATTCACCTCAATTGTGAGGGGAACAACAAAAGCACATAAAGCATGGCAAGAAGAAGGTGCTGGGAAAATAGAGATGAAGGACCAGAGTCATAAGCGCCTATTCCAGCAGTCTCCTAAACGTCCAGGAATTGAGAGGTGGCCATGAGATGGGATCAAGTCAGGGACATCCTGACAGATAGCTGGAGGAAATGTAGTTGAAAGTGTTCTCCTTGGTCATCTTTCTCCCTTTCACTTTCCACCCAGACCCCACCCCCCAGTCTTCTTCCTGGTCATCCTCAGTCCTGTCCTATTACTATGGAATTCATACTGTGAAAAGCAACGGGTAGCGCTATAGGAGAGATCCCCCAAAGCATCTAAATCCCCAAGAGAAAGGGCAAGGAAATTCACAAATTGCAGCAACTACTTACAGGAGAGGAGGAAGAAAGGGGACTCATGGTGGCAAAGGAGTCACTGCCCATTTGTGGGAGGCTTCCAGTGTGTGGTTGAGCCACTGAGACCTAAGCCATAAGATTTACTCTGCCAGCCCCACCCAGCCCTTCATACCTATATACACACTGTTCTTCCTTTAAGATACAATTTTGAAATTGTTCATACATTTGTCTTCTTACAGATACTGTTCTAAAAATATAATTTGGAAAATAGAGCCAATCTAAGTATTTGAAGTCACCTAGGAAAAAGCAACTCACCCAACCTTGGGAACCACTAGATTCCACATAGAAACCGCACATGAGCAGAGGCAGATCATTCTTTCAGGCACAGGCAGGTAGGTAGAGAGAGTATCACATCACGTAAAGACATCATATTCTACCTATATGAGAATCACCCCATTGTTCATGTTAAAATTTAAGATTTCAGGGACTACCTCAGACCAAACTATAACTGAACATCAAGGGGGTGGGAACCTGGAAGCTGTATTCAAGTCCCCCCTACCATGTTATTCTTATGCCTCTTAAATTTGAAAACAATACTTTATACAAAGTATAAAGAGAGTGTTAGTTGAAGCCAGGGAGGAAAACATTGCGGTATAAAAATGTATTAAATCAACATGTTGCATACTTAAACTTATAAAATGTTGTATGTCAATTGTATCACAATAAAATTTTTTTTAAAGAAAACTTACTTTAGGAGTTTAAATGCTACATCATAATTTTAGCTGAGGTCCAGGTCACCCAAATTCCAAGTTGGAATTTTTTTCTTGTCAGTGATGTAGAATCTATCCTTTGCCTCACAGAATGGAATTTCCTTAAATGAGATCTACTTATTTCATCAGCCTAGTATCCTCTTTCTTGAGAAATACCTTGTCCACATGTTTAAATTGTCTTTTTCAGTCTCTCCTACTGAAAGACAAAAGCAGTAGATTGTTCCTGTATACATTTATGACACCACCCTTATCTGTCCTTCCATGCGTACTAAAAGCATGACAGAGAAAACCACTCCAACTTCAAGTTATTTGAGCTAAAAGTCACTAGGCTGGAAGCTAAGCCAACAAATAAAGTGGCAAAAACTTATTTTAGCCAATTAGATGGGGATATACAAATTAATTGGCCATGATATCAGGGTCAAGAAACAATATGCAAATAAATTGGCATTTTGAGCTAACGGGACAGGAATATGCATAAACTGGCTGTGATGTTAGAAGTCTTCATCATAATTTTAGGCTTGGATGTTGTGATATAAATTTCCATGACACTTCAAAACACTCAGTTATAATGTTGATAAAATAATCTAAATCTCTATTATGTGAACAAGTTGATCTGAAAAAAAAAAGACAGTGACAAATCTTTAAGCTCGATATTAGAAACTGAGTTATTAAAAGGGGCTATGTTAAAGTTTAATGCAAGTTAAGACCCACGCACAGTAACCACAGGATGGACAGAGATGCTATGCCTGAAGGAATAATAGTGGCTTCAATGAAATAAGAGCAGACGTGGGGTGTGGGCTAGATTTGAAATCAGGAAGCAAGTGACAGGCTGAAATGTATTAGTTCAGAACATTTAGCACAAAAACGCCTAAAGAAGTCCTTTAGCCAGCAGGTACATATCCAATCATTCAACAAATAGCATTTGCATACCCACTGTGCGCCAGGCAGCACGCCAGTCCTTGGATACATAAGTAAAAATAACAGCAGACACTTGCATAGCACAATGTGAGCCAGACACGGTTCTCCACACTTTATATATGTTAACTAATTTAATCCCATTACAACCCTAGGAGGTAGACACTATTTTTATCGCTATTTTTTTTTTTTAGATGGAACTGGAGAGGTAAATAACTTTCCCAAGGTCACAGAATTCATTTTTGGCAGAGTTACAATGGCAACCCAAGCAGTCTTCAGACTCCATGAATAAAACAGGACTTCTAAGTCCTTATCCTTTCTCACTAGGCTTAACCTGGAGAACAGATGGCTAAGTACATGTTACAGTTCCAGAGATGGCCAAAAATTCTACCTGATTCCATAATTCCTTTAAACCCAAACTAAAATTCCATCATGGAAGCCACTAATCTAAATTAATGTGTTGACTGTTTAGTTTTTGGTTAGACAGCAAAGACAAGATCAATGACTCCCTATGATCAGACAACAAATATTAATAGACTTCCAGGCTGAAGGACGGTCTCCATTTCTTTGGTATGTTATTTTAGTGATGGAGTCTTTGCTCACTAAAGAGGATGACGTGCAAAACTGTAGTTTCAACTGTATCACTGGCAGAAGTGGAGGGATGTTGCTAAAACATCATGGAAGAAAGTCCAAGCCTAAGGATTTGTATGGCTATCGGGTGGTAGAGAGACTAAAAAATGTTATCTACTACTCAATTTTATCAAGGGTTGATTCTGGAAGACAGTGTGTACTATTACTGGGAAAAGGGGGCAACAGGATTTTATAATACAAAAGCTTATTACCCTTTGTCAAATGCGTTGGAGCTCTGTGAGTCAAACATCACATTTAAATAACACTGAAGAAATTAGAACTGCACCTGACAACTTACCAGGAAAATAGAGCTTGGCTTAAAAATGTTAACAATAGAACCACAGATGGAGAAGTGGAAATAGTAAGTTCCAAAGAGGTTTGTACTAAGACATTTGTACTTATCACCTTGAAACTCTCCATTTTGAAAGTAACAGAAATGTTTCCAGTCATTGAAATCCAAGCTCAGAGGATAAATGAGAAGATCTTGCTAGGCTGAGTAAGCCAAAATAGGATAGATGAGCTTCAGTGTGGGCAAGCTTAGAAATAATGCAGTGAAAGGAAAGGAAAAAAAAAATCAAATTAGTATAAAATAAGATCAATTATAAACCAAGAAAAAGGTCACATAGAACCATCCACTGAAGACATTCACCAAACACACAGCTACAACCAACCAGGCTTGGTGCTGTCATGGAATTATTATAAATACAAGAGGGGGAAATGCCCTTTGTCACAGACTAAAGCTCACACATGTGTGGAGTACATATAGTTATGGCCGCCCACCTCAAGAAAGATGGATGGTGTTAGATGACCAACTGCCAGAAGAAGTGGCTAAAACAGAGGGATGAAGGGGCTGTGAGGACAGGCTTAGAATATTGGGACTTTGTAGTCTAGGAAAGGAAAGCTGAGCAGACATATGACTAAAGTCTGAATATCCTGACAGAGCTAGGGTAATACCTACCTTCTATCCCATCCCACAATGCTAGAATTAGGAAGGGATCTTGATGTTTCAAAGAGAACACATAAAAGGAAGGCCATTCAGAATGATCTCAATGATCTCATCTTTCAACTAAAAATGCTTTGTCAAATTTTCTTTGCAGTTGGATAGTAAAAACTTGTTACTCTAGAAGATGGAATAGGTTGAGATAAATGTGTAAACCTGTTTTGAGTTATAGGCTTAAAAAGGGGACATCTCTAAACCTTTATTTTGTGTTGTGTTATAGGACCCCCATGCCTTTCCATGGGTAACCATCAGAAACAGGTCTCGCAGCTGCATATCCCCATAATCCAACCCAGAATGACTATATTCACGTCCTTGAATTGACCATTCTAGCTTCTGCTCTCCATTCACTATGCAAGGAACAAATAGGGAAGGTTAGATTTTCTAATAGGTGATTGTGTTGACAAGACTAGAGTCCCATAATATTCCTGGTTTTTAAAACTACATTTGCTAAGCTTCAAGAGATTTTATTATCCATACCTGGTAGAGTTTTTCTAATAAGGGTATTAAAAACATGTAGCAAACGTCTGCCATATTTCTCTTTTATGAGGCTACAAGATTCCCTTTAGGCTACAACAGGTGACAAAAATGGAAAATACTATTGAGTCTTAAACAGGGGCAACAATGCTCAGAGAAATTAACATTGAAAACAATCATTAAAGAAATTATACTTGATTTTTTTGAAAGTAGAGGTGACTATAATATATCATATGTACGTCATCCCATAATCTTGTATTCCTGATCTCCACTATAAACCTATCACTCTGCTTTCTCCCTCTTCAGTCCTTCCACCTGCTGTATCATGAGCTACTTGGAGAGCAGAGATGGTTTCCACCTACATTATGTTAGGGGAACAGACCTCACTGTCCCCTGTCTGAACAACCCGTTATGAACCTGTCAATTCTGCCAGTCTAACTGGTTATTATGTCTTCATCTTCTAACTGATCTGACTTATTTTTTTTTTCGCTAATGAAATCCTCTTGGCATCACATAGCTATTTCTAGTATGCAAACTAAGAGACAAAATCAGAAATAATAAAATCTAATTATTGAATTTATCTTAACTGTCATTTTCACAATTTTATTCCTTCCTTCCCTCACCCCCTTCAGTAGTAAAAAAAAAAAGGGGGGGGGGAGGGGACTCACAATGAAACAGACTATCTCCAGGGGATAAAGGAAAGGAAAGGAGAACCAGAAATGCCAGAAATGTACACATTATTACAGTTATTTCTCAATGACAGTCATAAAGACATTTTGCAGTGAAGACAAAAATGGTCCACTAGTCACATCTTTTGCCCAGCATGAACAGATAAGGCAATGATTCATCATCTTACTTGTTCACTGCTTTATAGACTAACTTTTATGAAAAAAATCAAAGACCATAGTAGCTGGTTGCCTTTTTGAATTGCTAATGACCTTACTTTTGGTATATATCGTTCTTAGTGATCCCTGGAAAACTAGGAGGCTTTGAATTTTTTCTTCTACAAATAAATGATTTTAAGAGTTTACTTAGGAAATTAACTTTTTAACTTAAAATATGAATTAAATATTATTTTATATCCTTAGTAACCACTTTTACCCAAAACCAAAGCAACACAATTGATGGACTTAAACACACAGATTTCAAACTAACCTCAGCCAACAATCTGATAGTGTAATTAAGTGTCCCCCATGAACCAAAAAGATCGGAATGCAGATTTAGTGACTGTACAGTTGCGGAATACTTAAACACAGGGAACTGTGAGATTTCATAGCTATCAATACTACAACTACCATCTGTTCCTAATACTACAACTTTCATATCCTAATTAAGGAAACAAATGGTTTCACAAATAGTACTCTTACAATATTTCCCTATATTTTTCATTTTTAAATTATAGAAAAGTTTTAGTAGTTAAAATAACCTATAGTCCTACCACTTCCTTTAATATGTGAGGTAAAATTAAGTCCCCCAACTAGTCCTTCTAATCCCTTCCCATTCACAAAGAGTTAATTGCCTCAAGGAAACAGTTTGAAATTTCATCTATAGATTTTTCTTTTCTGCTTTATATAAATCATACTCATATAAATATGTGCATTTTGAAAAAAATGGGATAATATCAAACATATTCTGTACTATTTTTTCACCCAACAACATACAACACAGATCCTTCCAGACGACTACACCACGTAGAGACTACACTACGTAGATATGTGCCATTACTTCTACTAGGTGCTTAGCACCCCTTGGTTTGGATGTATTGTTATATATTTAATAATCCCCTTATAAACACAATTCTAAGAGGAAAGCTACTAAATTTCAAAGGACTTGAACTAAATAGAAGAATGATGTATCCCTGGATAGGAATATAATATGATAATGATGTCAGTTCCTCCCAAGTTATTATTAAATGCCATAAATGGAAGTAAGACAACTACCTGCTTTCTTTTTGGAAGAAAGCAGATAAGGCATTAATATCCCTGTAATACAAAGAAGTCCTAGAGCTTCAAAAAGAGGGGGAAAATTGGGGGAAATTTCCCATTTTTTTAATGTTCCTGAAATTTTCGTGTTGCTGCTTCTATTACTGGCTCCTGTTGCCACAAGCTAAAATATTACATTTATGTAGTCTCATCATGCCTCCAAATAAGAAAGGATTTTAAAGTAAGATGCAATTATCCTCAGTTCAAAACCTAAAAATGCGTTGCTTAAAAAGACAACCTCGATTGATTGCAAAGAGCACAAAAAGTAAATCAGGTCATTAGCTTGTAGATTTTCAGATTTTCATCAGCTATATTTGCAGGAGTTTGAATCCATTAAAATACTCAATCCAGTGGCATTATTTTGATACTAAGTTGAAAGTATTAGTCACTAAAGTCAAAATAAAAATGTATACCTTTACAAAAGTCAAAGCCAACATGTAAGAGAATTTCTCGACTTTGTAAAACTACTTAAAATTTGAGAGCTGTATATAAAAGTTGTAATTCCAAGTGTATATTTAGAAAATAATCTTTAAAAATATTCCTGAATTTTGTAGTACCTTCTTTGCATGCAGTGAAAACATGATAAATGGAACTAGCCTAAAGAGTTTATTATATTACAATGAAGCAGTAGTTTACTATAATTAGAAATCTATTTTAATCTTAACTGAAAGATGTGTTCATGTTTTATAGGAGAATTTCACTAAAATTTTTAAAAAATAGTCTAGTGGCAGAGATTTTAAAAGAGGCAGCGAATGCTTATGAATTATGCAAGTCTGAACTTTCATTTTAATAACTTCATTAAAATATAAAAACCTTAAAAGCCTCCCAACAGGAATTTAACTTTATAGAAATGCTTTATACATGCCCTGACCTTGCCAAAAGGCATGCCTAAGGCATGATTTAACCATTATTACAGGGCAAAGCCTAATAATAAATACCTATCTGAAAATGCCAGTATTTGTCCTTGGCTGCTTGGCCTCCAGTAGAGTTGCAACTCGGCCATAAACAGACCCTCTCCTGTGAGAACAGCAGGATGCAGCAGCCAGGGAACAGCAACTAGAGTTGGAAAACCTAACCTTTCTGATCCTTGTCTGTTCATCTACACAATTGGGGTATCAAGGACAGCAACGCTGTTGCCTAAGCAAATGAAATAATATCAGATGGAAACTAAGTTGACAGCACTGTACCAATGATTATTTCTAAGCCAAAAGACAGTATCCTGGTTCCTAGAAAATATGTTCCTACATGGCTAAATGTTCCATGTGTTTAAAGAATGCATCCCCATTGTTTGGATGGCAGTCATCTGCTTAGGCTAACTTAACCTAGGAGAACATCCTAAGGCTAACCAGAAAACTCTGCTTCTCCTTTCTGTTATTTGGCCACAAGACCCAGCTTATTTTATAAGAAATAAAACCAACAGTATATTTCTCAGGTAGTATATTGCTACCACCTTCAATTCCTTAAGTCATTTATTGGAATATTCTAAGATACCAGAATTGTCTTCCAAGTGGTTCTTCATAACCAGCCCAAGACAAACACAGCTAATTGGGCCAACAAATAGGAATAAAGAGGAAGAACAAGGCCTCAGACATCCTAATTATCAAGTTAATGCCTGGTTGCTAGACAAGCTCTCCTTCTTTCTAAAATGAAAGATCAGAAGATGCAAACCGCTGTTGCTATGCTGATTTGACTGTAACTGGCAGGGCCTGGCCCCAAAGCAACCCCCACCCCCAGCCCCGCTGGTCTTTCCAAATAATGGCGACCTGGCTAATGAATACCCTACTTGAATACAATAGGAGTCTGCATTCATCATCCACTGTTGCTGCTTAATTCAATGATGAGGATTCCAACTTTCTCTTGCTCTATAAATTCTCAAATCTCCACAAATAATACCAACACCAAAAACAAGAGATGTAACCATGTGCACTCCCAAACCCTTGCAGTCCTTGGACTCTCTCTTCAGCTTGTTTTCCTCCAGCTGAAATTTCCCTTTCTGTTTCAAACATCCCCAGACTATGCCCAGCCTGGCATGTTAAAAAATGGAAAACTGGTTGGATTATCCATCTACTCTTCAGTCTTCACCTTAAATCAAGTGAGTTGCTCCGATACCCAATATGAAAAGCAGCTCGTTTAAAATCCTCTCAAAGAACTAGGTGAGAAATGCAAAAACAAAAACAAAAACAAAAACACACAAACAAAAAACAAAAACAATGAACAAACAACAGCAACCTGTTGTGTATTGTCCTACACATGGAGGATCCCTCTATGCTACTCTGGCTTGCTAGTTAAGTAAGTGCTAACTGTGTCCACACTGGTAGTGTTGAACTGGGCCTCTCTCAAACAACCAGCCACCCTGACCCAAGGTTACTTAAACCAATTGCTTAGGAAACATTTTCTGTGAAGCTATGAACCTGAAGACTATCTACGTTCCAGACTCCAGGGATCAAAATATCAGAGCTTTATAGGATGCTAAGACAGATATGAGTATGAAACTAGGACATATATTCCAGCCAGACTCTCAAGTTGAAAAAACTCTCCATAAACATATTGCAACCAGGGCTACTTCTATTTTTTTTTTTTTTAAATAAAAGGGATCTTCAGTTATCCTGCAATAAAATCCAACAAAACAAAATTAAAGTATTTTGGAAGTTTAGCTCAAAACTAAAGAAAATACTATCCTCAAGCCAAATTCTATCAATCTATGTATATTTAAGATCAATTTGCCCACACACAATTATAACATAGACTTTGATTCTTATAACTGCCACTTGAATTTTTTTTTTTTAATTTTTTTTCAACGTTTTTATTTTATTTTTGGGACAGAGAGAGACAGAGCATGAACGGGGGAGGGGCAGAGAGAGAGGGAGACACAGAATCGAAACAGGCTCCAGGCTCCGAGCCATCCGCCCAGAGCCTGACGCGGGGCTCGAACTCACGGACCGCGAGATCGTGACCTGGCTGAAGTCGGACGCTTAACCGACTGCGCCACCCAGGCGCCCCGCCACTTGAATTTTTTAAAAATCTAAATTAGTTCAGCCATCTTTCATGTTGTAAGAGTAACTAATAATTCAAACTACTAGAACATGCTATTTACTTGTAAGCAAACTATAGGAATAGGATATATATATATATATATATATATATATATATATATATATATATATATCTTGAGTGGGTCAATGAGCAAAAAGACATTTCTTTGTATTTCTGTTCCACTACTATGGTGTGGGTGGTTCTTGTCATTGCCCAACTTCCCATTTAAATTTCAAAATGATTTCATCAGAAATGTGAAACAGTAGTGAAATCTTATTACCAAGTCTGAGATTATTCATTTCAAAGATGACACTCTGGCAACAGAGCTTCTATACCCGACCCTGAGAAGTCTGGAATATCGAACTCGTTTCTGGAAACACACTTAAGAGGACAGACATTGGCTTTCTGAAGCAAATCCTGAGAGAAATCGGGGTCATGCAGATGGCAGATATGGTGTCACTTGAGGGACTGTTCAAGGAATTGGACCTGGTAAGGCTACCGAAGAGAAGATTTAGAGGACACGACAGCTGCCTGCCAACTTGTGGAGGAAGAAGTGAACTCACTCTTGTTAACTGCAGAGATCTGCACTGCGATTATTGGGAATAAGCAATGGAGATCCATACTGGGTTCTTTCAATTTCAGTGCCTAAGCAGAGGCTAGCAGCGGGCTTAGCAGATGTACTAGGTTGGGATGGTGCCCTACTGAGCCCGTAGGTTATACGGTCAACTTGATAAATACCTGGAATCTCCCAAGACTGTCTCATTCTAGGTGAGAACTGAAACTCTAAAAGATCACACCCAGCTTGAAGCTAATATGAGTACAGGGGAGAGCACAAAGCCACAGTCATCCCCCTATGAGCCATTATTTTATTCTTATTCCTTTAAAAAAAAAAGTAAGGGTGAAAGACTACTCACGATGATAAATAGCTCTCATCTAGTCAATGCTTTAGCTCTTATTTAATCCTAATCATAATCCCATGAGGCCAATATTATCCCCAAATGCAAATGAGAAAATGAAGCCTTGGAGAAGTTAAGGGACTTGATCAAGGTCACTGAGTGGATAAATGGCAGGTCTCCGCTGCTCACTCCAGCTGTGTCTGTTACCTAAGCCTATCTGCTTATCCACTACATTCCACTGTCTAGACTGTGCACACTGTAATTTCAATTGGCCATAATCCCCAAACCATAGAAACCTCAACCCTAGAAGATAATAAATGCTTTTAAGCTGCAGAATGATCGTCCGTTGACTCACAATTAATACCCTCTATAGATTATTTTGACAAAGTAACAATATCCAACTGTGCATGCAAATGCCAACACATGAAATCCCTGTGACTTCACAGATAAACAGCAAATGCCCTAATGAGCAAGAAAAAAAAAACTGCTCTTTATTCATTTTTGTCAGTGTTTCTTATTTCTGCTGAAAAATAATGCCCACAAGGAATCAGTGTTCTTTTCAACAAGTTAAAAAAAAAAAATGGTTAGTGTTTACACGTTTACATAATACAAAAAAGACTGGCCAGGCAACAGTGAGCTGTGGCTTCCCAGTGGGAAGACAATCCTATGCAGCCAGTGAGTTCCTGGGCAGTTTTAATTTACTTTTAATCATTTCAGAAGTTGTGCCTCAGAGGTATGAGCTGAAAAGCTTCACAGCATCTTGCCTTTCATTTTTTCCTTGCCCTTCCTTTTTCTGTTTGGCAGAAAGTAGCAAGCAAACAAACACCTGTGTGGAAGTAATTTAAGTATTTGCTTCTCTAGGAATCTTCCCCAGATATCCTAGCCCCATCCTCATTACTCTGTGTTTCTTTACACTGTCCACATATTTCACTTGTTCACCAACTTGTCTTCCTTTGATTGTGTCCTATAAATGCCTTTTCTCATAAGACTGGGTTCTTTAATCATCAGGGTTGCCAGGCACTCCTTTTTCTGTGTTCCCGTGGCACACTGAAGTTATCCCTTGCCATGATTTATCACACACTGTAGGTATCTATGGCTCATTTCTCTGTGAATTCCTTTTTGCCAGAGATCTGATATCAGAGATCATTTTTGTAGGGCCATCACCTAGCATTGCCTAACACACATAGGCCCCCATAGGGGTTGAAATTAAATGTAAACACACTTTTCATTTATCCCCCATGTTGAGCTTATCATATGAACTGAAGTAAATTGAATTGAATTAGAACAAAGTGAACTGAATATATTAAGGCATTAGTATGTTACAATAAAATTATCCAGATTATATTTATAGACAAATTGATTAACACACTCTGGCTATGATGTTGTGTGAGTCTAATGATCGATACCTCCTAGCATTACCTATTATGTTACCACAGAAAGGGCAGTAATCTTTAAAATGAAGCCTACGGACACCTGGCTGGCTCAGTCAGTGGAGCACGTGACTCTTGATCTTGGGGTTGTAAATTCAAGCCCCATGTTGTATGTAGAGATTACTTAAAAATAAAATCTTTAAAAAATAAAAAATAAAGGGGGCACCCGGGTGGCTTAGTCAGTTAAGCATCCAGCTTCAGCTGAGGTCATGATCTCATTGTTTGTGAGCTCGAGCCCTTCATTGGGCTCTGTACTGTCAGCACAGAGCCCACCTTAGATCCTCTGTCCCCCTCTCTCTCTGCCCCTCCCTTACTTGCTCAGGCATGCTCGCTCGCTCTCTCAAAAATAAAAACATCATAAAAATAAATAAAAAATAAAATAAAATAAAATGAAGCCTAAAATAGATCATCAATTTTACCTTAAATCATGACTGACCCAGAGCTCACTCTAGAAGTCCGAGAGATGCCAGCTCTGCCATGGTCTTATTTTTCACTTGTGTGAAATAAATGTGCATTATCAAGTTTTCAAGCCACAGTTGTTGTTTTCCAGGAATCACTCTAAGTAAGCAACATGCTCATTTCATGAGGAATTAGTTTGGTTACAATTAAACAATATAATCCATACATCCGTATAATTTGTGTCACATAAACTGCAGTATATAGCAAAACACAGAGCAAATAAAGCAGGGAGAGCCCCTCAGCTACACCAGCCTCCACTGTGCTGCTCTCATGTCTCCCTCCGGAACCCAAGTGTATGAATCATGCCCACACGAGGACAGCACTTTGCCACTGTACCTCAAATCTTAGTAAATCTCTGGTTATTTTTGTTCTTCTAAAAGTAAATAGAAGTTCTAATATTTTCTTCTTCATGGGGAGCATCTAACTCCATACTGGAGACCACAAAGAACTAAAGTTTTCTAGTTTGTAAATCAAAATCTGCCAGGCAGCCTGTATTTTCCTTGGTCTTACCTCAGATTGAAACAACATGACATAGGGACGCCTGGGTGGCTTGGTCGGTTAAGCGTCCGACTTCGGCTCAGGTCATGATCTCACGGTCCGTGAGTTCGAGCTCTGCATCGGGCTCTGTGCTGACAGCTCAGAGCCTGGAGCCTGTTTCAGATTCTGTGTCTCCCTCTCTCTCTGCCCCTGCCCTGTTCATGTCTCAAAAATAAATAAACATTAAAAAAAGTTTTTTAAATAAATAAAAAAGAAACAACGTGATATAATTTTCTATTTTCCTTCCTTTAAAAAAAGTCAATTCTTCATTAACCCAGAAAAAAATGGCACATTGTAGTTTACCAATGTGGTGTGTGATCTTTATGTAAAAATGGTATGTTCCAATAAATGCTACAACTGTTCATAAATTCCAGAGATAACACCATAATTTAAAATCATACATGTAAAGAGAGTGTAAAGCCAGTTGGCCAGGTCTCACAGTGTCACACAAAGAGTAAGAATGGCTGGATGTTTAGCCTGTAAAAGAGAAGACTGTGGGTGGCAAAAAAGCTGTTACAAGTATTTCAAGAACTGTCCTAGGGACAGAAGTATGAAGTCATGTGCTCACCAAGTATGTATCAAACACCTACCTGCTAAGTATCCTAGTCAGCTAGGAGCTGGAGATAGAAAGATGAATAACATTGATGCCTGCCTTCAAGGAAGCTCAGAGCCAGGTCAGGGAGAGCCACTTAGAAATACCGTATGTGATTTAGATTGAGAGTTCACAACTTTTTTTTCTGTAGAGGATCAGAGAGTAAATATTTTAGGCTTTGCAGGCCTCAAGGTCTCTTACAACTATTAAATCCTGTCCTTGTAACATGCAAACAGCCATAGACAATACATAAAGAATAAATGTGGCTGTTCTGATAAAACTTTATTCGTGGACACTGACATTTGAATTTCATATCGTTTCACATCTCATAGATTATTCTTTTGATTCCCCCCTCAACCTTTAAAAATCTAAAAACCTTGTCCCATGCCCACATAAACATGCAGCAGCCAGGTTTTGTCTGCAGTCAGTAATCCGCTGAGGTCTGATAAAGACTGATAGCAATTTGCTGGAACTCAGAGGCAGGGTAGGTAACCCTAGCTGGGGGGCGGGGAGCGGGGGTGGGGGGAGGATCATGGAGGCTTGCTGGAGAAATAACTCAGTGAAGGAGTATAAGCTCAAGAGGGCAGGCGGAAGAACAATATAAACAAAGGCACAGCTTTTTGAAGCAGACTGGGGAGTACAGATGGCCCACAAGCAACATAGTTACAGTGATAAAGGGTGAGCAAGGATGTCACAGAGACAGGTGGGGCCAGATCAAGGAAACTGAACTTTATGCTCTGGACTCGGGAAGTAGCCATTAAGAGGTTTAAGCAGGGAGTTCTCATTGGAATGGTCCACGGGTAGAGGTCTCCAGAATGGCAATTCTAGCCCTGGCTGTGGAGTCAGTCTGACGTGCGTTAGGATCCCAGTTCTACCACACATCAAGCATATGACCTCCAACCAATGTCTTGTCCTATCTAGAGTTCAGTCCCCCTCATCTGAAAACCAAAGACAGTCCCTTACTGAGCATTTGTTTTTCTTCATTATTGCACTGTTTGCTTCCCTTATTGCACATAGTGTCACAACAGTAATGAGTTTCATCACTGACTTGTCGTTTGATGCCCCTTCTAGCTTGCAGGAACCTAGCCTCACCTATGTACATCAAGCGCCTAGCAGGGAGTCTGATGGAGCAGGCACTCCAAAGTAGTTAAGGAAGAAATGAAAAAAATAAAGCCAACATTCTCCCACTTTATCATTCTATCAGTGTCCATACTTGCTTATTTTGCTAAGATAAATACACTGCATCATTATTTCAAATGAGGATCAAAAGCATGAAGAGAAAAGATGATCTCTATGAAACTATCTATAATAACTTTACTTTCCTGAAAGCGTTACAATTCCTTTATATTTTGGTACATGGCTTTTTCCCCCTTCTTCCAGTGATGTATTTCCCTCAAGAAATTTTTCTTAGGGCGCCTGGGTGGTTCAGTCGATTAAGCATTCCACTTCAGCTCAGGTCATGATCTAGCAGTTACCAAGTTGAAGCCCCACATCAGGCTCTGTGCTGACAGCTCAGAGTCTGTAGCCTGCTTCGGATTCTATGTCTCCCTCGCTCTCTGCCCCTCCCCTGCTCATACTCTGTCTCTCTCTCTCTCTCAAAAATAAACAAAACACTTTTCTAAAGAGAAATTTTCTTTCTCAAAATAGGCAATTTCTGGTTTATATTGCACTAAACTTAAAGTGAAGCAAAATCTTTCCAATGAAAAATTCATCAGGCTAACTTTATAACTTAAATTGAGACCTAGGATTTCATGGGCCATTTCATGAATGGCCCACAAATGACTGTGTTCTTTTCTGTGTAAATTGCCAAACGACCTTCATATTTTACTATCTAATATCACATCACATTATAAATTGTGCAAATATGAATTATCTCATCACAAGATTTCTAGGACTCTTGTTCCAGGGCAAACCAGAAAGCAACAAAATCCATGTTGATTTTTAGCTCAAATTGCTCCTTATTGTTCAATTTCACTCATTCATTTTAATACATGTCTAGTGAACACCTATGTGATGCATTCTTAAATCTTTCCTTTTGGAGAGATTCATGTAGCATGTTTTTTACACACTTAAGTCTAGCCTGCCTCGTTTCCGTAGTGTAGTGATTATCACGTTCGCCTCACACTTAAGTCTAAATAGCTTAAGTCTTACCCATTTTTCTTATGATGTGTATGGGTAACGATGGCCTCCATGGAGAAAGCCTATCAATGCCAAGGATAGAATAAAAATAGAGCAATTCGTAAGACTATATTTAAATCATGAATTTTAAATACTAACTTCAGTTTTCGTCATCCTTCTAGTTTCCAAGAAATCCTATCTGCCTCCTGAAATCTAACCTCATTTACTTATGACAGAATTGCTTTTGAGAGTTCAGATGTTAGCCACATTACCATTGTTGTATAAACAACTTAGTTCCTGTTCTCCCTTTGGGTTCTACAATCCTTTAAGACTGATTATAAATTGAGAATATCCAGGATGCTAAAATGATATACAATTTACTCAACACACCAAATATGTTATTTAGAAAAGCCCTGTCATTTTCTAAGGAGTGCTTATAATTACGTTCCAACACATATTTTGTCACCACTCCAGTCTCAAAATTAAACAGGAGATAGTGTACATGAGAAAACAGTTTAATTATATTTCTGAAAAAGTTCTTTCCAGGAAAGCTCTATGCAAAGGTGAGGAGATCCCCTGGGATTTTTTAAATTTTAATTTGCAATTACTAATTTGTTCACTCAAAGAAGAGGGGATATATTTATTTAGGACCACAAATATATAGTATATGAATAAATGTATATTGTACACATATTCAAATATGTTTATGATATATGTATTCTCTGATATGTATTCTGGATTTTATCCAAAAACCTGAGGATGGCTTTGCATTTTAGTGAAATCCACACAGTACATACAAGATTTAGAGACATAACATTCAAGCAAGCACATAGTACATAAAGATAGCTGTTGAATCCATTAAGAACAATTCTAATCTAGTGTTTGTTACCCCTTCCCCTTTTTTCCTTGATATGTTTATGTGTTCATCAATTTAAGAGGTAGAGCACACCTACTATGTACTAGGCTGTTCTGGAGGCTAAAGATACAGCAGTGAATAAAATAGGCAGTCCTCCAACATGGACTAATATTCTGGAGGGGCATAAAGACACTAAACAAGGTGAGTAAAATATAAAGTGTGTTACATAGTAAGTGTCTAGGACAAAAATGAAGCAGGACATTTATGAAGAGTGGTCAGATTCTGGATATATTTTGGAGAAGCAACAGGATTTGCCTCTGACAATGAAAGAGATCAGGGAGCCAAAGATGGGTGCATCAGTTTTGGCATGAGCAATAGCAAGAACAGAGTCGCTCAACACTGGGTGGGGAAATCTGCAATATGCCAGGTTTGGGGAGAATGGATAGTATGGGCTACCTTTGGAACATGCTTAATTTATGATACCAATTAGAAAAACAAATGGAAATACCCAGTATATAGTTAACTAAGCTTAAAACTTTGTTTTATTCAACTTTTTAGCCTAACATGGAAAATTGCCTTTTTTTCTTCATCTAAGCCATGATGAGGTATATGTGTTCATCATACCGAGTACATTTGAAAGCTGTTGGCTAAGGTACCTTTCTCACTTTTTTTTCTTTCCTTCCCTCATTTAGTCTTCATGTTATTTAATCCTTAACTATGTAAAACACAGGATATAAACCATGCAATTTACTCTCATCCTCACCTTTTAATCCTCACCTTAGATTTGTATTCCTTCTTTATGCTACACATCATACAAAAAATACTTGTCTCCTCAGATTATCACACTCCTATTTCCTCTCTTACAAACCTTTCCTTCAACTAACCAGAAGATACTCAAGGCTTAATACCTTTACAGAATCCTTCTAATCCAACCCCAATTTCCTGATATCTGTCTTTCTCCAGGACAGGTCTAGAAATATCCCACGTATGACATAGTTTATAAAATCTTCTACTGCTCTAGAATTTGACACATAAATTACAAACTCTCAACACTCCAAAAGAAAAATAGTCTATTGAAAATCATTCTTTTGGTTCTTCCTACGCAAGCTGGATTTCATATCCTATTTGCAGAATATAGAGAAATGAATTTGTAAAGAAAAAAAAAATTTTTAATCAATTGATGATTATTAGTTTAGTGCCCTCATAGACGTCTACATTAAAAGCAAGTCTGAATAACAGCAATCCTTCTCAAATCTTATCCTCCCCAAAAAACAAAACAAAACAAAAACAAAAACAAGAGGAGAGAAAACTCCCAGACTCATTTTACAAGCATCATCCCGGAAAATGACACTGGTAGAAAAGAAAACCACAGGCCACTAGCCCTGATGAATATAATGTAAAAGTTCTCAATAAAATACTAGCAAACCAAATTCAGCAGCACATTAAAGGATTATTGACCGAGAATCACCGAAGATGGCGGCGTAGGAGGACGCTGGGCTCACCGCGCGTCCTGCTGATCACTTAGATTCTACCTACACCTGCCTAAATAACCCAGAAAACCGCCAGAGGATTAGCAGAACGGAGTCACCGGACCCAAGTGCAGACGAGAGGCCCACGGAAGAGGGTAGGAAGGGCGGCGAGGCGGTGCGCGCTCCACGGACTGGCGGGAGGGAGCCGGGGCGGAGGGGCGGCTCGCCAGCCAAGCAGAGCCCCCGAGTCTGGCTTGCAAAAGCAGAGGGGCCTGACGGACTGTGTTCCGACAGCAAGCACGACTTAGCGTCTGGGAGGTCATAAGTTAACAGCTCTGCTCGGAAAGCGGGAAGGCTGGAGGACAAAGGGAGGGAGAGCTGCGGAGCCCCCGGACGACAGAGCTCAGTTTGGTGGGGAACAAAGGCGCTCGCCAGCGCCATCTCCCCCGCCCATCCCCCAGCCAAAATCCCAAAGGGAACCGGTTCCGGCCAGGGAAATTGCTCGCTCCGCGCAAACACCCAACTCTGTGCTTCTGCGGAGCCAAACCTCCGGCAGCGGATCTGACTCCCTCCGGCTGCCACAGGGCCCCTCCTGAAGTGGATCACCTAAGGAGAAGCGAGCTAAGCCTGCCCCCCTGCCGCCGTGCACCTTGCCTTCCCACCCCAGCTAATACACCAGATCCCCAGCATCACAAGCCTGGCAGTGTGCAAGTAGCCCAGACGGGCCACACCACCCCACAGTGAATCCCGCCCCTAGGAGAGGGGAAGAGAAGGCACACACCAGTCTGACTGTGGCCCCAGCAGTGGGCTGGGGGCAGACATCAGGTCTGACTGCAGCCCCACCCACCAACTCTAGTTATACACCACAGCACAGGGGAAGTGCCCTGCAGGTCCTCACCACACCAGGGACTATCCAAAATGACCAAGCGGAAGAATTCCCCTCAGAAGAATCTCCAGGAAATAACAACAGCTAATGAGCTGATCAAAAAGGATTTAAATAATATAACAGAAAGTGAATTTAGAATAATAGTCATAAAATTAATCGCTGGGCTGGAAAACAGTATACAGGACAGCAGAGAATCTCTTGCTACAGAGATCAAGGGACTAAGGAACAGTCACGAGGAGCTGAAAAACGCTTTAAAGGAAATGCAAAACAAAATGCAAACCACCACGGCTCGGATGGAAGAGGCAGAGGAGAGAATAGGTGAACTAGAAGATAAAGTTATGGAAAAAGAGGAAGCTGAGAAAAAGAGATAAAAAAAATCCAGGAGTATGAGGGGAAAATTAGAGAACTAAGTGATACACTAAAAAGAAATAATATACGCATAATTGGTATCCCAGAGGAGGAAGAGAGAGGGAAAGGTGCTGAAGGGGTACTTGAAGAAATAATAGCTGAGAACTTCCCTGAACTGGGGAAGGAAAAAGGCATTGAAATCCAAGAGGCACAGAGAACTCCCTTCAGACGTAACTTGAATCGATCTTCTGCACGACATATCATAGTGAAACTGGCAAAATACAAGGATAAAGAGAAAATTCTGAAAGCAGCAAGGGGTAAACGTGCCCTCACATATAAAGGGAGACCTATAAGACTCGTGACTGATCTCTCTTTTGAAACTTGGCAGGCCAGAAAGAATTGGCACGAGATTTTCAGTGTGCTAGACAGAAAAAATATGCAGCCGAGAATCCTTTATCCAGCAAATCTGTCATTTAGAATAGAAGGAGAGATAAAGGTCTTCCCAAACAAACAAAAACTGAAGGAATTTGTCACCACTAAACCAGCCCTACAAGAGATCCTATGGGGGACCCTGTGAGACAAAGTACCAGAGACATCACTACAAGCATAAAACATACAGACATCACAATGACTCTAAACCCGTATCTTTCTATAACACTGAATGTAAATGGATTAAATGCGCCAACCAAAAGACATAGGGGATCAGAATGGATAAAAAAACAAGACCCATCTATTTGCTGTCTACAAGAGACTCATTTTATTTTTTATTTTTTTTTATTTATTTATTTATTTTTTTTTTTGGGACAGAGAGAGACAGAGCATGAACGGGGGAGGGGCAGAGAGAGAGGGGGACACAGAATCGGAAACAGGCTCCAGGCTCTGAGCCGTCAGCCCAGAGCCCGATGCGGGGCTCGAACTCACGGACCGCGAGATCGTGACCTGGCTGAAGTCGGACGCTTAACCGACTGCGCCACCCAGGCGCCCCAACAAGAGACTCATTTTAGACGTGAGGACACCTTTAGATTCAGAGTGAGGGGATGGAGAACTATTTATCATGCTACTGGAAGCCAAAAGAAAGCTGGAGTAGCCATACTTATATCAGACAAACTAGACTTTAAATTAAAGGCTGTAACAAGAGATGAAGAAGGACATTATATAATAGTTACAGGGTCTATCCATCAGGAAGAGCTAACAATTATAAATGTCTATGCGCCGAATACCGGAGCCCCCAAATATATAAAACAATTACTCATAAACAGAAGCAACTTTATTGATAAGAATGTGGTAATTGCTGGGGACTTTAACACCCCACTTACAGAAATGGATAGATCATCTAGACACACGGTCAATAAAGAAACAAGGGCCCTGAATGAGACATTGGATCAGATGGACTTGACAGGTATATTTAGAACTCTGCATCCCAAAGCAACAGAATATACTTTCTTCTCGAGTGCACATGGAACATTCTCCAAGATAGATCATATACTGGGTCACAAAACAGCCCTTCATAAGTTTACAAGAATTGAAATTATACCATGCATACTTTCAGACCACAATGCTATGAAGCTTGAAATCAACCACAGGAAAAAGTCTGGAAAACCTCCAAAAGCATGGAGGTTAAAGAACACCCTACTAACAAATGAGTGGGTCAACCAGGCAATTAGAGAAGAAATCAAAAAATATATGGAAACAAACGAAAATGAAAATACAACAATCCAAACACTTTGGGACGCAGCGAAGGCAGTCCTGAGAGGAAAATACATTGCAATCCAGGCCTATCTCAAGAAACAAGAAAAATCCCAAATACAAAATCTAACAGCACACCTAAAGGAAATAGAAGCAGAACAGCAAAGGCAGCCTAAACCCAGCAGAAGAAGAGAAATAATAAAGATCAGAGCAGAAATAAACAATATAGAATCTAAAAAAACTGTAGAGCAGATCAACGAAACCAAGAGTTGGTTTTTTGAAAAAATAAACAAAATTGACAAACCTCTAGCCAGGCTTCTCAAAAAGAAAAGGGAGATGACCCAAATAGATAAAATCATGAATGAAAATGGAATTATTACAACCAATCCCTCAGAGATACAAACAATTATCAGGAAATACTATGAAAAATTATATGCCAACAAATTGGACAACCTGGAAGAAATGGACAAATTCCTGAACACCCACACTCTTCCAAAACTCAATCAGGAGGAAAGAGAAAGCTTGAACAGACCCATAACCAGCAAAGAAATTGAATCGGTTATCAAAAATCTCCCAACAAATAAGAGTCCAGGACCAGATGGCTTCCCAGGGGAGTTCTACCAGACGTTTAAAGCAGAGATAATACCTATCCTTCTCAAGCTATTCCAAGAAATAGAAAGGGAAGGAAAACTTCCAGACTCATTCTATGAAGCCAGTATTACTTTGATTCCTAAACCAGACAGAGACCCAGTAAAAAAAGAGAACTACAGGCCAATATCCCTGATGAATATGGATGCAAAAATTCTCAATAAGATACTAGCAAATCGAATTCAACAGCATATAAAAAGAATTATTCACCATGATCAAGTGGGATTCATTCCTGGGATGCAGGGCTGGTTCAACATTCGCAAATCAATCAACGTGATACATCACATTAACAAAAAAAAAGAGAAGAACCATATGATCCTGTCAATCGATGCAGAAAAGGCCTTTGACAAAATCCAGCACCCTTTCTTAATAAAAACCCTTGAGAAAGTCGGGATAGAAGGAACATACTTAAAGATCATAAAAGCCATTTATGAAAAGCCCACAGCTAACATCATCCTCAACGGGGAAAAACTGAGAGCTTTTTCCCTGAGATCAGGAACACGACAGGGATGCCCACTCTCACCGCTGTTGTTTAACATAGTGCTGGAAGTTCTAGCATCAGCAATCAGACAACAAAAGGAAATCAAAGGCATCAAAATTGGCAAAGATGAAGTCAAGCTTTCGCTTTTTGCAGATGACATGATATTATACATGGAAAATCCGATACTCCACCAAAAGTCTGCTAGAACTGATACATGAATTCAGCAAAGTTGCAGGATACAAAATCAATGTACAGAAATCAGTTGCATTCTTATACACTAACAATGAAGCAACAGAAAGACAAATAAAGAAAATGATCCCATTCACAATTGCACCAAGAAGCATAAAATACCTAGGAATAAATCTAACCAAAGATGTAAAGGATCTGTATGCTGAAAACTATAGAAAGCTTATGAAGGTAATTGAAGAAGATTTAAAGAAATGGAAAGACATTCCCTGCTCATGGATTGGAAAAATAAATATTGTCAAAATGTCAATACTACCCAAAGCTATCTACACATTCAATGCAATCCCAATCAAAATTGCACCAGCATTCTTCTCAAAATTAGAACAAGCAATCCTAAAATTCATATGGAACCACAAAAGGCCCCGAATAGCCAAAGGAATTTTGAAGAAGACCAAAGCAGGAGGCATCACAATCCCAGACATTAGCCTCTACTACAAAGCTGTAATCATCAAGACAGCATGGTATTGGCACAAAAACAGACACACAGACCAATGGAATAGAATAGAAACCCCAGAACTAGACCCACAAACGTATGGCCAACTCATCTTTGACAAAGCAGGAAAGAACATCCAATGGAAAAAAGACAGCCTCTTTAACAAATGGTGCTGGGAGAACTGGACAGCAACATGCAGAAGGTTGAAACTAGACCACTTTCTCACACCATTTACAAAAATAAACTCAAAATGGATAAAGGACCTAAATGTGAGACAGGAAACCATCAAAACCCTAGAGGAGAAAGCAGGAAAAGACCTCTCTGACCTCAGCCGTAGCAATCTCTTACTCGACACATCCCCAAAGGCAAGGGAATTAAAAGCAAAAGTGAATTACTGGGACCTTATGAAGATAAAAAGCTTCTGCACAGCAGAGGAAACAACCAACAAAACAAAAAGGCAACCAACGGAATGGGAAAAGATATTTGCAAATGACATATCGGACAAAGGGCTAGTATCTAAAATCTATAAAGAGCTCACCAAACTCCACACCCGAAAAACAAATAACCCAGTGAAGAAATGGGCAGAAAACATGAATAGACACTTCTCTAAAGAAGACATCCAGATGGCCAACAGGCACATGAAAACATGTTCAGCGTCGCTCCTTATCAGGGAAATACAAATCAAAACCACACTCAGGTATCACCTCACGCCAGTCAGAGTGGCCAAAATGAACAAATCAGGAGACTATAGATGCTGGAGAGGATGTGGAGAAACGGGAACCCTCTTGCACTGTTGGTGGGAATGCAAATTGGTGCAGCCGCTCTGGAAAGCAGTGTGGAGGTTCCTCAGAAAATTAAAAATAGACCTACCCTATGACCCAGCAATAGCACTGCTAGGAATTTACCCAAGGGATACAGGAGTACTGATGCATAGGGGCACTTGTACCCCAATGTTCATAGCAGCACTCTCAACAATAGCCAAATTATGGAAAGAGCCTAAATGTCCATCAACTGATGAATGGATAAAGAAATTGTGGTTTATATACACAATGGAATACTACGTGGCAATGAGAAAAAATGAAATATGGCCTTTTGTAGCAACGTGGATGGAACTGGAGAGTGTGATGCTAAGTGAAATAAGCCATACAGAGAAAGACAGATACCATATGGTTTCACTCTTATGTGGATCCTGAGAAACTTAACAGAAACCCATGGGGGAGGGGAAGGAAAAAAAAAAAAAAAAAAGACGTTAGAGTGGGAGAGAGCCAAAGCATAAGAGACTGTTAAAAACTGAGAACAAACTGAGGGTTGATGGGGGGTGGGAGGGAGGGGAGGGTGGGTGATGGGTATTGAGGAGGGCACCTTTTGGGATGAGCACTGGGTGTTGTATGGAAACCAATTTGTCAATAAATTTCATATATATATATAAAAAAAAAAAAAAAGGATTATTGACCATGATCAAGTGGGATTTATCCCTGTAATGCAAGGGTGGTTCAACATACACAAAATCAGTATGATACATCACATTAATAGAATGAAAGAAAATCGTATGACCATTTCAATAGACACAGAAAAAGCTTTTAACAAAATTCAACATCTGTTCATGGTAAAAACTCCACAAATTAGGCACAGAAGGAACATATCTCAACATAGTAAATTCAAGCCCAAAAGGTAACATCATATTCAATAGTAAAAGGATAAAAGCTTTTCCTCTAAGATCAGAAATAAGAGTGCCCACTCTTACCATTCCTATTCAAACTAGTATTGGAAGTCCTAGCTAGCATAATCAAGCAAGAAGTAAGAAGTATCAGAATTGGAAAGGAAGTAAAATTCTATTTGCAGAGGACATGATTTCATATATAGAAAATCCTAAGGACAACCAAGAAACTGTTAGATCTAATTAATAAATTAAAGTTGAAGAATACAAAATTAACATACAAGAATCAGTAGCATTTCTATATACTAACCCTAAGTTTTCTGAAAAAGAAATCAATTCCACTTATAATACCATCAAAAACAAAGTACTTAAGAATAAACCTAACTAAGGAAGTAAAAGAGCTCTACTCTGAAAACTACAAGACACTGATGAAAGAAATCAAAGAGGACAAATAAATGAAAAGTCATCCCATGTTCACGGATTGGAAGAATATTGTTAAAATTTCAATACCACCAAGAACTGTCCATAGATTTGGTGAAATAGGTATCAAAATTCCAATGGCATTTTTTAAATAGAAATAGAAAAAAAAACACTCAACATTTATATGGAACCACAAAAGACCCCAAATAGCTAAGGAAATTCAGAGAAAGAACAAAGGAGGAGGCATCACTCTACCTGATTTCAAGCTACACTATAAATCTATAATCATCAAAACAATATGGTACTGGCATTAAAAACAGACAAATAGACTAACCCAAATAAACCCAAATATATATGGTCAACTAATATTTGACAAGGGAGCCAAAAATATTCTATGAAGAAAAGACAGTTTCCAATAAATGGTGCTGGGATAATTGGATATTTGCATGTAAAAGAATGAAACTGGACTGAGGTCTCCCACCATTTGCAAAAATTAACTCAAAATAGATTAAAGACTTAAGCATAAACCTAAAACCATGAAACTCCTAGAACAAAACATAGGGATAAAGCTCCTTGAGTCTTGGTAACAATTTTTTAGATAGGACACCTAAAGCACCACCAACAAAATAAATAAAAAGTAAGTGATCTACATCAAACTAAAAAGCTTCTGTACAGTGAAAGAAACCATCAATGAAGTAAAAAGACAATCTACAGAATAAAAAAAAAACCTTTTTGCAAACAGTATATCTGATAAGGTGTTAATATCCAAAACACAAGAAGAACTCATACAACTATCAAGAAACCATAACCCAAAATTTTAAGAAGTGGGCAAAGGATCTGAATAGACATTTCTCCAAAGATATACACAAAGCCAAAATGTACATGAAAAGATGCTCAACATCACTAGTCATTAGGGAAATTCAAATTAAAACCACAATGAGGTATCACCTCATGCCTTTTAGAAAAGCCATCATAAAAAAGAGATAACATGTTGGTGTACATATGGTAAAAAGGGAATCTTTGTATGCTATTGGTGGAATTGTAAATTATCACAGCCCCTATGGAGTACAGTATGGAGGACCCTCAAAAACTTAAAAAATAGAACTACCATATGATCTAGGAATTCCACTTCTGGAAATATATCCAAAGGAAATGAAAACATTAACTCAAAAAGATATTTGCACCTGCATGCTTATAGCAGCATTATTTACAATAACCAAGACATCAAAACAACCTAAATGTCCATGTATGGATGAATGGATAAAGTTGTTAGACACATACGTGCACATGCATGAATACACACACACACACACACACACACATACACAAATGGAATATTATACAGCCATAAAAATGAGGAAATCTCACCATGTGCAACAACATAGATGGGGCTTGAAAGCATTATGCTAAGTGAAGTAAGAGAAAGATATTATCTCACTTATACATGAAATCTTAATAACAACAGCAAACCACCACCACCACCACCAGAAAAACTCCTAGAAAAAGAGATCAGACTTGTTATAGGGGCTGGGGAATTGGAGGAGGGTTGTTAAACAGTACAGACTTCCAGTTATAAAATAGGTGAGTACTAGTGGTATTATATACAATATGATGACTGTAGCTAATACTGGTATATGATATGTAGGAAAGTTGAGAGTAAATCCTAAGATCTCTCACAACAAGAATACTTTCTTCTCTTTCTTTCCTTTTTATCTACAGGAAAAGATAAATGTGAGCTGAATCTATTATAGTAATCATTTCACAATTTATGTAAATCAAACCATCCTGCTGCATACCTTAAACTTATATAGTGTTATGTCATTTACTTTTCAAGAAAACTGGAGGGGAAAAAAGTCAAGTCTCAGTTCTGATTAGTCAGTTATTTTCATGCCATTCTAAAGAACCACTTTTGAAGGTCAAAAGCACAATTTACTAACCCCAGTGGGTATAAAAAACAAAACATGACTTAGAGTTGGGCAAATGCCTTTAATGAGATGCTAGCATTAAATTATGAACTCATGCCAAGAACAAAAGCGTAAATATTGGAATCTGGATCAACAGTGACAAACCCAAGAAACATGCTGGATTGCCCACAGGCTGATCCAAACTAAATGCCTCACTTGGGAAATTATTAAATATCGTAACTAAAAATGGTTATTAGATGAATGTACTGCCCAAATTGGGAAAGCTCTTACATCATCAATTACTTGCATACAGACCCTAAGAGATTTGTGGAAGTCATGAGAGTGACTTCCTAACTTAATACAAAAATGAGTATGTTTGTCATACTCAATGGTGAAAAAGTGAGAACTTCCTGTAAGGTCAAGAACAAGACAAGGATGTCCATGCTCACCACTTTTAGTCAACATAGTACTGAAAGTCCTAGCCACAACAGTAAGACAACAAAGAAATAAAAGGCCCCCAAAATGGTAAGAAAGAAGTAAAACTCTGACTATATGCAGATGACATTTTATTATATATAGAAAATCCTCAAGAACCCACCAAAAAATTACTAGAATTGGTAGGTGAATTCAGTAGTCACAGGATTCAAAGATCAATGTAAATCTGTTGCATTCCTATACACTAATAAGTAGCAGAAAGTTAAATTAAGAAAACATTCCCAATTATAACTGCACCAAAAACAATAAAATATAAGGGAATAAACCTAACCAAAGAGGTAAAAGACCTCTATTCCAAAAACTATAAAACTCAAGTCGATGAGTTGATGAAAGAAACTCAAGATGACACAAAGAAAGGAAAAGACATTCCATGCTCATGGATTGGAAGAACAAATATTGTTAGAATGTGTATAGTATGCAAAGCAACCTACAGATTTAATGCAATCCCTAACAAAACACCTACAGCATTTTTTAATGTTTATTTGAGAGAGAGAGAGAGAGAGAGAGAGAGAGAGAGAGAGAGAGAGAGAGAGAGAGAGAGAGAGAGAGAGAGTGTACAAGTGGGGGAAGGGCAGAGAGGGAAAGACACGCAGAATCCAAAGCAGGTTCCAGGCTCTGAGCTGTCAGCATAGAGCCCAACATGGGGCTTGAACCCACGAACTGTGAGATTGTGACCTGAGCCAAAGTCAGACGCTTAACTGACTGAGCCACCCAGGTGCCCCAACCTACAGAATTTTTGACAGAACTAGGACAAACAATCCTAAAATTTGTGTGGAACCACAAAAGACTTCAAATAGCCAAAGCAATCTTGAAAAACTAAACTGGAGATATCACAATTCTAGATTAAGTTACAGTACAAAGCAGTAGTAATTAAGACAGTATGGTACTGGCATACAAATGGATACATAGATCCATGGAATAGAACAGAAAACCTGGAAATAAACTCGCAATTATATGGTCAATTAATCTTTAACAAAGGAGGAAAGAATATACAATGGGAAAAAGACAATCTCTTCAAGAAATGGTGCTGGGAAAACTGGACAGCAAAACGCAAAAGAATGAAACTGGACCACTTTCTTACACCATACACCAAAATAAACTCAAAATGGATTAAACCTAAAAGTGATACCTGAGACCATAAAGATCCTTGAACACACCACAGGCAGTAATCTCTCAGACATCAGCCATAACAACATTTTTCTAAATAGGTCTCCTGAGGCAAGCGAAATAAAAGCACAAATAAACTATAGGGACCACATAAAAATAAAAAGCCTCTACACAGTGAAGGAAACAATCAGCTAAATGACAACCTACAGAATGGGAGAAGATATTTGCAAATGACCTATCCAATAAAGGGTTAGTATCCAATATATATATAAAGAACTGATACAAGTCAATACCCCCAAACAGATAATCCAATTAAAAATGGGCAGAGGACATGAACAGACATTTCTCCAAAGAAGACATACAGATGGCCAACAGACACATGAAAAGATGTTCAACCTCACTCATCAGAACAATGCAAATCAAAACCAGCTCACATCTGGAAGAACGGCTAACATCAGCATAAGAAACAAGAGGTGTTGACAAAGATGTGGAGAAAAAGAAATCCCAGTTTGGTGGGAATGCAAACTGGTGCAGCCACTATGGAAAACAGAATGGACTTTCCTCAAAAAATTAAAAATAGAAATATCCTAGGACTCAAAAATCACACTACTGGGTATTTACCCAAAAAGTATGCAAACATTAATTCAAAGGGATAAATGCACTATGTTTACTGCAGCATTATTTACAATAGCCAAACTATGGAAGCAGCCCCAATGTCCATCGATAGATGAATGGATAAAGAAGTGGTGTGTATGTATGTATGTATGTATGTATGTATGTATGTACACACATACACACACAAGGGAATACTATTCAGCCATAAAGAATGAAATGTTGCTATTTGCAACAACATGGATACAGCTAAACAATATAATGCTAAGTGATATGTTAGTCACCAAAAGATAAATACCATATAATGTCACCCATGTGTAATTAAGAAACAAAACAAGCAATCAAAGGGAAAAGAGAGAAACAGACTCTTAATTTAGAGAAAAAACTGATGGTTACCAGAGGAGAGGTGAGTGGGGAGATGGGGAAAATAAGGGATGAGTATTAAGGAGTACACTTTTCATGATAAAAAAAAAAATAAAATAAAATCTTTTAAAAAGTAGACTGGGGATTAAAAAATAGTAACTTAGAAACTCAAGAGTGCACCATTTTATGACTCTGCCAAGAAGCATAAAACCACAATGTCTATATAAGATATTATAAAAATGAATTGCCTTTCCATTTCTGAATTTGCATTGTTGGACACAAAATACTGTTTTCTATCCAACTTTTACATGTAACTTCTTCAAACTCCAATCCCAAAACTAGTGAAGATTTATTAAGGCATAAGGTTAAGGGGGAACAGGAGTATGTTTGAAGACAGGGACTGTGTCAAAGTGTTTCTTTTCAAAATGGGAGATCAGGGATCTGTTACCTTCTAACTCCCTCCATGGGAATTTCCTCCAGAGAAAAGAAATGCATTTACTTCTAATGGTCCTGTGTCTCTGACAACTTACATCCTCATTTTCAGTTCTGAGACTATGGTTTAGTAAATGGACCTCAGACCCAATAAATGTATCAGTGGAGAATTTTCTAGCAAGTAAATCAAAATTCAGGCAAGAGAATGGGATATGCTTGAAGTAACAAACCGCTTATTTAATTTGGTTAGCACAACCACCAGGAAAGGAACCTCTGTTGTTTTGTAAAACCTGTTGAAAATATTTCTGGGTAATGACATGTACATTTTCAAGGAATAAAGAAAACTGGCCTTTTGAAGGCTACTCAAGGGGGCCAACCAATGTACCATTTCCAAGGAGTCCTCTAAGGACCCTGAAATACTTAAGGGTTTTGTTAATCATCTTAAAATCTCAAAAAGCAGTCTAAACTACACAATAATACACTAAATCCACATAAAGCTTCCTGGTGTTTTGTAGAAAGTCTTAGTTAGCCCCAGTGTTTGGATTGGTTGAAATATTTCCAAGCTCAGTAGCAATCCCCTGGAAACCCAGGGGTTCAAACAAACCTCTCTGCTACAGTGTCTTTTGCCTCTAAATATAGTAATCACAGATGTTGGTGTACTGTATAATCATCTAATAGAACTCGAACCTTGACAAACAGGTTTACTAATACTAAGATTACCTAAAACAATAAAAAACATAACAGTAGCTATTGAGGGTTTACTATCTTCCATTCGCTGTGCTTAACATTTTACACGAAGTATAGCATCTTATAGTCACAACAAAGCTGAGATAGGTATCATTTACCCCGTTGAAAAGCTAGGAAAATAAGACTGAGGAAGCTAAATATCTTGTCAAGTTCACACCAGCGAATAAATGAGTGAACCAGTAATCTAAACTATGCCTTCTACCTCCACTTGGATCATGGTTTTTTTGTGGGCTATGTTTATTTATTTTGGGGAGAGAAAGCACAAGTAGGGGAGGGGCAGAGAGAGAGGGAGACAGAGGACCCAAAGCAGGCTCTGCACTGACAGCAGGTAGACCAATGTGGGGCTCAAACTCACAAACCACAAGATCATGACCTGAGCCAAAGTCAGACGCCTAACCTACTGAGCCACCCAGGTGGCCTTGGATCACGTTTTCTGATGTGTCAGTCTAAACCGCCTTTCCAGAAACAATTTGACTTCTTTGGAAAACTTTCAGAATTGACCCATTTTACCTAAAAAATTCCATTTGCTAGGAAGATTAAAAATTTAACTCTAATCTTGGCCTGTCTCTCAACATTCCTTCAACTCCCCTCAAAAAAGGAAGATATAACAGCACCTGTCATTTAGATCTTTGGAGAAAATATTAACAGCAGGAACTAATTAGCATACCCTGAAAGACAGAGCTAGGAGTTCAGAAAGACTCTTTGGCAAAGATAAAGTTTGAAATGTGTTCCTAGAGCTTATCTATCCACATTTATTCCTTATTCAGTCCACCAACCGGCAAATGTCTATCACCCCTCTGTCTGTGCCAGGGGCCAAGCAAGTGCTCTCCTAAAAGTGAAGGCAGCTTGTTTTACAGAACTGGAAGAAGTTTTCCTTGCAATTCCCCAAATGCAACTTTGCAAAAAAGAGGTTCTCCCCTCAAACCCACTATCTCCTAGAAACTTGTGCCTTCTTCCTTCTTGAAACCCCAGATATCCTGGTCCTGCTTGAGCAATCCCCTATGTAGAATCCCAAAGTTAGAGAAGTGTACCACGTGTCCCAGAGTGCCAAACCCACAAAATATTTGCACCAATGTGTAAATGGTATGCCCTGTGGTCTGGCAGAACAGAAATAACAGCTACCTTATCCAGAGCTTGCTATGAACTAGCACTGTTCTCAACATTGGACAATCTTTGCCTCGTTTTATTCCTAGGACAAGTCTAGGAAATTTACACTATCGTTATCAACATTTCACAGCTAAGATAACTATAGCTTAAAGACCTAAGGAATCTAAAGTCCATGCCCTTAGCTATTGCACCATACTTTTTAGTTCTTGAAAAATTGAAGATCAATGGCCCGTATTAGGTTACAATACTGTTATTCTGAATTCTCTGATTTCTACTTTAAAACACAGTCGATTTTTTTATATAGCATTCGAGATGCATTTCTTTCGCTCTCCCCAAAGGAACCTATCTCTTTGTTCAAAGGTAAAACTGTATACCTCAACTTTGTAAAACCCTGTAGTTGAGACTGGCTCAAGTTCCCATCAAATCAGATAATTCCAATGAGATCTCCTTGAAGAACATAAATGGACCACCGTGGCTACAAAGTGCAGAACAACAAAAGCCAAGGTCCAGGTAACAGATCTTCATTGAAATTCAGGAGCATATCTACAAACTTATTTCTCATCTTAGCACACAGCATGACAGGGGGTTTGAAGGATTTGAATTCTGAATTTCTGTTAGAATAACATCTGCCAAGAATAAGTCCTGAATGTACTACTTGTCCCCGTAGAGAAAAATGAGGAGCTTATCATGCAGGTCTTTGTCAAGATAATGCCTACACCTGTTGTCAGGCTAAAGCTTTAGATGCTTCTGGATGGAATGCCAGGTTGGCTGTGTGCAGGTTAGGCAGCGTGGCTGAGCTACAAATTACTTGGAAGCAAGCTGATTTTAAGTCGCCATGGCAAAGAAAACGCAGACAATGAAAAGCTTTTACATTAATATTTCCCATGTCTTGTTAGGCTAGGATTGTCCGGCTGAGGGGAGCCTTTTTTTTTGTACTTCTGACATGAACAGATCAAATAATAAACACTAATTACACATTAGTATAAGGATTTCTGGCTTCATCTCAGGGGGTGCATATATCTGACTAGGTAATTACCTCTGACAGATAGGCTCCTTATCCTCAGTTCTCCTGTAACAACCTATTTTATCGCCTGCTGATGAGACCACAGGGGAGAAAGGTCATGAGGCAGGTTTATAAGACCATTCTAGTCGATGTGTTGAGGTGTCTAGGTACCCACCCCTGGTGAAAAATGTTTTGCAGGGAAATGAACCAGTGGCTCTGAGTCATGGGAATTTGTTACTTCAGGGAAGTGACTGAGTGGTAATAGATGGTCGGTTCGCAGATTGAAGTGGAAGGCATTTCTTGAAAATAAGATGCCTTTACCCAGAGTGCTCTAAAAGTTACTCCCAGTACAAAGAGCAAGCTAAATTCTTTATTATACTTACATTCTCCTCCACCTGCTAATTCAGGCTCAAGTTTCTTTACAATTGTAGATAATGTTCAGAAAGTACTCTAACCTCACGGAATTTTCAGAAATATGCAAACATGTACTTTACTCCCTCTTACATTCTCTGGAGAAATTCGTCCTTTTCTGACACCCTAATGGACTTTGCCTGTGGTGATTCTCTCCCCTTGTTATTTATTCAGACAGTTAAGAATCTACAGAAGCACCCAGAAGATTAGAGAAATCAGAGAAGTAGAAGGCTCCTAAATAAACCCCCCCAAAATTGAGGATGTACACATGTGCTACTCTTCCAGAAATGATCCAGCTTAATAAAATGATATGGTTTCAACGCTTTTCCTCTTAGCCCTATTGTGAAAATAGGGATTCAGAGGGGAAAAGTAGGTTTGAGACTATGGCAATGACCTGTACTCCCAACACCAAATAGAAATTCCTGGGTTTTGATCAAGTATGAATGTCTCAGTGCAGTCCCCTTTTTGAATTACTTAAATTCAGATATCGCAGAAATGCAAGCATTTCTAGACTGTTTATAAAACCTAAGATTTTCTCAAGGTGCCTGGGTGGCTCAATTGGTTAAGCACCAACTCTTGATTTCGGCTCAGGTCATGATCTCATGGTTCGTGAGTTCAGGCCCCGCATCAGGCTCTGCCTTGACAGTGCAGAACCTGCTTGAAATTCTGTCTCCCTCTCTCTCTCTCAAAAAACAGACATTATAAAAAGAAAAAACTAAGATTTTCTCTCAAGTAGTCTGTGGTATTTGGTACTATACACACTATAGGTACTATACACATAGAGGATTTTCTATGAATCCTCTAAGGGAAATCTATGTATACTTAATACATCTGTTGGAGCACTTATTCCTAGCCTTGTAGAGGCCTTAATGTGCTTTGTAGTACAGATATACATATTCCCATTTTCTAACCATGCTTTTATCCTGTTCACTTAAGTACAATAGCAAAATAAATTCATATGGGACAGATGGCTATTCAAGATACCTTTATTTTTTTAATGTGCTTCTTAAAAAAGCAAAACAAGAAAATCCTTCTGCTTTTCTAACTATGCTTTGTGAAAATTTTGCTGTTGTTCCTCACAGAATTGACAAGATTTAGACAAAACACACAGTGGAATGATCAGAATTTAATTAGGTTTACTTGGTATTGCAACAGCTTTCAAATTCTTTCCTCTTATGAAGGAGTGAATCCCTAGATTACAGACACATGAAAATAAAACTTAACCACAGAAGAATTTTTACACTGTACTTCTCATTTCTTAATCATGTAAAGCACCTGTGCCCTTCTAAAAAGGCACAAATCCCTCTTTATCTTTATTATTTTGATAAGTTCACGAGATGAATTCACCTCTAGAACACTCTAAAAATGAAATTGTGATAAATGGCCCCAGGAATATAACCTCTTCTGGATGATACCTGTGATTTGGAAATTCTCTGGGGAAACTAGAATCATACAGAACTTATTTGTGTCCTAGTCATTCAACTAGAGTATTTACTCTCCTCTGAAGGTTCTTAATATTAAGGGTAGGCTGAGAGGTGATCATCTTAATCTAGAAGATTTTTCATAACTTGGGAAAATTGAGTTTTAGAAGCAAATTCTCCATATGCATGTTTTTATATTTCATTGAATGCTGAAGTGTACAAATCAACACAGCAACAGAAGAAAAGTTCCTAGCTTTGAAAATACCCAGCCGATTTAAAGTATTATTTACCCTAATCACCTCTTAAACATAGGCTCATTGCAATTGCTAATATACAAGTTTGTGTAAAAGTCTTTATAGCATGTATTTCATAAAGTATAAACCAAAATTTATATGATTAGATTTGTTGACAAAACTCTCCGACAGCCTCTTCCATATCCAGTTCTTTAACTCATCGGTAGCAAAGACTAATTGAACAGTTTTCTAAGTGGCCTTGCATTGCCGGACCACATGGGTTACAGACAAAAACGCTATGGCATGGAGATGAAGGACTATTTTAACAAACATTTTTGACACGCTCTCCTGGGAGATCTGGAGCACTGTATACTCAGAGCCAGGATGATGATTTAATATTCCAACATTTCAAGTTTTGGATAGAAACATATCAGCAAACAAGAATGAAAGTTGATGCAGTATTGTTGGCAGATGTGAGAAAACATCACATATTATATGATGTTTAATTGGCCTTCTCCTGAATTACATAAACCTTACATTCCCAATCTGTTTATACATAGCTGTTTAATACCTAGATCTTTGAGTTATTGTTTGATTGTTTGCTCTTTCCTGGTAATGGTTATTCCCACCAACCAATTTATAAGAAACAGCTGATGGAGACGGGGGCGGGGGGGGGGGGGGGGGGAGGGGGGGAACGTCTTGGATTTCAGTGTGGAATAAGCCGGTATCAAGAATCTTTTCCCCCAAACTCTACAGAGATGAGGACTATACAATCAGTTATTAGAAAGGAATTCTCAGGATTGTTCGTCTTTTTTTATGTTTCCTACCTATTTGTGCCTGTTCAATCAAGGTTTATGTATATTCATTGATTTTTTTCAAGTCTGATTAACTTTAAAAAAACATAACTTGAATCTTTATGCTCATTCCCCCAGAAACGTCACCCACACAATTAAAGTCATGATACTTAAATTACAGATGTCAGAGTGCCAGGATTTACAATTCAAAAAGGCATCTGAGCAAAATTAAAAGCTAGACTATATATGCAGGCTATTATGGGTTTTAGAATAAATTGGTATATTAGGCCAAAGTTATCAATTTGAGGGGGGCAATCAACTGTAGGTATGCATTTGATTACCTTTTTTTCTTAATTCAGGAAACTAGGTTACACACAAAATACATAAATATGTTGTATATAGTAACTAAGGGAAATAAAGGCATGAATAGAATGTGCCTTTAGTGGCTTAGGTGAGAAAATACATGGTGATTCATAACTCTCCCAAGATTGCTTCTTTTCCACTTTTTGTCACTTAGCTGGATAAAGTGGTCTATCATTAAATGAACAAGCTGGAAAACTTCTTCGGTCAAAAGGAAAACAAACTTTGTTATGGAAACTCAGGCTAGCTCAAGATAAAAGATGGTGCAGGCGAAGGTCACTGCCATGGTCTCTGATCTTGTTCTTGTGCTGTCAGAGCTACTTTAAATCAGCACTGGCATCTCTGGGCCTTGAATTAACCTGTGAGAGTTGTCCAGTCCATCACCCTATCAGATGAAATTGCTTTAAGCCATTCCCAAAGAAAGATACTACATCCCTCTCCAGAAAAGAGAGTGATTCTTAACATATAAACTATTATTTTATAGAGAGTAGCCATTTAGAAATGTTAAATTTCCAACCAAAGAAGTTCACAAACAGAAGATTCCTTTGGCAATAGCCACACTTTCCCCCAAACAAGTCTTTGGAACATTTTTCTTCCCATTGTATTTATTTGTTTTCTATTGCATAGACTATCTTCCATGACCACTGTCGTTTTATTTAAAATATTGATAACTACCCTGCATGCCTAGGATTCTCCAGGCTAAATAAAGATATTTAGGTCTTTAAATATCTTCTACAACCATCATCTCTAACCTCATAATGATTTACAAAAACTCTCAGTGCCCTTTCCAGAAGTTAATCATTACTGGGCATCCCGGCCTCCCTGGGTCTGCAGGTGCCTCTGCAGCCTCCCTCCCCCACCCCCACCCCTGACTCTCCAGCTTTCCCTACACTTCTACCTTCCTTCTCCTGCTGTCTGGTACACACCCTGCGTTTCTACAGTTCTGCATTCTTTTCACCCTTCCTGCTTGCTCTCACGACTTCAACTTAACACGTGTCAAAGACATTCTACGGGAAGAATAACTATTGCAGCATTTCACAAAGTCATTCTGAACACATTTGACACCAAGAAGGCCACCCAGTCACCTGCCTGTAGGGGATAAAGGAAATAAGCTTGAGATCAGAGACATGTATATGACTGCAAATCACCATCACAGATAATATCTTAAACAGTCTTTATCCTATCAATTTATCTTCATCTTCAGCACTTCGGTGACCTCCACCCTCTTACCCACCTTATAATCTTTTAATATTTTAGGTAACTGGTAGCCTCCATAAGAGAAATATCTTTGACATAATCGTACGTATTGTCTTGAAGAGACAGCCACTATTGCACCATAACTAGAACCATAACCATGGGCAAGTCACATAGCTTGTCCAGACAGCAATCTCTCAAATGAAAAAATTAAACTATTTGACATCTGAGGACTCTTCTATCTTCCAATCAATGATTCTATTACTTTTTTATTAAATAAGGTTTAGAAAGTTGGCCTATGAAATGACTGTAAAGAATAAAAATTGCAGTGAAATAGCTTCACATATATAAGCTCATATATGAAGCTATTTAAAGGTCAGCTGTGCAGACATTTTTGACATACTTCTAGCCAGTTATAATCACAACTTTCTTATTTCTATTCTTTTTATGTGCATTTGGTTAAGGATGATGAGCAAAATTCTTTTTATATACATTCTATTGGGGATGCCAATTAAGATTTAGTTTATCTTAAAAGTTATTTATAATGTCAATACATTTATTATTTATTTTTATTTTTTTAATATGAAATTTATTATCAAATTGGTTTCCATACAACACCTAGTGCTCATCCCAACAGGTCCCTGTCTTGGAAATTTTTATAATATCTAATTATGTATAGATCCAGATTATTTATGCTTCACAAATAAATAACTGTTGGAAATTAGAATGGTTTGACTGATACATGATATTAAGTGGATATATATTAACTCTTTCCTTAAAAAGTTGTTTTTATGATAATATCATATAACCATATTATCAATTAGGTGATATAGTCAATCCAAAATCTTTGACATCTCACAAAGATCATTAAGTTCTCATAAACAAAGCCATGTTATTACATTAAAATAAAAGAGCCTCTACATCCTGTGCATTTTCTTCTATATATTATACAAATATTTAAGCATGTATACATGTAGCTCTAGGGGACCAGAGATAGAACTGGGTCAGAAAACATCTGCAGTGCTCTTGTAATAATTTTCCATTTCCTCAGTACCATCTTTTAATACTAGAGCCTTTACTATATCCTTTTTCTCTTCAATATATATACATACACTTTGTCTTACTTCTTTCAAAAACAAAAGAAATACAAAAGGCAAAATACACAACACTACTGGCTCTAGGGAAGGAAGTATAGGCTTGAAACAGTATAAATTTTACAGTGGTGGAAATTTCTAAGAAGCGTTTCCATGTTCTATTCACAGGAAATTTTATGGAAGAAACGAGTATGTTAAATCCCAATTTCCAGGACTAGATGTGCTATGAAAATTATTTAAGGACATGATATACACATACATGATTTCAGCCCTCTTTTGCTAAGCCTGTGATACACTTCAATCCTGCCATTTACCAAACCCCAATGGAACTCATCTTTGAATACCATTAAGGATGTGTATCCACAATGCCAATGGCCATCCCATAATGTTTAGAGAAACATGCTTAATAAGGAGATTTATCCTACTTGCCATTATTCTCCAGTACCCTATCTACTTGCAACAGAATTGTATGTAATCATGTTATTCTCTTTCACATTAGCAAGCCCTGAAAAGAAATAAAACTGGGAAATGGCAGTTCTCAGACTCAAGGCACTCTTAATAGATGATGGATGATCGTACTAATCAAATCTTTTAGTAACACAAATGTCAACCACAGATTTTACAGAAGGACAGTGAATCTGTTGTAGAAACTCCAGTATGAGGAGTCTATACTTTTCCCACTATCGTGTCCTTTGATAGGCCTCAGAAGCCATCAATTATAAGACAGCCAATGAAAGCTAAGAACATGTTTAGTTAACTAGAGTAATTTAAGATCCTGCATTTGCTAAGTGCTTGATATGAATCAGGCACGGTAGCCCATCTAATCCTCACAGTAACCCTGGAGATAGGTACTGTTACCATCTTGCAGAGAAGGAAACTGAAACTTTAAGGGCTTAGGTAACTGTCCACGATTCAGAGGTGGAGTTGGGACTCAGGTCTGTCTGGTTCCTGAATCACTGAGCTACACTGCGCCCTAGCAGCCCTACTTACACGCGGGTTTCCTGTGCTATCACACCATAGAATACTGCCACTCCATCTTAGTAATGCTGGCAGTTACTAAGTTAATACTTAGCTCCACGTCCAAGTTCTTGAAGTTGAATTCAAACTCTTCAACGTGCTTCACTCTTGCCACCCTGCGCAAATTATGTCATTAGCAGCACAGCAATAGTTGTTACTTTCAAGATCGGTCACGGTCACTGGGCCCAGTGGTTCAACAGTGGTTTTCAATCAGCAGAGTGCATTAAAATCTCCTGGATTACTTGGTTAAAATGCAGGTACCCAGACTCACCCCAGTGATTCTGACTTAGTATTTCTTGGACAGGGACTCAAGTATCTGCATATTGATAACTCCCTGTTATTCTGATGCAAAGTCCTGAAGAATCACCCTTTGCGAAACATTAGCTTAGGGGCACCTGGATGGCTCAGTAGGTTAAGTGTCCAACTTCAGCTCAGGTCGTGATCTCACGGTTCGGTTCATGGGTTTGAGCCCCGCGTCAGGCTCACTGCTGTCAGCACAGAGCCTGCGTTGGATCCTCCGTCCCCCTCTCTCTCCACACTGCCTCTACTGGTTCTCTCTCAAAATAAATAAACTTAAAAAAATAAAAAATAAAAAGCAAGCACTAGCACTAGCTTAACAAAAACCAAAAGGCAACAGGAGTTTTTGAAACCAACAGTTAAAGCAGCTTTCAAAAATTGCTTCCCAGTTCTGAAATGCACACATCTGGGGATGCTGGAATCTTATTGCTTAAGATTTTTGAAACAAACCCCCAGGAATGAAAAAAACCTAACTGAAGAATGACACAGTTCATAGCTCATTAACTCCAAAACATGTATTAAAAAGATGGCCAAGAGCTAAAGTGGCCTGTTTTCATTGTTTTCTGAATGTGGCAAAGATGTGGCCAAGAGCAAAGACTGGACGACACTATCCTTTGTAATCACTGTAATAGAATCTTCAGTTGATCCCCCAACAGATATGGTAGACAGAATTACACGTGATTATACCCCTTAGGAAATCAAAAGAAAAACGTGACTTTTATTCATGACGTCTGATTTGTCGTGATCAGAAACCAAGGAATTTTAAAACAGCAAGGAGTGCAAACCTGCATATGAGGTTTGAGAGACAATGGGCAGAATGCCAGGGGTCACGACTGACAATGAGGCCATCAATACAGCAATTTTGTAAGCTACATGGAAAATATCAATTTATTACTGAGAACTCTCCAATTTGTATACATTTTAAATTCGTATTCCTAATAGGCTATATCCACACCACATGAACATGTATCACCACAAAAACAATGTTTTTTGAAGAATGAGTGGGTACTAGTACATATAGGAGATATGACACCCTATTAATCATTTGTTTCTCCAAATGAGGAATAGTTTACATACTGTCTTGGGAGAGTGTGTCTGTGGCTACCATGTTTTCAATCTTTAAGATATAGGTTTGAAATACCCTAAATAGGCAAGTTTCCACAGGAATATACTTTGGACAATTTTTAAAACATAATTACCTACGATTTTCTAAGGAATGTTTTCATTTTCTAGTGTACCTACAAAAACCACATCATTTGTTTTGCCATTGTGAAAACCTGCATGTAATAGGAAAAACAAGTAATGGTGTAGACACTTACTATAAATTATAATATCAGCTGTACAAAGATTATGAAGAACATAGCAAATACAGATTATTGACACGTGAGACTATACACTGGCTTACAGCAAATGATAACAGGAAAATGAAGGTTACTTCTTTACTCCCCACTTGTAATATATAATTTACTTGGTGTAGAAGGGACAAAGAAAGAGTACAGAATTATTAAGTCGATGCCAAGTTTAAAAAGACAAATACATACATACAATATGTACACAGGTGATTCAGTTTAATCCAGATTCATCTAGCCAGTTACAGACATCTGAGATCTCATCCAACCATGTCTGGATAGACAATCCTGAAAGTATTTCTTTAGACTTCTGTCAGCCTCCCTCCATCTTCCCCACCTCATCCACTAGGATTTCCCCTGCCCTTTGGAAAAGAACAAAGACTGAGCAACTCCACCAATATTCACCCCTCTGCCAAGCCCTAACATCTCTATGCTGTTCCATTCTGGGAAAGGGAGAACAAGAAATGACTGCCATTTCAATGTATACCTGGTCTCTGGCTAACTTGAAAGCCACAGCACAGACACATGGAAGAGATAATACATTATTTGGCTGCAATCTGCTCTAATGCTTTAGCATCTGGTCACATGTATTATTTAAAATCAGACAAATATATAAACTGTTCACGTAGCCCAGAGAGCTGGGTGATAAGTACCTGGTAAATGCTAGAGGTATATAGCTAGGTATTAACTTGAATTGCAGTAGACCGGCAGATAGGAATATAATTTAGGATCTCACTGAAGCAGTTGTCAAAATGGAAATAATATTGCTTTTACTGGGAAGGAAAAATTGAAAACAGTGAAAATGCAGCTAGAAAAAAATTACAGGAAGAAGCTCAAACAGTGTGTCAGGTTTAACCTGTGCAGGCAATTGATAAACACTGATAAAGATAGATTGCTATAGCAGTATATAAAACAGTCCGCGGGATGATTCAGTATCCAAATATGAACCCACTTAAACTCCTAAAGATTAATACCATCAGAAGTTTATGACACATAACCTACCCTTTATTCTCACGTCTCATCTTAGAGGTTGACGCATTTCAAAATTCATGCATTTAAGGATGCCGGACTATGGAGATAGGAACTGATCGATTTGGCTTATTTTATGTTAAGGAAAACTTGTTTCAGCCCACATCACTAACTGGAAGTACCTAGCTAAAATCAAAGAAGAGTTCCATGGCATCATTTCAAAAAACAGATGATAGGTTTTCCCTCTTGCCATTCAAATGCTAAAATATCTAGACCATAAATTTAATCTTACCAATGGAATATCTACACTACAGTTGTTTTGCTTGTCGTTAGTACTTACTCATTAAATGGGTTAGCCCATCTACATAAAATTACTTCTACAACTATCAAAATTAACATCAAATAAATGAGTCATCTGAAATTTCATGTCTGAAAAAAATTTATACACCACAAAATTTTATATCATTTTTTAATGACAAGTGATTTTTAAAGGACCTTATACATAATAGGCATTAAGCACATTTGTCAAATGAAAGGAAAAACAGGTAGAGGAAGAAGAAACTTATAGAAAGCTTATAGAAGCTTATAGAAAAAACATCATTCAATCATGTACACACTACAAAAATTCTTTTGAATGATTTAGTTGTAGATTAGCAAAATAGCTCAACATTTATAGACCTTACTAGTAATCTTTGATTAATGAAGATATGTCTTCTCCTAGTTTATGCATGGTATGTACTTTATTCCATACAAAGAGTATAATGAAAGGACAAAACGTACAGGACTATCAAGGGGAAGAAAAACAAGTGGATGCATATCATATCAAAAGTAATTTCTAGGGGCACCTGGGTGGCTCAATTAAGTGTCCGACTTCGGCTCAGGTCATGATCTCAGTTTGTGGGTTTGAGCCCTGCATCTGGCTCTTTGCTGACAGCTCGGAGCCTAGAGCCTGCTTCGGATTTTGTGTTTCTCTCTCTCTCTCTCTCTCTCTCTCTCTCTCTGCCCCTCCCTCTCTCATGCTCTGCCTCGCTCTCTCTCAAAAATAAACATAAAAGTAATTTCTAGTAAACAATGTCTTCATACCACACTCAGTACAGAAAAAAAAATATATCCAGATTTTCCTACATTAATCCTTATAATAAAGTTAGGGATACTTATAGTCCACGAGAAAGTCATGACTATTTTTATTATATTATGGCTGCCAAATAGTAATACTTAGCACACTAAATTAGTTACTATACCTAGGCATTAATTTTTTGGTTCATCCTCAGATATGAAATTATAACCATGTCTAAACCAAATGTTTTAATACTTTAGAAACTGAGGTGTTTCTTATGTTGACCATTTTATAGGTTTCAAAGAGTATGTGAACAGATTTCCAGGAAACAGTAAGTGATCCTTATGAGGGCTAGTTATCATTGGAGATCATCCACACAGGATGACTGGTTCGTATGGTTCCTGCCCTAAATTGATGCATGTATTCAAGTAAAATACAAAGTTAGGAGAATATACTTGATAATTTTGTAGCATATTTAAATATTAAAATATTGAAATAGTTAATCCTAGTCCAGTCTTTCTCAACTCTGTTAGTACATCAGAGTCACCTCAGATTTTTTTCGTATTTATTTTTGAGGGCATGAGAGAGAGACAGAGGGGCCCATGAGAGAGCACATGCGCACAAGTGGGTGAGGGGCAGACAGAGAGAGAGAGAGAGAGAGAGAGGGAGAGAGGGAGGGAGAGAGAGAGAGAGAGAGAGAGAGAGAATGGCAGACGGGGGGACAGGATCTGAAGCAGGCTCTGCTGACAGCATGAACCCAATGCAGGGCTCAAACTCACAAACCATAAAGAAGATCATGACTTAAGATGAAGTGGGATGGATGCTCAACTGACTTCACCACCCAGGTGCCCCAGGAAATGTTTAAAATACAGATGCCCAGGCTCAATCTCGAGGCACAGGAAACAATTATTTTTTAACATTTCCCAAGTGGCACTAATCTAGTACAAAACCGGGTTAAATTAAGTCATTCTTTTTCTGATTAAGAGTAAAGAAACAGAGGGGCACCTGGGTGGCTCAGTCAGTTAAACGTCCGATTTCGACTCAGGTCATGATCTCATGGTTTGTGGGTTTGAGTTCCGAATTGGGCTCTGTGCTAACAGCTCAGAGCCTGGGGCCTGCTTCAGATTCTGTATCTCCCTCTCTCCCTCTGCTTCTTCCCCACTCACACTCAGTCTCTCCAGCTCTTAAAAATAAAGAAACATTTAAAAAAAAAAAAAAAAGGAAAGAAAGAAATTGAGCTCAAAGAATAGAAGTTTAATTAGATAATCAGGCTAAGGGGCCCAATCACAGGCTGAATGGAGAAAAAGGCTCTGAAGAAGACACACACACAATCACGTTGAGGGTGGATGTGAGGGTAGACTTAGCTCTGGAGAACAAAGACATTTGAAAACTTGGGAGAAACGGTTTCAAAAACAAGAAAAGTGAGGGCCAGGGCCTGCAATGAGACAAAACCTTGTACTTTGAGGAATGCCTAGCAGGCTGGCCTGGCCAGATCTTGGAGCACTAGTAGGCAAGGGAAGGGAGTTAGGTCTGAGAGGCAGGCAGAAGTCAGCTCTTGTAGGGGCTTCAAGGCATATAGAGGACTTTGTATTCCAGTTGCACTGGGAAGTGAGCTATAAACGGTTTTTAAATAAGAAGACAATGAGGAGATCTGCCAGCACTTTGGAACATTACTCTGGTTGATGTGTAGAAGATGGGCAGGGAATCAAAATGGAGGCAGGATCCTCACCTCAGCGAGAAGAAGACGGTGGCTTGATACAGGGAATATTCCAACTGCTCCTCTAAATGTCACAAATAACGGGTTCTCTTCATCCAGCCTTAAAGAAGGGGGCATGGGGTATGGGATTCATAAAAGGAACAATCCTGATAGATTTTTTTCTAAGTATATGTGATGTTCTAATCCCAACAACTTCCAACCTAGGAAAAAGTTTACATAATGCTTTCTACAATCAACTTTAAATTCTGTATTACTACGTAGAATTGAAATTGGTGAAGTTTTGTGTTTTTCAGAACATTTTGAATTCAGTCCTGTAACTGAATGAGGTTATATTGTGTTCATGTTACCAACATTAGATTCTGAATTGCTGTTTAAAGCTAAAAGTTGACCTTCTAATTGAGTGAATTTCTAAAGACAAAGTGTCTTTCTTGTTACTATCAGTTATATTCCATTTGTCCTTTATAACACTTCAAACAGAACGATTAGTGTGCAAGGTCAGTCTGGCCCACAGAACAAGGGAACACTGGGGTAGGAGGGCCCCTGCTACCACACAGCCTGAGCTCCTCTCAACTACAGGGAAACCTGTGCCAACACTATTGAGGGAACTTCACTCTTTAGGTCAATAGAATACTAAGGACTATGCTAAATTCCTATCAATTGCTAGCTTTTATTTAATAATTTATTTGGCCTTTAAGCAAGTATTGGGTTTTAAGATTTTTTGTAGAATCCTTTTATTTATGAGAGGGACAAAGAGCACACACGCACAAGGTGGGGAGGGGCAGAAACAAAGGGGGACAGAGGATCTGAAGCGAACTCCATGCTGACAGCAGACAGTCTGATGTGTGGCTCGAACTCACAAACCGAACTGTAAGATCATGACCCGAGCAGAAGTTGGACACTTAACCGACTGAGCCACCCAGGCACCCCTTAAAAACAATCTTATGAATTATTATGTTGAATTCTTCTCTTATCCTGGCTTTGTACATTCAGCTAACTTTATTTTCCCGTGTTTACTTTTGGCATGTGTCCCAGTGCCCATTTTGGTAGAAAACATGTAATAGGAAATCAGTAAATGTCTGCTGATCAAATAAACATTTATAGAATATGGTCCCTGTACTGCAGAAGCAAAAAATACAATAGATTTTAAGACATGATTAATCTTAACTAATATAAATCAACATATATAAAATGTTGTCAACAATAGATACATATCAAACATTTGCAGACAGGACTTGAGGCGAGTTTTCTGGGAGAACTCATTACTATTTAAAAAAATAAAAGATGCGGTATTTGGAATGTCATCATGTTTTAGAAATGGAAGAGTTTTATGAGAAGGAAAACTTGGTAGTGGGAGCAAGAAATAATTTTTTTCTGTTCAACAGTGATTAACAATATTTTTGTCACAGCTTTTCTAGCTGTTCCCTCCCCAAACTTCTATTCAACATCACTGCCCAGCTCAAAATGGTACAAATAACCAGTACCATGAAAATCAATCATGGAATTTCAATTTCTGCCTACTTAGTACATGTCGGCAACATTAATACATAGTCCAGTATTGTGCCTGGTCTCCTATGAGATTCTTCAATCTTAGAATCCTATTATTTCCAAGATTTTTTTTTTTCTTAAGGGATAGGGATTAAGAATGAGAAGGAATACTACTCTTTTCTTTGGTCTTTCCAAGTCTTAAAAGGATTATTGATATTGTTATTTAAGTGCAGATGGTTGAAAGACCTTCTAACAAGCCATCAGTGGTGACTTGAATGTTTCCCTCTTTAAATTTCAACCACTGTTCTCAGCAGATAATGTCAAAGAAAATAATATTGTGACAAAAAATGAGGTCAAAAATCAGATGTGATGTTCCTAGTATTTAGAAGTTAAATATAATTTCCCCTAGAAGTCAATTAAACTATTCAATACATTTCCAAGAAGGACAAAACCTTCTTTGGCTTTATTTATACTAGAAACAGTTGACAAGTTGACATTATTACATTTATCGCATCTGCCAGAACATATCAGGGGAGTAGGCAAATTAAGTCTTATCATGATGATTGCTGATGGGTTTTAAGGCATTTTTTTCATGAATAAATGAGGGAAGAGACTAAAATCCTCACATAGTAGCTATTACAGAGTAAAGAAGCAGCTCTCAGACTTGGGCATGCTTCAGAATCATCTGGAGGTCTGGGAAAATGGAGATTGCTGATCCCACTCACAGAGGTCTGGGGTGGTGCTCAAGAATTGGCATTTCTCCCAAGTCCCTGCGGGGGGGGGGGGGGGGACTGCTGGTGTGGATGGTATTGAGAACCATTGGAATTGGAATTGGAATACCATTGGTATTGGAATTAAGGATGCTTTTCTATCTCCTACTTTTCCTGAGGAATAGAACTTAACATAATCCATTTATCCACAAGAATAACATCTTTTAAGCACCGCTTCCATAGATCTTTAACCACAAAGGTTTATAGGCCTTTCATTTGCAGCTCTGCTGGACAGACCAAATGGACTTAAATAAAAACAAAGACTATCTGAGCATCTTTTGCTCTAAAGCCAAGATGACTAGGACATACCCAGTCCCACCCTTTCTCCTATTCTTGGATCTCTGCTTTTCCTCCAAATACCTTATTGGTACCCTCCACATGGAGTCCAAGCTCCCCACTCACACCTCTATGTCTAACTTACCCTGTAGGCTTACATAGTGTGACTACATAGAAAGAAGTGGGCACAGGGAGGGGAGGCAGATTACGGAGCCGAGCCACAATTTCTCCATCAAGACAAAGATAATATCTACTTCTCCCGGCTATCATTGACGAATAAATGAGAGGATAGGCATACAGAATCAAGTATAATGCCCAGCACATGGGAAGCCTGCTATCCTGCCTACAGAACCAATTTCCTTTCCATCCTCCTAGAACTTCCTGCCTCTACAGGTCATTTTATTAATCTCCCTGCCACTCTACTTTGTGACACTCTGCCCTCTCCTGAATATTCTGGAGTGTACCAAGAAGAAGGTAAGAGAAAGAAGAAGCCAGGCAGAGTCGCCAGTTTTTCGGAAGGCAGAGAAAAACAAGAGACACAGAGAGATGGCTACTGGCAGTAAAGTCAAGGACCAGCAATCAGAGCTATAGAATTTTCTGGCCAGTTTAGATTACCTTTGGCTAAACAGACTTAGGTACAGGTGACCAGGCCATCTGACAGAATTCAACAGATGCAACCATACAATGCTTAAGCATAAGCTTCAGACCAAGGGCACATTGCTGAGATTGTAGGCGTTGGCTTTGTTCACCTTTTTCAACTCACGGTTGTTTCTGTGTTATTACCAAATCCATAGGACAAACCAGTGCATTCGGTTTCCATGAAGTCCATGCATGAACCTAACAGAACCAAGCCTCTAATCCAAAAGTGGAACAAATATCTTATATATTCATTCACCCTTTTAGACAATCTAATAATAACGTATGGATTCAAGTAATCAGCCCAGCAAGTTAGAGAAGCACTATAGTGGCAGTTAGGGACATGTCACCTGGGTGCCAGTTTTAATAAGCAATGTGACCTTGAATAAGAAACCTTCAGTTTCTTGTGTCTATTATCTCATCTGTAAGACATTACTCCAGCTGGGTAATCCACTTCTCATTATGATGCACAATTTATCAAAATGCTTCAAAGAGTGAAAATGTCAAACAGAGCAAATGTAATACTGGTGGTTAAGTTGAAATAACTGTATTAAGTAGAATCAAGTCAATTATCAGCTCTTACATACACACACCATATTATCAAGAATGTGCCAGAATATTCCCATAATGCTTTCACTTAGCATTCATGAAGCTAGTAATATAAACGCCCCTCATGATACAGCCTTTCACAAAAATCCAGGCTTCCCACTTTGGAATAAATGTCTTTCTGAGTGCTTTTGTTGTCTTGCAGATTTCTATGATAAGAAATTTATTTTTTGATTTGTTTCACTCATCAATAGGAGATAACCACTTGGAAAAAACAGTAACAATTAAATCTCAAACCTTTCAAGAAAAAATATTAAGAAGTTAGAGGGTCCCTGGGGTTTACTCATAGCACTGATATATACCCACAACACTGTTTGCCAAGTAAGTGCCTTAGCACTTTCAGAACTGTAGAGCCCTTCACAGAACCTTCTGACGCTGGAGTTGACCCTCCAGCTTGAGTCGATCTACACTCCATCCCTCGAAAGCTCAGATAAGAATTTCTCCCGAGAAAAGTTACCATAATGCTACATACAAACCCTGTGGGACTAGCTCCTCTCTTGCCTGAAATGTAGGCGCCTTTCTAGCGCTGCAGTACCGCGCTTGGCCAGTAGGTGCTGCCATCTAAACACGTGTGATTTTGCAGTCTGAACACAGGTTCAAGGTTTCAAGCTCTGGGAGATAAAAAAGCTGGGTTTCAAGTTTGATAAAGTCTTTTCTACACTGGTTATCTAGGATTGATCAATTCTGAAGGCTCTAATTTCTGTTCTTCAAGCTAACTTAAAACAGGGCAGTCTGAAAAATACCCCTCTTAGATGGGCAGCCTGAGAAGCAGGTTTTCACAGGTGTTTGCGCTGCAAACCTAAATAGCCCCCTAAGTTCAATCACATCAATGCCAGAGGCAGAAAAAAACTGCAACAAAAGATGAAAAGAGAGCAAGCTCAGTAAAGCTTATGGCTCCCCAAGAGCTGTTTTGATGTGGAAATCTCTGTGAAAGCTCATTAAGTCCTCAGTATGTGAGGCAGGACTTAGGGAAAAGTCAAAATGAAGATAATAAGACACCATATCCACCCATACTGACATATTTGTGAAGCATTCAGAATACACCAAAGAAATTTCACGTGACTTCCCAGCATATGAAAGGCCCAAATTAGCTCCTCTAGTTAAACCGAAGTCCAGATGAACAGTTACATACCTGGGAGGCAGGTACCTTGGTTATAACACTCACCACAAACAAAACTAGTTAAAAAGCAACTCAAAGCATGAGAATCCCCAGGATAGAAAGCCAGCTAGGTCCTTCTTCATGAGCAAAAAGCAGTTGCCATACACCACGAATATCCAAGACATCAGAATAAATAATAATAAAAGACATTAAATTGATAGACATATATAAGAAAATCCAGTAAGGTTCTTTTTCCCAGTACTTTCACTCATTGGAAACTATTCATAAGAAAAGGTTTATCCTCAGGCTTCAAGCAGAAACTGAATGGAATCAGACCCGGTATTAGGGTCCTCCAGAAAAACAGAACCAACAGGATGTATATGTGTATAAAAAAAATAGAAGAATTTTCAACAATTGACTCACGAAATTGTAGAGGTTGGCAGGGTAAGTGGAGAAACTGGAGGCCCAGGAGTCACTGACGTTGCCACTACCATCCAGAGGCAATCTGCTGGCAGCATTTTATCTTCCTCGGTGGTGGTCAGTCTTTTCCTAATAAGGCCTTCAATTGGATTCACCCCACCTCATTTTAACTTAATTAACTACTTAAAGACCCCGCCTCCAAATACAGTCACATTCTGGGGTACTGGGCCTTAGGATTTCAACATATGAACTGGGGAAACAACAGTTCAGCCCCCTACAGACGTGAATGGGTACTCTAATGATCTAGAGACTTAAAAAGAGCAAGAGACATGGGCAGAGGTTGGTAAAAACCTGTTTCTTGGAGCAGTGATTCTCAGTGTGCGGTTCCAGGCCCAGCAACATCAACAACACCTGGGTAATTGTAAGAAATGCCAAATTCCCAGGCCCCACCCAAGATCTGCTACACCTGTGAGCAGGGCACAGCAATTTCTTTTAAATTTTTATTATTGAAGAATAGTTAATAGTGTTACATTAGTTTTGGTCTGCAATATAGTGATTTGATAGTTCTATACATTACTCAATGCTCACCATGACAGTGTAGTTACCACCTGTCACCATAAAATGTGATTACAATATTATTTATATTCCCTAAGCTTTACTTTTCATCTCCGTGATCTATTTACTGGAACTTTGTACCTATTAATCCCTTCACCTGTTTCACCTATCTTCCCACCACCCCCACTCCCCCAGAAACCACCAGTTTTTTCTCTGTATTGATAGGTCTGTTTCTGTCCTGTTCGTTTGCTTTCTAGATTCCACATACAAGTGAAATCATACGGTACTTTTTTTTTCTCTGTCACTTAGCATAATATCCTAATAATATCTAATGGTCCATCCATGTTGTCACAAATGGCAAGATCTCATTCCTTTTTATAGCTGAGTATTCCATTGTGTATATACATACATCTTTATTTATCTATCCATGGACACTTGGGTTTCTTCCATATCTGGGCTATGGTATATAATGCCATAATAAACATAGTAGTACATATATCTTTTCAAATTAGTGTTTTGTTTTCTTTGTGTAAATGCTCGGTAGTGGAATTCCTGGATCATATGGTATTTCTAGTTGTAGTTTTTTGAGAAACCTCCATACTGTCTTCCACAGTAGTTGCACCAATTTGCATTCCTTCCAACAGTGTGTAAGGGTTCCCTTTTCTCCACATCCTCACTAACACTTATTATTTCTCATCTTTTTGATACTAGCTATTCGGAGTATCTCATTGTGGTTTTGATTTGCATTTCCCTGATGATTAGTGATGTCGAGCATCTTTTCATGTATCTGTTGGCCATTTGTACATCTTCTTTAGGAAAATGTCAACTCAGGTTTTCTGCTCACATATTTTTAATTTCATTTTAAAGAGAGAGTGCACACACAAGTGGGGTAGAGGGGCAGAAAGAGAGAGAAAGAAGGAATTTTAAGCAGATTCTCTTAAGAGAATCTTAAGCAGGCTCCACACTAAGTGCGGCGCTCTATCCCACAATCTTGGGATCATGACCTGAGCCTAAATTGAGTCAGGCGTTCAACTGACTGAGCTACCCTGGCGTCCCTCTGTTCATTTTAAATCAGATTATTTGTTTTTTGACTTTTAAGTTTTATAAGTTCTTTATATATTTTGGATATTAACCCCTTAGTGGATATATCATTTGCAAATATCTTCTCCTGTTCACTGGTTGCCTTTCCATTTTGTTAGTTTCCTTTTCCGTGCAAAAGCTATTTATTTTGGTGTAGTCCCAATATGTCTCCTGAGGCAAGGGAAACAAAAGCAAAAATAAACTATTGGGACTACACCAAAATAAAAAGCTTTTGCCCAGCAATTTGTTTTTAACAAGTCCTTCAGCAATTCCAAAGAAGTCTAAAGTTGAGATCTTAGAAGTTGCTTTATTACAAGAATAATGTCACCTAAGAAATTTTCCAACAAACGTGGGATTATATATTGTTTGATCTGTGTGGTTTCTTTAAAAATATTAGGCTGAGTCATATTTTATAAATGGGCCTTGGAATCCATTTTACTGTTATAAATTTGAAGTGAAGCCAGAGTTCCAAGGATAAGTATGATAATAACACCGCAAAGGAACTTGGCCTCTGGGTACAGATTTCACAGGGTAAAAGCAAACCTATGAGTACCCAATAAAGCTTATTTATCAAATACAGACCAGTCTAATTGCTGTCTGTCTGCCTGGATGCCTCAATTATTTTATGCAATTCCCATGAATGGCAGACTAAATTACAATGATTTGACTTAGTAAAATTCATTCTACTCTCTTTAAAAAAAAAAAACTAGAAATAGAATTGTTAAGTGGTCATATTTTAGCAATTGTCAAATTTATACTACGCTACACCTAGCCCCAAAACACGTCCTAGACCCTCACACCATTAGCCTTTGCCAATATGCTGGCCGGTAAACTTCTGGCCATATTGTCACCATGCCCTTTGAGAATCTACACTACAGCATTAGGAATAAAAAGACTGAATTCACCTGTGAGGTATTTTCAAGACTTGGTGGTGGTCAGATCTATAAGCAAGGATACACATGCCAGTTTATCTGGAGAAGTCAGCTTCATCTGAGATATATCTGCTGCGTGGTGGTCGGGTACATGCCACTAGAGGTAGAGCTTATGTCCAGTAAGCTTTCCTCACTGCCTAGCACAGTGCTCAGAATATAAGGTGCTAAATCACATCGCACAATACAACTAGATCCAACAATCATAATTCTTTTTTTTTTTCATTTTAAGTGTTCTCCATGCCAACATGGGGCTTGAATTCATGACCCCAAGATTAAGAGTCACATGCTCTACTGACTGAACCAGCCAGGCTCCCCGCAATACTCATAATTCTTTATGTAATTTATGTGGCAAGAATTTTCCAGGTCTTCGGAAAAAAAAAATATAATTCGTGGAGCCTAAATTTTTATATTGGCTATCAAGGAAATGATTGTCAAGTAGACCTTTTGATTGAATTTAGATCTACATGTACCCTCTTTATGACATTCTACCCAGAATGACAACTATGAACTTAATATATTTTGGCAGGACCTATATGAGTAAGCTTAAGGACCACTTGCAAGTTGCAGTATTTAACTGTGTCCAGACAGAATAGAGAGCATTTTCACACTGAGCAATTACATCAGCAGGTCATTGAGAAGTTGATGTTCATCTGGTACCACAAGAAAAAGGGCAGTCTTATGGCTGGAAGCTAGTGTTCTAGACAAATGGTCAGGTACTATAATCTGTATTCTTTTTTTACTCCTCTGAGACTCACTCTTCTCTGGGTTTACCACTAGAACTTTCCCTGGAGTGATTTGTTACCTGTGACTAATCACACTGTGTGGGCCTCTTATTAATGGTAATAAGAAGTGAAATTAACCTAAACTTAGCATCAGGAACTATCTTGAAAGGAAAACAGGTTCATAAGAGTAGGCTCTTATGGTTTTGAGAAGAACAGAGGTCATCCCAGAACGGTAAGGGCCCTGACGATGTGAGGGGTAGTATACCATCACCACTCATGACTTTTGAGCACCAGGTGGTGGTGCTCTGTCCTACTTTCCCTCCCACAGCACAGTCACCTGGCTGCCTCCCAGTAGCTGAGAAGCCATGAGAGAAAGAAAAGATTGAATCTTGCAATGGTTATGCCCCTTTGCTGCTCCATTGGGATGGCTCTGATTCTCACACTGCAGAAATGCCAACACTAAGTTCTGAGAAGATCCGGGGTTCTCTTAGGTACCACTGCCATCTCAGTTCTTGGCCTCGCATGTGGACAGGGTTTATCTACAGCACAGGCTGTGCCTCTGAGGTACATCAAAACTCCTTTGATGCCCCTTCCTGAAATCAGAAGAGGATCAGATTTCCTATATTTCCTTCACTTCTCTTGTACGTGGCCCATCAGAGATTTTAGTTTCAGAGTAGAGGTGTTTGTCTTTCAGCCAGTATACTCAGGGAAAGCGTCCATTGCTGCTTCTTTTCCTCCATCTCTGGCCACATTGCCACCTCATAGAGACCTCTTCTTCCCAGATACCTCCTCCTACAAACAATAATCTTCACTCCTTTAACCCTGTTCATACCACCTTCTAACACTGGCCACTACTAAAAGATGTTGCTTCCAGAACAGGTTGAATGGAGAACCTCACATGCTTAGGGAATATTCCAACTCATCTGGAATCAGTTTGGCCTGGGTATTTATTATATTTGAATTTTAAGCAAATGTATGTCAGGGCAGTTGTGGGGAAGCTGCTCTGAACAGGAGATGGCAGTAGCGGCCAAGGTATTTGGGCACCCTTTTCCCAGTCCTTCTAAGAAAGGGCATTTCCTGTCTGTTAACTGTCACTTCTGGGCATAGTTTTGTCTCATCAAAGCCAGGGTGGCTAAATAATGTGTCTGAAGTCCCAGACCTTGTGGAGTTCCACAACCATCGAAGAACTAAATATTGCTCAAATTGAAGACTAAACAACCAAACAAGCTGTTATTAAGTCTCACTTCAAAGGAAAGGAGGAGCCCTCCAGAAAGCACAGACACTCCTACTTAGATTGGCATTAGTGAGATACTTGTAAAGGAAGCAAGGATCTGAGATTTAGTGTACATTCTTACTCAGATTTTGAGCAAGTTATTTAACAGAAGTGACTCAGCTCACGCCCATATGTGGATTGAAAGGGTAAAGAAGTCTTCCTCATAAATTTTACTAAGGGTCAAATAAGATAATAGCCAGGAAAACCTTGTAAATTATGTAAAAATGTAAGGGAGGCATTTTTGTTGGTTTGTTCCTGTTTTTGTGTGTGTGGGGGGGGGGAGGTTTTGGGGGTTTTTTGTTTGTTTGTTTGTTTGTTTGTTTTTGGTCCAGGAAATATGTCCAGAAGCAATTTGACCCTGAGTCCTACTATTTAGCTGATATTTATAATTTCCCAGAGAGTTATGGCACACAAATTACTTTGTAATAGCTCTACATGCTTTGCTTCATCCTAAGTCTACAGTTATGCTCTCACCCAGGCTCCTGTCATCTGTTATCTTGATTTATGAAAGCTTCTGTTCTCTGATCTCCTCATTTCTTACCTCTGCCTCCTTTAAAACTTATAAAATGTGGCTGCAAGGTCAAATTTCTCATCATGACAGTATTACATCCTCAGGTATCATCATTACTGTCTTAATAAAGCAGACAGTTAGTTCCACAATAGTCTGTTTAATCCACTAGATAATTGCTCAGCCTTCACTATATAATCCCCATCCTGTCCCTCGCTAGGATTTCAGAACCACTGTGTTGTGGTTTGAAACATCTATTAATTTGGCACATGTATTAATTAAAATTTTATTTCTAGTCAAATATGTGACAGATTAAGTGCTGTATATAAATAAGAAAAACATAACTAATCTTAAGCACTTTTACTCAGAGTGAAAACAATATAACCAGAAAGTTTTCTGATAACTTCCATACACTTACAGACTTTGCAAAAGTTAAAAAAAAAAAAAGCCTAAAACTTAAAGTATTACAGAATTAGTTAAGTATTATGGTAGATTTATGAAGCATGCAACCACATGAAATTTTTCATGTAGCTAATAAGACAAAGATATATTACTTCACTTTACTTCACTTGTGCCCCAGAGTGAATTAGAGCCACAGTAAAATTAGACCTAACTGGGCCCTGGTACCTGAATGGCCAAGAGGTATAGAAATTTCCAGCACCGCTTTACTAGCAAGTGGGATATAACAAGACCATACTCTAAAGCCAGTCCTCAGTTTTATTATTTATTTTGCTGCCTTGATCATTTTTCTGCACTCATTTGGCTTGAAGGCACAGACATTCCCTGTTGATTATCTCTACTTGGCAGTGGGTTCTGCTACACATTTTGATTCCTAATATGGTAGCAGGAGAGGGTTTTGTATGAGTTCCAGCGAGTTTCTCTGGGCTTGTGGAATGCGGTGAGGAAAGAATCCTACAGAGATGAAAACATGAACATTTGCATTGATAAAGAGAAAACTAAAATAAAGAAAAAAGGGGATGATTCTCTAAAAAAAAAATTCCCTTTTTTTTTTTTTTTACTCTGCCCACTTTCATGTCTAATAATGTCTTACAGTTGGGAGATTGGAGGAATTGATGTTGTGCTCTCTAATTGCTTATATTTTCATGACCATTTCAAAAGCCATTTTGAAATGTCTGAGTGGTTTTACAAAAGCAACGCTAAAATAAACTTTCCATCATCAACAAAGTTTAAATCCTTGAAGCACCCAATTACACTACTCTGTAAATTAGCCACATAATGATGAAATCTGAGAAAGTATCACATCCCCACCAGAGGGTAACAGCTAAAGTTGTCTATTCAGGGTACAGATTATACCATTCCTCTTAATTTTTGTAGCAATATGAACTCATGCTAAAGAATCCGTGTATTGGTCTCAGAATTTAATACAGTTTTTTCTCTCAAAGTCATAATTCACAGAAATATTCATTTGGTAAAAATTCTTTAAACAATACATCCCAGATGATGAATTCTCCTTTAATAATGGGCTCATTTTCCCTAAATGTATTTATTTATTAAAGGCTCTGTACTTTAATAAGCCACATTTGCACTGGTGTTAAAATGCCATTATTTCCATCATCATTAACATCCATTTAATGTTTAATTTTTTTATAATTAAGAATTACATTTGGAAGCTATTGCCTCTAAATTGGCTATATCAACATTTGAGGTTGTGTCTATATAGGCTTATCTGCTACCTCTTAAAAAACAAACAAACAAACAAACAAACAAACAAACCCTGGGGCACCTGGGTGCTTCTGTGGGTTAGGCATCAGACTTCAGCTCAGGTCATGATCTTGCAGTTCATGAGTTCAAGCCCCGTGTCAGGCTCGGTGCTGACAGCTCAGAGCCTGGAGCCTGCTTCCGATTCGGTGTCTCCCCCTCTCTCTGCCCCTTCCCTGCTCACTCCGTGTGTTTCTCTGTCTCTCAATAATAAATAAATGTTAAAAAAAATTTTTTTAATAAAAAAATTTTTAAAAAGCCCTAAAGAGAGACTCATCTTGAAATCTAAGAAATTTAATATGCCAGTGTAGATACTTTGAAAATATGTTTTTTATAATGTTCGAACATTTTCTTTTTCTGGACAACTAATTCTAAGAAGCCCTTCTGTAAACAAAGGTTCTGATGAGTTATCAATAACCACAAACACAATGTGTTTAGGGAGAAGGAAAAAAGGGAAAATAAGGGCAAACCTATGCCCTTTAGTAAAAGTTCTTTAAGTCCTACACAGAATTTCCACTTACATCTCAATAGCCAGCATCTAGTGTTGACTGCCTTACTTACTAAATAACTTGCTGGGAAACGTAGTCTTTTATTCTGGGTGACAATGTGCCCACTTAAAAATTGTGATGATGGAGCACCTAGGGAGGTGGCTCAGTTGGTTAAGCGTCCAACTCTTGATTTGGGCTCTGGTCATAATCTTACAGTTTGTGGTATCAAGCCCCAAGTAGGGCTCTGTGCTGACAGCATGGAGTCTGCTTAGGATTCTGTCTTCCCATCTCTCTCTGCCCTTCCCCCGCTCGGGAACATGCTCTCTCTCCCTCTCAAAATAAATAAACATTAAAAAACAAATCACGGTGCCAAAACCAAAGAAGTTTGGATTAGGCAATACACTATCTCCATCTTAGTCAGGTTCACAGGTTCCTTGATTTGCTGTCATTGTCAGGGTCATAAAAGGACTTAGCTTCCCCGTGCATATTCATATTTATTTATTTAAATTAGAAGAAGTGTTTTTGTTTCACTGATGTAATTATCTATAAATTATATAAAATGTAAAACTGCAAGTAGAAAAATAAATTTAAACAACCTTAAAATTCACCACCCAGAAATAACTTGGGTTAGTCTTTTGGTACATAGTTCCATTAAATCATAATGCCTACCGTTATGTACATATGTTACCTATATACTTTCCATAATAAAGTTGGCATACACAGAGAATACTAATTTTTAATCTGCTTTTGTAATATTGTGAACATCTTCCTGCATCAATAAATTCTCAATGTTGTTTTAAATGGTTTTTTTAATTTATTTTTGAGAGAGAGAGAGAGAGAGCACAAGCAGGGGAGGGGCAGAGAGAGAGGGAGACACAGAATCCAAAGCAGGCTCCAGGCTCTGAGCTGTCAGCACAGAGCCTGACACAGGGCTCAAACTCATGAATGCAAGATCGTGACCTGAGTCGAAGTCAGACACTCAACTGACTGAGCCACCTAGGTGCCCCTCAATGTTGTTTTAAAAGGCTATAGATGACTGCATTATATTATGGTACCATAATTGATTAAACTAATGTCCAATTGATGAGCATTTTGGTCATTTCAAGTTTTACTGTACCATGAAACACACCACAATTAACATCTCTGTTGCTAAATCTTCACGCTTATCCTCAATTACCTCCACAGAAGGTAGATTTTCTGATCAAGGAACATACAAGTCTTAAAGCTTTGGTATGCCAAATTCCCCTCCAGAAAAGCTGTTAACATTTTACCTTGTTACTCTCTCATCTAAGTACATGACAATCCTTTGACCGATAATGAACATTATATAATTTTAAGTCTTTCCCCAATTTGATAGACCAAAACATGGAGTCCTATTTTTATTTGTATTTCTTTGATTACTATTGAATTTGAATATTTACCTCTGCCTTAGATTTAGCCTTCTTTATTATTGTGAAAATATAAGGCAAGAGAGAAAAAGGTTCGATGGACTCAAATTTGTAAATACTAACTTCAGACTTGATGGAACAAGTCCCCGGTTGTTAGAGAAGTCATGTATGCTAACTCATGAATAGCAACATAAAAGAACAGGTTATCCTTCCATTCCATGTGGCACTCAATGAAGATGCCACGTGACCACTTTAAGTAGGGTACCCCAATTTGTTCCTCCATTGCTTAAGAAAGAAGCCACCATGATCTTGGTTTGAGTTGTGTTGAGTCTGAAGGACAATGCTTCATGTGTAATTTATCAGTTTTGCCCTATCCCAGTTATTCCTTTGAGGTGACTGTCAAGCTCCTGTCACAGCAGAGTGGCAAGTAAAGATATTCAGAGGGACTCAATTTTAATTCAGGTAGTCAGTGAACCACAAGCTCTGTCTGCTCAACCACTTTCATCTCAAACAGGAATCTCCAGTCTAAATTTGTAAGTGAGCAGAAAACAACTTTGTGCCTTTAAATATCTGATGATGTGTCACATTTTAGTGTATGTGAAGCCAGGGTGATGTACAAAAAGTACCAGATCACAACATGCCAGTCAAACAGTTGCTTGTATCATTTCCTGATTTTTGCTGAGTAGAGAACTTCAAATACCTTAGGCACATGCTATCTGTGAATGGGATTGATACATTTTCTTGCTTGTGTATTGTATACATTACTCTGGAATAGCTTACCTCTGCAGCTTTTTAATCCTTTCCTTGTACCAAAAGCCAATCGTAAATTAAGAGCTAATGTAAGAGAAGTTTGAACACTGTAGGATAAACCCCAATGAGCCTGTTAAGAACAAAACTTCAGATAAATTCCTGCTTAAATACTAAGGTATAATTCAAAATAGGAGGAATAAAAACAAACTTCATCTTCTACCAGCAAAATCAAAAATTAAACATTGCACCACAATTATATATTTTTCTCTAGAAGCCTAACAATTCTTTTCCATATATGTAGGGAAGGCAAATACACATTTTCGTTTAGAATTTAGGCTGGCCTTGTACACATGGAGCACACCCCAGTGAAAATTCAGTGGGCAATAATATGGAACACTACAAACCCAGAGGACTTTAAGACTCCATTGGGGTTTGCTAAGACTCCACTGTCTTGCTAGTCTCTTTTTCTCCTCTATGGCAGAAGCTATTTAGAGTCAAGCATCATTAAATCAAAATGCAAAGGGGGGAGAAATGAATGTGGGTTAATTGCATTTTGCATGCCACTGCGCCACAGTTGGTATAAAGTACTATTGCGGTATAAGATTGCATTGTGCATTCCAGGAGGACAAGTAACTTGGTGAGGCTAGAGGACCGTGGTATACCAGGAAGTAGCCATGGATGAGGATTCTGAGTGTGTGTGTGTGTGTGTGTGTGTGTGTGTGTGTGTGTTTGCAGGGTGAGGTCGCATATAAAACCTCACACTTCATGCTAAGAAGTTGGAACTTTGTCCTCAAGTGGGAATCTCCCGGAAGAATTGCAGCTACTCTCCAGGAAGGTCCCATTAAATGCAATTAGGCACACTCTGTGTGATCCTCTCCCCTTTACTATACAAAGAAGTCCTATACTTGCAATCTTGGTAAAGATGTACAACCTGATTCCTTATCAGCAGAACTGCAGGGTAACAAAGGGAACATTATGATGTTACATACCCCATTATGATAACAAAGGGAACATTATGATGGGAGCAACTGTAATTGAACAGAAGACCTCTTCCTGCCATCCATGGCCTGGAAATAAAAGGCATACAATCCGTATGAATAAAGGGCAGATAGGCACCAACTCTAAAGCAAAGAATTTTTTGTAAGAGGAGTGGAAAGAAGGCAGAGGCCTGGGAAGTCCACAAGAATCATGGAAAGCTTCTCTGAGGAGGTGATGTTTGCTACACCAGCCAGACTTGAGCCATAACCCACAGGATCGAGTAGCAGTAGGACTCCAGAGAACCATTTCTTCTGTGGGGAGAAATGAGGCAAAATAGACAAGTCTCTAGTCTCATGGTCCACCATAGAAAACAGAAGGGCCTCTGTTTTTTGCAGGCCTTGTTAGGGTCCCTGCACCCAAAAGGTCAGTGGCCTTTAATCTCCATTTCATTTACATATTTATGTAGAATTGTTTAAATTCATTTTTGAAGCTATAAAAGCAATATTTGTTCACAACAAAGACCAGAAGTATACATACAGTCTCTTTCTCCACCCCCGTGCCCTACCCTTCCATCCAGAGATAACCACTGTTTCAAGTACACCCTTCCAGAAATATTTCATGCATATATATGCATAGATTCTATACTATGTATAAATACCATACTATTTTACTTTCTTCTGTAACTATACCATAATGATAGCTCTATAATGTTGATATAGGAGGCACTTGACAGAGGCAATCTGTTCGAAAAAGTTTCTTGAAGTTCCACTGTAATACACTTAATATTAGAATATGAATTGTCTATATTAAAGAAAGGAGAGTGCTGGAAAGTAGGGAACACTAAAGCCCCACCAAACAATCCCTTGGCTTTAGGAATCTTTGCATAAGAGCACACAAATAGTTGCCTACCATTCCATTGTGAGACTGGATCATAATTTTTTAATCATTCCCCAGTAGCAGCATATAGATCCTATATAGGGTTTTTGCCTTCATAAACAACACTATTTTGAACCTCTCTGAATACTTAGGCAAGGGAACCTATAACAAAAATGCCTCCAAGTAGAATCCCTGAGTGGAAGGGAGTGATAAAATGCTGCCAAATTTTTCTCCCAAGAAGTTGTTCCCATGTACAGTCAATGGGAGAGACAACTTGTATAATCTAGGATTTCCTTGCAGAAACTGTGGAGCTATGCTGCCACAGAACTAGTTCTGCAAGTTTAAGACTCCAGATCAAATTACCTATTTGTAACTAGGATTCCAGCCATGCGTGCAAGTTCAGCGCTCTCTGAGCTTTTGATGTCCCCAGACAGTTTGCATTAGTAGTGCAGCTAAGCTGGGGAGTGGCATGGCCCATCCACATGAAGTCGCATTTTTGTTTCAGCTTTCTGGAGTGTAAATAGCGATTAGAGGGTTTCCATGGCAGAACTAGGGAAAATTCTATAAGCAATGCAAACTAACAAGAACAGAGGGAGCCATGAAGGCCAAATGTGAGCCACTGCTGTCAGGATCGCAGACAGAAAGAAACAAGGAAGAGACAAGTTCAGGAAACTGAATAAGGAACGGTGTGACAGTCACGTGACCATTTTGGTCTCACAAAAGAGAAGATAACGATAGATATTTGCCTGAAACCTGCCCTGCTCCCCAAGTGAGGCAATGGCAGCAAGGCTGAATGGCTGTAACAGAAAGTTCAGCTCCTGTGCTGTTTTCACTTCAGGTTCAAATGCTTCACAGAAACATGTAACTTCATTGTCATTACCTTTTCAAAAAAAATTTTTTTAATGTTTATTTTTGAGATAGAGACAGCATGAGTTGGGGAGGGGCAGAGAGAGAGGGAGACACAGAATCCGAAGCAGGCTTGAGGCTCCGAGCTGTCAGCACAGAGCTCAACGCAGGGCTCGAACCCATGAACCATGAGATCATGACCTGAGCACCCCTTCATTGCCATTTTGATGTGTCCGTGTGTATATCCTCTTCTAAATAGAGTTTGGGTTAATATTCATCTGTGGTAAAACACAGATGATCATTATATTTTCAAGAATATAAAAAATAAGACCTAAAAAAAATGACAGCATTAGTAATTCAATTTCAGCTTTTGTCAAATATCTTTTTAAAATACAGTTAATATACTAGTAGCCTTCTCAGACATAATTTGTTATTGATTAAAATCTAAAAGTGAAATGAAAAAGACTGAATACGATTTTTTTTTGCTAAGAGAATGAGTTACACCTTCAGTGAGATACAAAAAGAATAGTTCCTCTGCTTATCAGTAACAGACCCCCTATAGTCATGAATAACAAAAATACAACAAAAATCCTAAAATGTACATACATATATGTGTGTGTGTATTCTTTCTGTTCTTCAAGTTTCCTATGCTATTATACAACAGTAATATGTTTTAACTTAATCTAAACTGCAAAGCATAGATCATCAAAAGTCTCTGTTTAGTATAATTTGAGACAGCACCAGAACAATAGAACAACAAACATTTCCATTTAGTCTTTCCTTCTTCTACAGTTTGTCATGGCTATCTGTGTTTTCCCCCTAATCATGTTTTCTTAAATTTTACTTTTATCTAGGATTAAGTATTTGAGCATTTGGGTTTTTTGTTTGTGTATGTGTTGTTGTTGCTGCTTTCTTCCAACGACCTACAAAGTGTTTCTAAAAGGATTTTCAAGGAAATGAGAATTGTCATGTCATAGTAAGTCCTATTGCTCAGATCTCCCAAATAATCCCCTTTCTCCACCTCTGCCTCCTTTTCCACGGCCGGACCGGGTTTATGTCCTTCCACCTTCTCCAGTGATGGCAACAGCCTCCTGAAACTGGGTCCCCTAGGTTCCTGCCTTGACCTTCTTCCTTCCATTCTACACACTACTGCTGATGGCAACCACCTAAAGCAAGAATCTCCTGTGTAAACCTTTAATTGGCTTTAATTAGCTTCTCACTGACTTCATGATGAAATCCAAATTCCTTAGGATGTTCTACAAGCCCCTTCACGACAAGGTCCAGGCCTGCCTCTCCAAATGCCATCACTTACCCGTTCCTCACTTACCCTGTGCACCACACATGGGCACTTTTGTGAGCATCATCCCTCAGCATCCGACCTGGAGAACTTCTAATTCTTCCACTAAAATGATGCTTCTCAAGGCTTCATGTCCACATGACTCTCCTGAGGGTCTTGTTAAAGTGGAGATTCTGTCTCCACAGGTCTAGGATGGGGCCTGAGGTTCCATACTTCTAACGAATTCCCAGGTAATGCTGAGGCTGTTCTAAATGCACATTGACAAGCCTCAAAAACGTTACTCTGTCAGCCCTCCCTCTGTGAAAAAGCCCTTCCCTACAAAGCTGGTGTGTACAAAACTTCCTCTTTCCAAATTTTTTTTAAATGTTTATTTGTTTTTGAGAGAGAGAGCAAAAGTAGGGAAGGGGCAGAGAGAGAGGGAAACAGAGGATCTGAAGCAAGCTCCGTGCTGACAGCAGAGAGCCTGACGCAGGGCTCAAACCCACAAACCATGAGACCATGACCTGAGCCACTGTCGGAAGCTCAACCAACTGAACCATCCAGGCGCCCCACTCTTTCCTAATTTTATAACTTGTCTTCTTTTTTTAAAGAAGATTATCTTCTTTTTTTAAAGTTTATTTATTTATTTTGAGCGAGCAAGAGAGCACGCACAAGCAGGGGTGGGGCAGAGAGGGAGGGAGAGAGAGAATTCCAGGCAGGCTCTGAGCTGTCAGCACAGAGTACAACGCAGGGCTCAATCCCATGAATAGCGAGACCATTACCTGAGCTGAAATCAAGAGTCAGCCACTTAACTGACCGAGCCACCCAGGTGCCCCTCCACATTGTCTTTTACGTCTCACATTCTACTATAATGTTTTAGTCACATGTCTACCCTTCTAACCTCCTGTGGATCATCTAAAGGCTGGAATGGTGACTCTCACTTCTTTGTATTCCCAACGTTAACATTGGAACCAAATGTTTTGGCATTTTGTGAAAGTATTTTCGAATAGGAATTAACAAAGATTTTTCAAGCAGCACCCGAATGGCCATACGACAAGGTATTGTTAAAGATGTCTTGGGGCGCCTGGGTGGCGCAGTCGGTTGGGCGTCCGACTTCAGCCAGGTCACGATCTCGCGGTCTGTGAGTTCGAGCCCCACATCAGGCTCTGGGCTGATGGCTCAGAGCCTGGAGCCTGTTTCCGATTCTGTGTCTCCCTCTCTCTCTGCCCCTCCCCCGTTCATGCTCTGTCTCTCTGTGTCCCCAAAAAATAAATAAACGTTGAAAAAAAAAAAAGATGTCTTTGCTGGATTGGAAGGTTAACTACTTAGGTCTCAAATTCATGCACTTTTTTTATGTTACTACCATTGTCTCCAGTGAGATGGAGAAGGGGAGGCATAGGACTACTTGATTTCCATTCTTTTAACCAGCATGTGAGTCTAGAGGCTGACTGAGACTTTGAAGAGCCCAGACCTGTTGGACGGTACAAGAAATTGATGATCCTTTTGGCCTTGTGGGTGAGATCTCCACCCCCATCACCACTCCCCCACTCCCCTACTCCTGCTGCATAGCACAGCCCTACCTGTTTCCAAACACTTGGCCTTGCACAGAAGAATGAAGGAAAGTGAAGGCATGATGAACAGTCTCCAGAGCATCTGAGCAAGAAGTGGCACATCAGAGACATCTGCAGGTCTGAGTAGAGAGAATTGGTAGAAACAAACAACAACTGCCCGAGGTTTCTTCCATCGTGTCACAAACAGGACAGGATGGGCCAGCAGTAACCATCCCAGCCGTAGTAAACCAATGGCCCTGGTCGAAGGTATATCAGGGGGACAAAGATAACAATTGCAGCACAGTGGTTCTCCGAGCTGCATGTACATTAGAGTCACCTGGGAAGTGATATTTATAAAACATGAACACCTGGGACGGCCCCACCCCACATCAACTAATTCAGAATCTCTGGGGGCAAGACAGTAGTTTTTTTTTAAACTCTCCAGTGATTGTAATGTGAAGCCAGAACTGACAACTACTGATAGGGGTATCACCTCATTGGATGCTTGAAGTCCTCTCTGCGTGCCTCAAAAGTAAATGTCTAGCCTCAGCTTAAGTACCCAACAAGTGGCCTCCAAGTCTTATATCCATGCTAGGTCACATAAAACTAGCCCAGGGCATTTTGCCTTTTTCCGCATGCAGCATGCATTAATGATTCTATAACAGAATTTCTTTATGTGCACCCATATCTCTCATCACACAGTTTCTATCAATAAATTGGTACATTGATGGGCACTTGGGTGGCTCAGTCAGTTAAGCGTCCAACATCAGCTCAAGTCAGGATCTCGCAGTTTGTGAGTTCGAACCCCACATCGGGCTCTTTGCTGTCAGCACGGAGCCCACTTCGGATCCTCTGTTCCCCTCTCTCTGCCCCTCCTCTGCTCACACTTTCTCTCTCTCAAAAATAAACATTTTTTTAAAAAAAAGGAAAAGAAATTGGCATGTTCAGAGAGAATGTGACCTATAGAAAGAAGCTGAATTCATTTGGAAAAGAACATTCCAAGTCAACTTGATACCTTTTCTTCATAATAAATCTTAATAATGTACCTTGCCTTCCTTCTTCTCCTTCCTATACCCTCTCCCACAAGTACATCAGTCAGACTGCTGAGCTCACAGCATCAGGTGGGAGGTCGGGTAGGGTCACACTGGCTGGATCTGAAGGTACAAGGCAGAAGTTTCAGGATAATGGGATTCACTTGTATTTAGGAGCACAGACTCTTCCAGTACTAGTTTTCATACTGCCAGATGGGAAGGGCACGGCACTAGATACATGGCAGGAACTTTATAAATTTTAGTTGAATTTGAATCAGCGCCTCTCAAGTTTTTTTAATGAAATATTTCAGGCCTTATAAGTGTAATATAATGAATATTCATAAAGAATACTAAGTATAATATACAGAACACACACAAGAATTCAAGCGTAACATATAATCATAATACCTTGTGTGCCTTTCCCTATCATGTCATATGAGTCCCAAGCCTATTTTCATGTTTTATGTTCATCATTCCTATGTTTGTTTTCAGTACATACACAGTTTTGGTTTCGTTTTAAGTTATGTAAATAGTATTACACTCTATGTATTTTATGTGTTTACAAACTTTATGTAAATATTGTGTATCCTTATGCAACTTGTCTCTCCATATTACATTCTTGAGATGTATCCATGCTGATTAACGTAAAGTTGTTACTTTTTAATTGCTCTATGGCATTCCATGGTAGGAATATACCCCAACTGATGTTTACAGCTTTTTGTTGATATTTAGGTGGTTTCCAATTTCCTGCTGTCATAAACAATGCAACAATTAGCATTCCTATACATATCTCCTTATGCAAATGTGGAAGAGTATCCCCAGGATATTTACACGGGCGTGGGGTTGCTGGGATGTAGGGAATGCACATCTTCAGCTTTTCTGGACATTCCCTAATAAATGCCCCGGAAGAAGATGAGCGTTCCTATTGCTGACATTGTTATCAACATTGATGTTAACTTTTAAATGTTTAGCCCATTTTAATTGGGGCGTTTTCCCCTAAAATTCCTGCAGAGGGCAGCATATCCCGGTATTACTTCTTAGGATGCATTCCAGTTTATGGGTCCCTTCTTTCTTGACTCCTTGAAATCCCTTGACCTACTCCTCAACCCACTCTTACCTCAGTCAACTCCCTGGCAGTATTTTACAAGGACAGACAAATATAACACTATTTGAAAGTTGAAAGCTCCCTCCCGCTTTTGATTCCACATTGCTGGCACATTTCTGTCCTCTGACAGGATGGGAGGGAAAGACAAGCCAGTCAGTCTTGAATTAAAATACTTTTTCCAGTTCAAAGTAGCATAAGAGAGGATGTGAGTAGACAGCAAAGTCTTCCACCATCCTGAAGCCGTGGTATGTAACCTAATTGGGAGGCACTGCACACTGTCAGAAAGTGCTTATGTAAATTGGACAGATACTGAGAAGTAGGGAAAGGTATTGCAAAGCAGTGGAGGCTTTGTTTTTCTTCTAGAATAGAAGATATTTACTCCTTTGCCTTCTTAGTTACATTGTTCCTGGCTCCCCAAGGAAGAAAAACAGTGTTCAGTTTCTCAACACCTCCTCAAATTTCTCTTTTTTTGCACTGAGTTGAAGTCCTGCCCCATCCAGAGTTCCATGGTGGGAAGGCAGCCTTCAAAGATGAATTCCTTTCAACAAAGCAGATGTGAAATTGAGTTGTGCTTAAGGATTTAAAATGGATGCTTTAGGAGGAAATTTATTGTTAGTATTTTCAAAGTGGCCCTATAAGCACCACTCTGCTAGAAGTACTTTTTCCTTCTCAAAACAAGGTTTTAAGATTTCAATACTTTTAAATGAATGAATTAATTAATTAACAGTAAAATTTTACTGCTGCCCTTGAGACAGAAAGTAGACAAATATAATTTGCTTTTGATTACTTTGTTGAGTTATTAAATCTTTTCCCTTTCCAATATCATAGATCAAATTTTCTCCAAATAGAATCTGTTGAATACTCTTCCAGCAAGACTTTTTAACATTTATTTTTATTTATTTTTTAAGTAAGTTCTACACCCAATGTGGGGCTTGAACTCATGACCCCAAGATCAAAAGTCTCATGCTCTACTGACTGAGCCAGCCAGGCACCCCATCAGCAAGACTTTAATAGATGTTCTGGGGAGCAAAATACATTTCAGTGGAAATGCTGGGTTAAAGCATGTTTTTAAAAGAAAATCAGGTTTCTCTAATACAAAATGTCTTAGAGTCATTTATATGTTGACGTGTATTATAAATGTATAAGGTGAGACTTTTAGTGATTCTGTGTTTCTAACTGAATTGACCATACTTCTCCTTTTTGTGGAACACCTTGACAGGATAGGAGTTAAAAAGACACACTTTGAAAGTGCTAACATGGGTATTCTAAGGTTGGCTACACTCTGATCATTGAGCCCAGAAATTCACAAGACCCATTTATATGGCATCCTTGACTGTAGTTCTTTGATGACAGAATGTCTGTCGTGACATGCTGGTTGGTATACACATTGTTCCTGTGCTGTTATTGTGGACATATTTGAGGCCAAGCTAATTTTTATTCCCTTGTCTGTGACTTTTTCTACTGCTTCAATGCCTGAAGAATGTCTGTATTCTTGAATTTCAATTATTCCATCAGGAATATGTGTGTAATGTTGAGCACTCTGTTATTAATATCTCCTAGAACATGGTATACTCTTTCAATCTATAAATGTGGTTATTCGTTGTCTTTAGTGAAATTTCCTCATATGACATTTGTGAATACTTTTCCTGTTTCGTGTATTGGATTCTCTTCTTCAGGGACATCAATTTTATTGATGTCATGTGCTTTGGAACTCAAATCTATTACTTTCTAATTCCTCTGCTGCCCTTCTGTTTACAAGCCTTTCTTCTAGCTCAGTAATTTTATTTGCAGCCATGTTTATTTTGTTCCTTGCTATGTCACCTTACTTATTTGTCCTATAATACTGTTTGTCTTCAACTTCCTTAATTCTGGAACCTTCTTGTTGTTCTATCATCTCATCTTTGAGCTCACATTTTTCTGAGTTCATGTTCTCATTAACTTGATTCATAGCACAAAGCACTTCTGAGGAATTTTGTTTTGTTCTTTGGGTTATGTTTTCTTTAAGAGTGGGGGTTTTATCATTCTTTTGCATGCTATGTTCCTTTCTTTTAAGGGTTGACTGGTTTTGTTTGTTTTTATTAGGGAGCGTTGCCTTAGCGTATTTGGATATTTGCCACTGCCCCCCACCCCACCCCATCTTGTTCATACCTGAACAGCTCTACCTGAACCTTCTCTTTGTTCTGATCTAGTGTTGATGAATTCTCCTTGACTCCATTTTCATTGACTCTAACTTGTTTTCCTCCTGCGCTATGGTTTGAGAACATGGTACAGAGTACAATCTACTTTACTGTAGATTGATGGAGGGGGGTAGAAAAGGGAAGGGGAAAGCTCTGTGGAATCTATATGACATGTGTCTGACATAGAACTCCTGGGTACTGCTCTCTCCTCTGGGATTTGATAGGTGTTTTGAACTATGTTTTAACCCCTCCCTTTAATCAGGACTCATATCTAGTCCAAAAGGTTTTTTTTTTTTGGGGGGGGGAGGGGGGTTCCAATCATTCAACCAATTTTTACTGAGTACTGATTCTTTAGTAGGTACTATTCTAATCAAGACACTGGAAATATAGCTGTGTGAACAATATATATATATATATATATATATATATATATATATATATATATATACCATTTCTCATGAGTTTGCATTCATTGTGGTATCTTTACTGGTACAATGTAGCATTCAAAAGAAGCACCTATTTCTGCCTAATAGCCATTCCAACTTCTCCTCAGTCAAAAGACAGGGGAGGGTGCAAATAAGGGTAATCATTCAGTTTAATTCAGTCTAGATTTGAGGGCAATAATGAAGTCTTAAGATTCATCAATTCAGCAGTAAAGCTTCAGAGGGGCAGGGAGGGAAGTCAGGGTCAGAAGCTGTATTCTGTCACTCCAGACTCTTTTCTTTCCTTGGTCAACATTTTGTATGTGTATGTACATGCTCATGTTTTGTTTGGGTGTCCACAATATTAAGTTGCACTCCTTGCCTTATTTGGTTGGGGGGAGGAAGCTAGTGTTTCTTGTTGGCATTCACTTTTTTAGTTGTAAGACAGAGAAGATCCTATGAATTTGCTTTCACTCCATCACCTTTAGCTAAAGGCCTCAATTAGTCCTTTTAACTCTAACTAAACATCCTACCTATGGTCTGCAAATAGGGACTTTGGAAATTAATCAAGTACTTGAACACACACATAAGAAAGCAGAAAGCTGAAGTGGTTTTGTTGGCTTGTGTGCTGGGTTCTCTTCACTGAAAAACATTCCAAGGACTACTTCTAAGAAGTCATTTAGTCTTATCCCTGGACACTGAAAAGTGGATTCCCTCATATCTAAAGAAAGAAATTTTTCAGAAGAGTTCTTCAATTTCATGATACTTTATACTCACAATTGCTTTTGCACAGTCCCATAAGAATTTGCTCTCTCTTGAATACGTCAAACACCTATTCAGATAGTGGCAGGTAGAGACAAATGTGAGAATCAATGCCTATCCCCAGATTTCTACCAAGTTATGGGCTTCCAGGTTAGCATTAGAAATGCCAACTCCTAGATCTATTTGCCTAACCTAAGGAGTAAAAGAAATAAGCAAAAACTTGGGTCTTTTATTACGTACAGTAAAAGACTATGTATTACCTACAAAAGTCTCCCAAACAAACCACACTTAATTTAGATTATGACAAGGATATTTGATAAATACTGTACTTATAAGGGAATTTTAATGGCACTAGATTGCATCTTCTTGTGTTACTACCATGCCTTTAATGTGATTTCCCCCAACCAGAATTGTAATCTTTCATGCCTTGAAAGCTGGTTACCGTGGAGATGATTATCAGTATTATTATGACCTATTTAGAGGAATTTCTGCAGTGCCAGAAAACAAATAACCATTGAGAATGCCTTACAAACAAATGATGCTCTTTCCTGAAAGTACCTTTACAAACAAATGCCATAGATGTAGAGTGAGTGTGTGTGTGCGTGTGTGTGTGTGTGTGGTATAGATTTGCTCATAATTAGCATTTGCAAAGGATTTTGTGAACCAGCAGTTGTCTTTGAGCACTCCAAGGGTAAAAATGTTATACAGACAACAGCAGGTTTAAGCATATAGACAGCTTTCCTCTTCCAACAATTGCAAGTGCAAGCCCAAGGTTGTGTTGACTTCTCGGCAGTGATAACATAGCTTCCATCTGCACAGTTTCTTTTTCTTGCTCAGCCCCTTCTTTTTGAGGATTTTCTAGGGGTGCTGGAGTTTAGTTGATAGGTGGTTGTGCAGACTGATTTTTACAAAACAACTGATTGGCCATTAATAGTTCCTAAATATACTGTGACTATTTGATAGTTATTTTGACTTCCTCAGAATTATGCCACAAAGTCTACACTCTGACCTCTATTTGGTCTCCCATTTTTCTGTGAAACTTGTGTTGGTGACTGTATGCAAATAGGGATTTTTAAGTTTTTAAGTTTCAGTGTTTTTCATTAATTATTATGCTGTCCGTTGCTGTTTCAGCAGTTGTCTTTTGTTTTGTTTTGTTTTGGCTTGGCTTTGTGGAGAAATTTTTGGTACTACTTTAATATGTACCTGTAAAAATTCCAATGATAAATACTAAACCCTTATTATGATCAAAGAATCAGCAAAACAATAAAAGCCAAGCATTACCCAAAATAGGACAATCAGACCTAATTTCCTCCTTCTAACCCAACAGAATTACGTTTTATGTCATTTTCACATTTGTTGTTAGGTTTTCAAGTGAACTCCCTTTTCTACTTTCATTGCTCACTCATTGTAACTTCCTCCAAGGTAACAGAAATTGTCCATATCTTCCACCATGTTCTCATATTATCCAGCAAAATGCTGGACATAGAATAATAGTTTAACAAACCTTACGCGTCATATAATTTATCCTCCAAGAACTTTCAAAACCTCTTGAGCCATGCTTTCCAACTCAGTGTTCATCTGTTCATGTTCACAATGGCCTTCCAGAAAAATTATGTAGGAATCTCCTTCTTTAAAACCATATATAGTGACTATGCTGTCCACAGAGCATCTTGAGTCAAGATCAGTTAACTCATTTGGGCTCTATTTTCAATTTCAGTATCACAGACCCAACCTTATGCCTGAAATCACATTGTTTTAAACTAAGGGCAAATATCAAATTCATATGAGTTACCTCACTAAACTCTTTACACTGGTCTGACTGCCACACTGAAAAGCCATTGTAAGAAAATGTTCTGTCATTTGACTAAATATGTTGTATTTATGCTGGATGATCTGTTATATTTGTATTTATGCTGAATGATCTGTTATATTTATATTTATGCTGGATGATACATATTTATTTTTCAACATTTTTGGGAGGGAAATGCACTGATATTTTAATTAATTTCTAGCTCAATCTCTTAACTCCAAAGAGTCTAGTACAATATATCCAAATTGATCTTCCAAATGTTGACTTTTCTCCATCTAAGAGAGGTGTACAAAAAAGGATCTACCTAAAAGGCATTAATGTCACTTACTGGCATATGGCCTTTAACTCACGTATACAGTTTCCTGAAAGAGACACTGAAAATACAGAGAGCTTTTTTCCCCCATTTAATTCAGAGCCCATAAATGGTAGTTTTTCTTAGAACTTAATGTCTGCCCTCTTATTCATTTAGTCAATAAGATGTTTAACTGTCCTTTTAAAACAGCCTTCAGATGAAGTAATAAGTTGTGAGTTGTTTGAAGTATATTCATGTCCAACACTGTTTGGAATTAACCCTTCTGAAACTAGACTTGAAATCTTAATTATCCAGGATATTTCCAACAAGATTCAAAATCAGACCTCTGGCTCTGTACAACAATTCCACTAAATTAATTCACTCTGAATTCTCTTGGATGGATTTTTCAAGGCAAATCATGAGCTTGCTTTAGAATATTCCTCTGTGTCTAATCTTCACTCCTAGAGATGACAGTACTTAGAATTTAGTACTAGCAACCCTTCTCACCCTGAAGCTAAACTGGGAAGAATGAGAACAGAATGTTCTAACCTCATCCATACCACAGGCGGTTATTCAAGGGAAAAAACATATTTCATAGCCTTTTCCTAGATAAACTCGCTTTACAAATAGGGCACAATCTTCTGAAGAATGATGTGGGCTAGCTTTTCTCCAAAAAAGTTTCCATGGCTTTACTCCCTCTGCTCTAAGAAAACCCATGTCCTTAACTGCTGGCAATCCAATGCAAACCATTTTATTAAGTGACTACAATTATAACAGCTGGTAATTTTTATAAAGGTCTATTCAGTCTAGAGCAGTGCCTCTTAGAGTGTTTCTGACGAGAAACTCGGGGAAAGGGTTTGAGGTAAGTGAGCTGTTCTCACTGAGTCCTGTTTACCATTCTTTTTGTGGGTTATAGTCATCCTTTATGAAAATTATAAAAGGTGAAGCTGCTTTAAAATGGAGAGTCAAAGTGTTTCCATGAGGAGGTGCTGTTAGAGCTGAGCTTCATGAAGGAGGTGTGGAGTAGGGGCACCTGGGTGGCTCGGTTGGTTAAGCATCTGACTCTTGGTTACGGCTCAGGTCATGATCCCATGGTTTGTGGGTATGAGCCCTGCTTTGGGGTCTGCGTGGACAGCGAGGAGCGTGCTTGGGATTCTCTCTTCCCCCTCTCTCTCTGCACCCCCCTTTCTCTCTCAACATAATTAAACATTAAAGATTTTTTCATAAAATAAAAACAAAAGAGGTGTGGAGAGGGGCATGCAGAGGAGGCTTCCTAGGCATGAAGACCGAAGGGGAGGAGGGCACACAGCATGTTCAATGTGCCGAAAGGGCAGGGTGGCTGGAGCAGAGGCAGCATTGGGGAGTATCCTGAGAGATGAAACTGCAGAGGTAGGTATGAGACATCATTCAGGGTCTAATAGTCTAGTTAAGAAACAGGAACGTTTAAATTTTATATAATTCCTGGACTGAAAACAATATAATCAGCCCTCCTTGTACAGTGAATATAGTCTAACACTGTATATAGTCTTGTACATAGTCTAACATTGGTAACGTTTGTGAATGTTGGATTAAGATGAATGTTTGAAGTCATAGGACTTCTAGGACACCTAATATTGTGTGATCATGAGTCAATCACTCTCAGATTCCTCAGCTGTAAAAGAGACTTGCCTCTCAGGGTGGTCATGAAGAATAAACTGAAGACAGTAAATGGTACAGTGCCTGCTAAGAGCTATTTAAAAATTGGGAAGAATATGCAGTACAGAAAAAAGCAAACAAAGAACAAAACACAGAAACAAAATCATAAATACAGAGAACAGACTGATGGTTGCCAGGGACGAGGGGGTCGGGGGGAAGGGTGAAAAAGGTGAAGGGGATTAAGAGGTATAAGTCTTGGGGCACTTGGCCGGCTCAGTTAGTAGACCATGTGACTCTTGATCTCAGGATCAGGAGTTCAAGTGCCACAATGGGTGCAGGGATCACTTAAACAAAAAGAGGTACAAACTTCCAGTTATAAAATAAGTAAGTCATGGGGATGAAAAGTATAGCACAGGGAATGTAGTCAATAATATTGCAATAACATTGTATGCTAACAAATGGTAACTACACTTACTGTGGTGAACATTAGCAAATATATAGAATTGTCAAATCAGTATACTGTACACCTGAAACTAACATAACATTGTGTACCAACTACACTTCAATTAAAAAAAAAAGAATGTGCAACACAGCCGTTTGATGTGGGCAAGAAGGGACCCTTCTTCTAGACCCTTCTGGAACCCAGAGTGTAGAGAGCCCCAGGTTGGTCCTCCCGTAGCTACACTTCTGAGGGATGAAGAGTCCACAAGAGCAAGAGAACATATTCATCTGGAGGCTGCACCTGAATGTGCATTCTAGACCAGGCCCTGGGCACTTGAGACCCAGGGTTCCCTGTCAAAATGACCCCAAGTTGATTCATGTCTGAAGATTTTTTTCCCCAAGTCTGACCACCTAAAGGCTGGTGCATACCCCATAGCCAAAGAGTGGCTAAGGAGCAGGTTTGGGGGACTGGTGAATAAAGCCTGGACATGCAGGCTGGGACATCCTCATGTGTGGGTGTGAATCGTACGATGCACATTGTTGCTGCAGAAGAGGGGCACAGGGCAGGCCCGGGAGCGTACTCTCCCACCCTCCCAGCTTCTGTTGCAGAACCCCAAGAGTCTGAGAATTCTCAATTTAAATCTGGGTTTCTTGGTCATTTATGAATGTCTATTTGTTAAAATATCAGAATAGAAAATACATATTTTTAAGTTTGTATTTTCATTATAACTCTTAACAATTTGGGCATAGAGTATTTAGACTTGCATTTGTAGTCTGAACCTGGGCTCTACAAATGTTACAGGCAGGTCTAATCCTACAAGTTATATAATTCTGTATAATATCATACAGAATTCCATTTCATTTAAACCATCTTAAAATGTATGGATTGCCTATTTATGAAAATCACATTAGGTTAACCATGAAATTCCATTATCTGCAGAAAGACTGGAAAAGGCCCAAGGGAAAAACAAGTTCAAAGAAAGTCCATCTAGTGACCTCTTTCCCTCTCTATGTAAGCATTAATGCTATGCAAATATTGGATTTATGTTTTATGAAATGGTACATCTATACGTGGAGGTGAAGGAGAAGAAGGCATGGGAGCTGATGATTTTTATTATTAACAAAAGGTCAGTTCTCTCTGTGTGACATTTATTTGGGCTCCTCAAAGGTAGAGTCTTGAATTAGGAACTAAGCATTTCCAACTGAGTGAAGGGTGTTTGTCTGCTCTGAAGTTCTCTTACTGTCACTGCTCTGCCAATCATTTAGCAAGAAAACAGACACTGTTTTATGTTATCTTTCCTACTACAAAAATACATGGGTTATTTAAACTTAACTCAGAAATGTATGTCTTTTCTTCCCAACCCAACTGTAAGCTCTCTGAAGAACAAACTGGCTTCTATAGTTTTCTGTATCCCCTCACTCTCTTCCCTAAGGACTGTTCAATAGATATTTATACTTTCCTGATTCATTTGGTCATTTAGCAAATATTTACTGGATTCCTACTGTGTGTTGGGCTCTGTGTCTAGCATGGGATACAGGATAGAACAGGATGCTGGCTGAAAGAAAAATACCTGGCACATTATAGGCACTCAGTACGTGAGTAACTGAGTGAAGGAATGAATGAACGAATGAATGAATGAATGCATTCTGTACCCCAGAGCTAAGGAATAATACCAAGAAAAATGGAATAACCATTTATCTTAGGCCAAAAGTCATCAAGGTGAAAGATGTCAGTCTATGGAATATCTGTGGTTCAAGGAAATGGAAAACTGGGAAAACCAAGACGAGTCCTATTCTTTGTCCCTCTATTCTTTGTCCCTATCTCTGTGGCCATGTAGTATATGTCTCTGAAATCCTGCAGAGACTTAAAGCCTTTGATTGCAACCAAATCTTCTATATAAAGAATTTAACCAACTCTAATACCTCAACTCTCACTTTTCCCAGATTTAGGGAGGAAGTATCTTAGGTGATGTCAGTGTGAGTTTTTACTGAGATTTGAAATACTGACATGTGGTGACTGACTTTAATCACAAATTTGCTTCATAAAAAGCAGTAAAAGCACCACAGAATTATATTGCCTCATGACATTTTCCTATACGTGATACACTATTGAAGTCATAGCTTATTTTTCTTTTCTTTTTACAATAATGTATGAAAAACATATTACCAAGGTAGAAGTTGATCTCTCCTGTAAAGCTCCCTACCTTCTTAATGTGCAGAGCACCAGCTGATTTCAAGTAGCTTCACTGCTTTATGAAAGAGACCCATATTTGGCCATCAATAAACCAAAATGAAATCCTTTCATGAAGGAAAAGGGAAACCAACATTCAAATAGAGAAATTTAATAACGAGACAACCAGGGTGTTCAAAGGTTTTTTTTGAAAGGACATGCATTATTCATACCATAAAATCTCAAACCAAAGGTGGGATGTATGAGTTATCAATAATATTACGAGTCTGAAAATTATCATCTCTTTGTCTAAAGGGAGAATCAAAGCAGCATCATTCACCCTCCTCTAGGACCACAAGCTCATCAATGTCACTGAAAGGCAGGAATGAGGACATCAAGAGGAAAGAAACCCTCCTGAAAACATTAATGTATTTTCTTTTTCAAGCAGAGAAAGAAGCATTGAGACATTTCCAGCTAAGGCACAGAAGGGCCATTCCATCACTCGCTGGGAAATATACCCAGACATTTGGCAAGTTCTAGAAACAGTTCAAAATGAAGACATGGAGAGAGATTCTTCTACTCCATCTGGAAACATTTCCAAATCTCTCCCTCAATTATTGTAAGGCAGTCTTGGTCCATAAACTTTCTTTCTTTTTTTTAATGTTTATTTATTTTTGAGAGAGAGAGAGAGACAGAGTGTGACCAGGGGGAGGGTCAAAGAGAGAAGGAGACACAGAATCCGAAGCAAGCTCCAGGCTCTGAGCTGTCAGCACAGAGCCCAACTCAGGCTCGAACCCATGAACCATGAAAACATGACCTGAGCCAAAATTAGACACTTAACCGACTGAGTCACCTAGACGCCTCAGTCCATAAACTTTCTAATGCTCAGATGGTAAAATGTCTAGAAGACACATAGACATTATCTTTTATTTTTTTATGTTTATTTTTGAGAGAGAGAGACAGAGCACGAGCAGGGGAGGGACACAGAGAGAGGCAGACACAGAATCAGAAGCAGGTTCCAGGCTCTGAGCTGTCAGCAGCACAGAGCCCGATGCAGGGCTCAAACTCACAAGCCGTGAGATCATGACCTGAGCTGATGTCAGATGTTTAACCGACTAAGCCACCCAGGCGCCCCATAAGACACATAGACATTTTAAAGCATATATGTGCAAAAGATAGGGAGTTAATGAGAGTAAAACTGATTCTGGCTAAACTAACCTGAGAACTAAGTGAGCCTGAGGTAACCCCACTGCATTGCGCTAACTCTATTTAGTCATATTATATATAAGATATTTTCACATAGTTTTCACTTTCTACTCATGCTGAAGTGCTGGGAAACCACCTCTATGTGGAGAAGGAGTAACATCCACTTGTCATATTATGTGTGCTTAAAAGTCCTAGCAATGTTGCCAAATAACAATGTCACCGATGCTGCCTTGTCAAGTACAAATGTCTAATACTGTAAGAAGGAATGAAGGAGGGAGGGAAGGAGAGGGGAGGGAAGGAAGGAAGGAAGGAAGGAAGGAAGGAAGGAAGGAAGGAAGGAAGGGAGGGAGAGAAGGAGGGAGGAAGGAAGGACGATAGATGTCATGTGTGACCTTTCATCTGGCATAAATAAGAGACAAAGTCCAAATCTCCAGAAAAGAAAAAAAGTCAAGTCGAATTTGCCGTTTGCAATTTTGTTTGCTTTACTGCATCCTTTGACTGTTTTTGTTCATCAGTTCATACAAACAGTTTATACTTGGTCATTCCACTAAACTCTTTGTAGTCATCCAGAAAGAATCAAACATAATTACTACTGCTCCTGCTCTCATGTGTTTGCCCTTCCCAGAAAGTACAGGGAAAAGAAGGGTGAATTACAGATGAAGAACTTCACCTCAAAAACCAAAGAGAAAAGACTCAGATTTTGCAAATACAATATACTCCTTCCTCTACTAAATGCAGAGCTCAAACCCTCACTCTGCTCTTTTACATGTCCATATACATGCCACATCGGTGAAATCTATCTTCATTGTACCCTCATTCCCCACTTTTGGTGCACACACACCTATATTTTTAATCAAGAGGCTGGCGGTCGTGTACATCCATTTGGCAATGTTAGAAATGATGGCTGGGATTCAGTGGCTTCCTCCATCATGACCAAAAATGTTTTCCATTTAATTCACAATATAATAGAGTTTTGCATTTATGTTTTTGTCTCCTCAAAGCACTTTGCCACCATTAATGAACTAATCAGCCTATGCTATTTTATGGTCTGTCTCATTAAAATGAAGCTGATTTCCTCTGTGGCAGTCACTTATCTAATGTTGTTTTCGTCTAGCAAACACTGCACTTAACTAATGTAAATTCATTTTTAAATTGTGTGCGCACATAGAAAATTTTCCCAGAATATATTTTTAATTCTACATCCTTACATAACATTACAGGGAGCATTTTAAACTAGAAGGCACATAAGCTCCTCAGTGTAGTCTTCTCTAAGTACTTGCAAATTGCTTATGAAAACCCCCTCAAGTAACTGCCACTGACGGAAATTGCTCTGTGAACCCTATTACTATTTAATTATTCGTATACTATTAAATGATTGGCTTACCGATAAAATAGGCTTACTCAATAAGCGCACAAGGAAAAGCTGCAGTTGGCAAAGAAACTCTCCTAATTCTGCACGGTTTAACTCTGCTGTCTCTGTTATAGCTGGACCACTTGCACAAGTGCTCCATGGCTCATTCCTAGGAATTTGACCTCAAGTGGGAAGGAAATGTCTCTCTACAAAGAAGCGTAGGCACACTTCCAAATTTAGACAGAGATGGGATCCTAGAGATCCCAGGTTGAACAATCATTGGTTGGTCGCCTCCCAACTTCTACTTCCCACTCTTTTGGTAAGAGCCTTCTAATTCCTGTCTGAGGAACCACCATATTCTTCCATTTTTAGCATTGTGCTTAGAATAGAGTTGAGCCTACCCCCAACTCAAGGAAAGGACTTCTGGCCCTCCTGATGGGTTTGGGGATGGATACGTGACACAGGACTAAGCCAACATAGCCCATCACATTCTCTTTGCCACGGGGATTAACAGAGTAGACATTTCATCTTTGTTAGATGAGTGAGGTTGGACTTTTCCTGGGAATTCTGATGTAGACTCTCTTTTCCCTCGGATGGTATAGTGTGATGATGTGAGACTTAATAGCTAGTAAAGTCATTCACATCCTTACGAGAAGAGCCCAGGATGTCTTGGGGAGGCCACCATGTGGAATCTGAGGATAGCTTCACCAAAAAGAGGATAGTGATATAGGCAACCCAGGATCTTGCTGATATTATTGAATCTGTTAGATAGGGAACAGGCTGTAACAAAAAGACTCCACGATACAGTGGCTCAAAAACATAGAATTTTTGTTTGAAATTCTTTACCTCCCACATGTGCACATGTGGGTGAATGGCCAACACTGGTAGGCAGTTCTGGGGCTGTGGCTCTTTTAGGAATGCAGGATCTTCCTCACTTGTCGTTCTGTCCCCCTAGAGTATTGTTTTCACATTGCAAGGTAAAAGCTGCTTCACTGTCCTCCCATCACATCCGTGTTTCAATTGCAAGAAAAAGAATGGAAGAATGGAGGATGTGAAGCTTATATTAAGGCACAGCTTATCAACTTTAGCTCTACTGACATCTGGGAACTGATAATTCTTTACTGTTGAGGGCTGTCCTATACGTTATAGGATGTGTAATAAAATCCCCGGCCTCTACCCACTCAATGCCCGTATCACCTCACCTCCAAATTATGGCCATCAAAAATGTCTCCAGACATTTCCAAATATCTGAGGGATAAAACAGCCCCCCATTGAGAACCACCATCTTAAGGATACGCTGTGAAGTTTACACTCACCACATCTATTTACTTCCAATAGCCAGAAGTCAGGTATTTGGTCATACTGAGTTGCAAGAGAGTTTGGGAGAAATATTTCCAACTGGATGAGCTGGTGCCCAGGTAAAACTTCAGGAATTCTATTGCTAACAAGTAAGGGGAAATGGATTTTAGGGGACAATTAACAATCTTTGCCACCCAGCCCTACTTCTGGACTTTTCCATCACATAAGTCAATAAGTTACCTTTACAATTTACACCATTTTGAAATGGGTTTTAAGTCACTTTAAATTCAGAACCCTAAGTGATACAAGCATTACTTTCCTCATCCAATATCTAAGTTGAAATCTGGTGATTATCCAGAGAAAAAAAGGATAAAAGGAATAATGCTCCAAGTTACTCAGAAGCCAGGTACTGGTTCAGAGGGATTGAACAAAACAGCTGAAATGAGGCTACTTCTTATTAAGAGAAGTCTTTGGCTAAAATGGAAAGGCCATAGTCACAAGGGCCCATGGTCACTGTGGTAGTTAGGAAAGAAGAGAGTATAATTACACAAAATTTTCCAAATGAAAACTGCAGGCATCTTGCATTATCTGGCTTTGAACTGCTGCTCTCTAGTTCTCATTGTAAATACAAAAAGCCTTCAGTGGCTCTTTGATATCTCACACAAAAGGATCATTGTTTACAGCCAGCTGTTTTGCAATTATATTTCCATGAAGTTGGCATAATTTGACATTAGGACTGCCTAAGGGAAGAAGGGGGTGACGATGCACCAGGGTGTTGAAGTGGAGTACAGAATAGTAATGGAAGGAGCTCCTGTGTTACACGTCTCCCCAATGTGCATCTTGAAGCCAACAGTTCTGAATTCAAAACACATTTTCCCACAAGAATATTGTTTTCGTGTTATTCGCTTACCACAGAAGTTCTCCAATACTGGAAAAGAAAGAAATTAGTATTTTGCAAAACTACAAAAGAAAATGCTGCAGGGCAGAGAAAGGTTTGTCTGAAGGTTCTGACCGAGAAAATCATCAGTAAAATCTTCAGGGAAGAGGTGATTTTTAAACCAAACTTAAGATGGGAAGAGAAAGAGAGGGCATTTCAGGCTAAAGGACAGCCAGTTCAAAGACATGGCATTTTAAATTCTCTGTGAGGAATAGTGAGTATTGACCATGAGTACAGCATAGAGTTTGTGGAAATAATAAGTTAGGATGGGGCTGTGAAGGTCATGACAGAGTTTGGATTTTTTTAGTTGCCAAGCCATGAAAGATTTTTAACAGGGGAATGGTGTGATCAAATATACTTTTAACAATTATATGAATAGTGTGAAAATCAGGGCAAGATTACAAGAGACATTGGATTTCTGATTTTGAGATGTGACAACAAATTGGAAAGAGGGAACCAAACAGAGAGTCAACGTGAGGTAAATTGGCAGGATATGGTGGCTAACTGTTCATACGAAGTAGAGAAAAAGGAATCAGAGACAGCCACAAATTCTCTAACTTTTTGGTCCACGAGTCTGGAATCACAGTACAAGAACAGGCTTAGAGGGAAGGTAATGAGCCCAGCAGGTGTCTGTCTGAAGGATAAGAGAAGAGCTGAGGTGGTTATGGCCGTATAGTACAGCATATAGGCTGCAATTAACATTTCTGCAAAGCTTGTCCACCGTGTCCTCATAATTGAAAGAAAGCCACTTGTTGAATTTTATACTTGTTTCCAAAGTCTTCCTCCAAGACTACTCTATATCCTTTTTGGGGAACATACCTCTACATGCTAAAACTATGCCAGTGACACCAGTGTTGGTGAAGACATTGCATTCCAGTGCCAGAATCTGTGGCCAGAAACCTTGCTTAAAAAGAGGTAGCAAAAATACTGGAAGCATAAGATTGCACTGTAGGATGTCTGAGATGAGCCGTCTAGAGAAAAATCCTATTCAATGTGTGTTACAATAATATCAAATGTGATTAAACTCATAAAATATGTTCTCAAAAGTCTTGGGGGTAAATGGAAAGAAAAGAGGGGAAAAAAAGTAGGATCAGCTCATGCTCAGAGAGGAAAAACACCGGGAACAGGGGAAAGTTTAATGGGAAGTATGCTATCTTAGTCTCCTCAAACTGCTGAAACAGAAAGGGCACCAAGTCAGAATACCATAGGTTGGGTCGCTGAAACAACAAACATTTATTTCTCACAGTTTTGGAGGCTGGAAGTCTGAGAATAGGGTCAAGCATGGCCAAGTTCTTGGTGGGGGCTCATTTCCTAGTTTACAACTCTCTTCTCATTGTATCCTCATATGGCACTTAGTCCATAAAAAGTGCCTTAACAGGGGCGCCTGGGTGGTGCAGTCGGTTGAGCGTCCGACTTCAGACTTCAGCCGGGTCACGGTCTTGCGGTCCGGGAGTTCGAGCCCCGCGTCAGGCTCTGGGCTGATGGCTCAGAGCCTGGAGCCTGTTTCCGATTCTGTGTCTCCCTCTCTCTCTGCCCCTCCCCCGTTCATGCTCTGTCTCTCTCTGTCCCAAAAATAAAAAAAAAAAAAAGTGCCTTAACAATGTCAACTAAGATGGTATTGAGAATTATCTGGAAGAGAAAGAACTTCTAGGGTTTCCTTTGTAAAAAATTTTTTTAACATTTATTAATTTGTGAGAGACAGAGCATGAGCAGGGGAGGGGCAGAGAGAGAGAGAGAGGAGACACAGAATCCGAAGCAAGCTCCAGGCTCTGATCTGTCAGCACAGAGCCCGACATGGGGCTGGAACTCACAGACTGTGAGATCATGACCTGAGCTGAAGTTGGATGCTTAACCGACTGAGCCACCCAGGTGCCTCTGGGGTTTCCTTTTGATTGCCATACCCAACCTGCCCATTTCTACCCCTCAATAGATAAATTCATCAAAGCAACCAAGCCTTGGTACAGTATGGTGGATGGTAGAGAAGGACAGTAGTTGGAACAGCGGTAAAACAGGGGCATTTATGTGTCGTCATCATCATCTTTCTTAACTCCTTGACCAGAAGAGGATGGGAGATTCAGTATATCCAGGGTGTAGCAGATGGAGGTGAGTAGGGTGGGATGCAACGCCTGAAGGACTCCTACCAATTAATGTAAATAGTCTTGCACTCAAAATTAATGCCGAAATAGGGACAAAAAGAAGAAAAAGATTGGCACCAGGCCATAGGCTGTTGACCCGATGAATTATTCAGAAGTGGCTGCCCCATTGGCAGAGCTGCGAATTCAGAGTTGTTCATGAGCTGGAAAGGACAAAATGATCACAAAACCAATCAAAGAAGATCCATACCCTGAAAATGGCTACTGAGACCATCCTGGGATGCTCTGCCCACCTTTCATACAGCGGAGTCAGTGCTTCCAAGTCTCCACTGTCTTGGTGGTGAGGTTCAATAAACAACTTAGCAGACTGTATCATTGTAGGTTTAACACAAGGATTTCCTATCCCTCACTCTGGATAGGACAGATCGAAAAAAGGAAAGAAGGAGTTCTAAGTCTCGGTGGAAATCAGAAAGAAGAAATAGGACTATAAAATCCTCTCATGGTAGAAAGAAGTTAACAGAAAAACTACCGGAGGAGGTGTAGACTCCCCACCCCCCCAACCCCCCACTCCCCCCCACCCCCGCCTCCAGGTAATACCTGTAAGTATTACTCCGTCCCCAACAAGAGCAACGAATCTCAAAGCTGTGGGCTTTCTTTTCCCTATTTCCTCATTTTCAGCAGCATAAGGAAAGTAAGATACTTCATACGCCCAAGTGTATCAACATTAGCTGACCTCACTACCTGGAAAGAAAGCTCCATAAATCACAGTTTTGACTCACACTATCCTAGAGCCTCCATAAATAGTTTCCACTGACAACTCTCAAGTTTAACTTTCCAGCTCTGTGTAATTTGATCTATTGGCTTCAGGAGTAGGAGGAAACCGCACGGGATGTTGTATTAGTTCCCTCATCTCACACCTCAAGACCACCTCATAGAGGTGGTCGTGAAAGAAACTCTCCCTGTGCTTTCACCACACATGTGATTAAATTCTAATAGACCAGTTGCTCAGAGTGGGTATGCTTCCTTCGAGAAATAAATCTGGCACGTGGGGCAGCTCGGCTTACTTCTGCAGCAAGTAGGGTGATGGTCGACACCAAGTTAGCAAGGCTGGCGAAGACTCTGACACCTAAATACTGATGTAGATGTCAGCCCTTCCACAAAACTATAATAAGAATTAAGAGGCGTTGGGCACATAGTTGAAGCACTTTCCACACAGAGACTCAATTTAATGTTCACAACTCTGTGAACCAGGTACCATCATTCCCACCACTTTACATTGAACAAAATATGACACCAAGAGGCTAAATAACTTGTCCAAGACCATACAGCCAGTAGCAAGGCCAAGATTCAAGTCAGTCTGGCTCCAGAGTTTGTACCTGTAAACATGACACTGAATTGTCTCTCCAACACATCACAAAGCAGCACATTCTAAGTTGGAAGACCCTGGTTTGAGTTCTCAGGGGGCAAAAAAATCAGCCTTCAGGAGCCCCAGTCTCTTTACTGGGATTGTTGTAAGGCTTAAAGGAAATGATATAATTTTTAAATATATATGTATAATCTTAAAGTGCTTTACAAACATAAATGAACATTATCATATTAAACTTTGTGATGTATCTTACTTTAAAAATCATTCTCAAAAAAAAAAAAAATCATTCTCAGCTAGTATTTCATCCATTTTCAACCAAATTTACCATGGATTCTAAAACAGTCGTACCTAAATAAGCAATCTTCTGATTATATGCTCTAGGTCAACCTTTTTTTTTTTTTTTTTTTTTTTTTAATGAAAAAGACTTAAACTTTTTGAAGGCTTTTGCTTTGAACAACAGAGTAATCCTTTTTAGGTGCTTGGAAAAAATATGAATTTTCCCCCAAGAGATCACTTCTTAGACCTATTTAAATTTGAGTCTCATCCTCAAACCTTCCTAGATAAACGATAGAATCCTCTCTACAACTTTGGTTGTTGTGTTAGTCTTTTACCGCTGCCATGATAAACCACAACAAACTTCATTTAAAAAATGACATATGGTTATTATCTTATAATTCTATAAGTGACAGGCCTGACACAGACCTCACTGGGATAAACCCAAAGTGTCAGTAGGGTTGCATTCCTTTCTGGAGGCTCCAGGCAAGAACCCATTTCCTGGCCTTTTCCAGCTTCTAGAGGCCACCTGCATTCCATAGCTTATGACCCCTCCTCCATCTGCAAAGCGAGCTATGTCACACACCTCTGACCCTTGAATCTCTTTCTGACCACAACCAGGAAATGTTCTCTGCTTTTAAGGACTCGTGTGATTAGATTGGGCCCTCCTAGATAATCTAGGATAAACTTCTCATCTCAAGATCCTTAGCATTAACCACATTTGCCAAGTCCCTTTTGCCATCTGAGGTAAATGTTCCCAGGCTCTGAGGATCAGGATGTGGCCATCTTTTTTTTTTTTTTTAATTTTTTTTTTCAACGTTTATTTATTTTTGGGACAGAGAGAGACAGAGCATGAATGGGTGAGGAGCAGAGAGGGAGACACAGAATCGGAAACAGGCTCCAGGCTCTGAGCCATCAGCCCAGAGCCTGACGCGGGGCTCGAACTCCCGGACCGCGAGATCGTGACCTGGCTGAAGTCGGACGCTTAACCGACTGCGCCACCCAGATGCCCCGAGGATGTGGCCATCTTTTGAAGGAGCTATTAGGCCTGCCTATCATAATGGGTGAATTTTAACAAAATAAAACCCCAGTTTCGTATATTAAAAAAACTTGTCAACATGTAAAAGTTTGAAAGTGATTTCATTACAGTGTCCTGAAAAACCTCTAAGTTGTAACAGCTATTATGACAGAAAAGAGATAGAGTTCAGTTAGGCTGACTTCCGATGAAAAGAAAGCCTGACAAGTGGCGAGTGAAGGGTAGCAACGCCACACCGATAACAAAACCAAATGACAGACCTCCAAATTATCCAAAACGAGGTGATGAATCTGCACTCATTGTACCTGCAGTTTATTATTACGAATGAAAAACCTTCTTTCTGATCCCAGTCTCTCATTTTCCAGAACTGCAAGCTGACAGTCACATATTATTAGAGACTAAATCGACATCAGAAAAGAGACTTTCCTTTCTACCAAAGTTAGAAAAGTAAAGAGGCCCTACCAGTTTTTCAAAGATGAATTAAACAAGTGAAGTGTCCCAAGTCCTGCACGTGTTTCAGTGGTAACAGGGATTATCTAAACGGCGTTGTAGGAAGGTTTGCATTATTGATGAAAGATGGTCCTGAGTTCCATGAGTGCTTGTTTTGGGGGAAGAATAAAGCGGTGCAGCCACAGAGATATGAAGTCCCTGAGGACAGTAGCCCAGTTTTGTAGCTTGCATATTTTTCCATGCCATTTCCATGTTTACAAAAACCTAATGGACATTTGGATGTCACACATGGTGTCCAGCAGTTGTACTCAAAAAAAGCAATAGCAGCATCAGTGAATCTCCTTACAGCCTATTTTATCATTTCCATAAAACCATGTCCTGTTGTGTCATGACCAGAACTTCTAAGCCACCAAGAAACTCCGAATCACAAGGATTTGCTTTGTGGAACAGCCCCTAAAACAGAACAAATTTAATTATAAACAGTCCTACTCTGCAGGACAGGTGATCCTTACTGCAAAAAAATATGTGCATCCTTAAAGTATGGGTGTGACTCATAGTTAGGTGACTCATGGCCTTCCCTTTAGAAGACTCATTCATAGTTAGGGAGATAGGAGCAAGGTCTAGATCCCAGAAGAAGTGACTAATGAGTTAATCAAGAGATTAGGGCCATCTCCAAAGGGACCAGAATTCAGGACAGGATTTTCGTGCAATGAAAGAATCAGAGGACACTTAAGAAATCAAGCCAATCAAGGAGTGAATGGCAATGGAGAAGACTGGAGAAAATGGAGCTGCAATCGAAGACTTCACATGGCTGAACCAAGAAGATCATCAAACGTGTCCACCTTGAATACATAAGGCATCAGACTTAGTCAAGATTTATCCAGGCACAAAAGGTGATAAAGAAGATCTCAAACAACCTATGGAGTGTGAGGAAATATTTGCAAACTATATATTAGATAAGGGCTAATATCCAAAATATTTAAGGAACTCATACATCTTAATAGCAAAATAATTATCTGATTAGAAATGGACACAGAACATAAATGAACGTTTTTCAAGAGAAGACATGCAAATGGCCAACAGGTACGTGAAAAGATGCTCAACTTTATTAATCATCAGGGAGATGCAAATCAAAGCCATACTGAGAGATCACCTCAAACCTCTTAGAAACGCTATTACCAAAAAGATAAAAGATAATAAGTGCTCGCTAGGATGTGGAGAAAAGGGAACCTTTGTGCCCTGTTGGTGGGAATGGAAACTGGCAGAGCCACTATGGAAATAGCATGGAGATTCCTTAAAAAATTAAAAATTGAACTACCATAAGATCCAGCAATCCCATTTCTGGACATACACTTAAGGGAAATGATATCACCATCTCAAAGAGAAACCTACATACCCACATTCACCACAACATTGTTCACAATAGCCAAGATGTGGAAAGCAATCCCATTTCTGGACATACACTTAAGGGAAATGATATCACCATCTCAAAGAGAAACCTACATACCCACATTCACCACAACATTGTTCACAATAGCCAAGATGTGGAAACAACCCAAGTGTCCACTGATGGATGAATAGATAAAGAAGATGTAGCATGAATATATACAATGTATACATTTATATAAAAAGAAAATGTTTTAAATATTACCAATTCTAATTATTTTTTTCTTTTTTTTTTGAGAGAGAGAGAGAGAGAGAGAACCCACATGCAGAGAAGGCACGTGGGGAGATAGAATCTTAAGCAAGCTCCATGCTCAGCACAGAGCCCAATGCGGGCCTCGAGCCCACAACCCTGGGATCATGACCTGAGCTGAAACCAAGAGTTGGATGCTCAACCGACTGAGCCACCCAGGCACCCCATTAATTCTAAGTATTATTAATATTACTCTAAATAATATCCTAAAATAAAAATATTATAAATATAAATATATAATATTATTTAGCCAAAAAAAAGGAAATCCTGCCATTTGCAACCACATTGATGGACCTCGAGGGCATTATGTTAACTGAAAAAAGTCAGACAGCAAGACAAATCCTGCATTACCTCACTTATATATGGAACCTATTTTTTTTTAAATCAAAACCTATAGGACACAGAGAGTGGAATGGTGGTTGCCAAGCTACGGGGTGAGGGAAATGAGGACATGTTGGTCAAAGGCTACAAATTTATAAGATGAGTAAGTTTTGTAGATCTAGTATACAGCATGGTAACTACAGCTGGCAATGCTGTATTGTACAACTGAAAAATTCTAAAGAGTAGAATTTAAATGTTCTCACTGCAAAAAAATAAATATATCGTAATTATGGGAGGTGACAGATGTGTTAACTAACCTTATTGTGGTGATCAGTTCACAATACGTAAGTATATGAAATCGTCACATTGCACATCTTAAACTTACAAGGTGTTATGTGTCAGTTACATCTCAATAAAGCTGGACGGGATGGTGTGGGGGTGGAGATAAGACCTCTGAGTTACTGCCAGCCTTGATTTTGATTAAGATGGAAATTCTGTCTGCAAAGTAAGTTGCTTTGGTACCTGTATCAGGATGAATCTGCACAGGCAAAGGCTAACTCTACCCATTGATGGTGGCCCCAAACCTGTTCCGCTTCTAGCCCTCTGCCCTTCCTTGTAAGTATCATGACATTATGGAATATCTCTGAATCACTGTCAGAATTGGCAGCTTCTGCTTAGGAAAGTGACAGGTCAGCAGTGACCTCTCTGACCTCCCAGCTACCTCTCTCCCCCTTGCTTTCCTCTTGTTCCACAAACATGCAGAAGGATGTGCACCTCGGAGCCTTTGTTTCTGCTCCTGCTGGCTGCTGCAAGTTTCCACCACACCGTCAAGTGACTTGTTCCTTCCTGTCATTTGATTCTCAGCTCAAGCTTGGCCTCCACAATGAGGACTGTGTTGAGCACCCTTTCCAAATTACCTTGTTCTCCCTAAGGCACTAATCACATCACACGAGAACTTGTCTCTGAAGCTGAAATTATCTTGTTGCGTTTTTAATTTGCGTACTCAAACGGCAGATGCAGAGGAATTTTCTTGTCATGTACTGTGCTAAATGAATAAATACATAGTCATTGAGCATCTCCTGAGAAAAGCTATACCTTAGTTGGGTTGATAGAGTTTCAACACACGAACATTAAGAGGCATAAACACTGATTTATGGGTATTTAGCGTTTGGGTATTTAGTCAGTGCCAAAAAGCAACTGGAGACTTGACCATCTCTGTAAATGTAAAGGGGCTTTGGGTGGAGGAACCAGGGAACTTCAAAACCACACAAGGTATCTAAACCAAAAATCCATATTGGCTGTGAACAGCAAGATGGATTATCAGTGAAAAAAAAGCCTCCTCCTTCATTTACAAGTATTTACACTAGACTGTTTAATTAAACAGCTATTTATTTAGTTGAGGGAGTTGGGTCCTCATCTCTAGGTGTGTTTTTTAATGATATTCTTCATTATGGAGCACCTGGATAGCTCAGTCTGTTAAGCACCCAACTCTTGATCTGAATTCAAGCCCTGCATTGGGCTCTGCGTGAAACCTACTTAAAATGAAATAGGGGTGTCTGGGTGGCTCAGTTTGTTAAGCAGCTGACTTCAGCTCAGGTCATGATTTCACAGCTCGTGGGTTTGAGTGCCACATCGCGATCTGTGCTGACAGCTCAGAGCCTGAAGCCTGCTTGGGATTCTGTGTCTCCCTCTCTATGCCCCTCCCCCACTCTCTGTGTCTCAAAAATAAACATTAAAAAACGTCTTAATAAAAATTTATCTATATATATATATGATATATATAGATATATATGTATATATATTCTTCATTATGATGAAAAATCTTCATTACAAACCGCTTGAGTGGATGTAGCACTCAAACCAAAACCAAACACCCCAAACCACACATATCCAAGTAATGTAGGCATTTAGGACAATGGGAGGTGACCACAGTAAGAGTACGAAGATCCAGATCACAAGGCCTACGTAAATTCCACTTATTCATTCAGCAAAAATCGAATAGCGCCAGGCACCGTTTAGTAAATACTGAGAGAATACCGCAAAGTTCTGTCCTCTGGGAGTTCCGTTCTACTGGGGGACAGGAGGAGGAAGATGAAAGCAACTTGTTCTGGCCCCACTGGCCCCGCTAGAAAAGTCGTCTTCACACGGCCCAGGGGTCTGGCCGGCTCGCGCGGCCACCACCGCAGCCACAGCCTGCGGCAGCCCTAGTGCCAGCGTCTCCAACTCTCGCGTTGTTTGGGACCCGCTGCGTGGGACCAGGGGCGCCGCCGCACGGACCTGCTGCGCAAGATCACCTGCCGCCAGATCACCGCCTCGAGGTGAAGGCGGAGGATGGAAGAGATGCGCCTGCGGGTGGGAAGGCTGAGAATATGGAAAATGGGGAGCAGGAGGCCATCAGTAAGGTAGATGGAGAAAAGGCAGAAGACAAGAAGAGGAGGAGGAGGAAGAGGAAGACGATGGTAAGGAAGAGGATAGAGACGAAGATGAGGAGGCTGAGGCGACTCCAGGCAAACAGGCAACTGAAGATGGGGAGAGATGGGGCGCCTGGGTGGCTCAGTCAGTTGAGCAACTGACTTTGGCTCAGGTCATGATCTCTCGATCCGTGAGTTCGAGCCCCGCGTCGGGCTCTGTGCTGACAGCTCGGAGCCTGGAGCCTGCTTAGGATTCTGTGTCTCCCTCTCTCTCTGACCCTCCCCCGTTCATGCTCTGTCTCTTAAACATTAAAAAAAAAAAAAAATTGAAGATGGGGAGAGAGATGATGTTGACACCAAGAAGCAGAAAGCTGACGAGGATGACCAGACACCATAAAAGGAAAAGCTGAACTTTAAACAAGTCCGCCATGACCATTCACCCTCCACGCCCAGACTCAGAATCTAAACGTGGTCACCTTCAAAACGAAAGTCCCTCCCACCCACTGGCAGCGCCCCCACAGTGACACGTGCTCCCCGCACACAATCCAAACCACAACCTGAATCTGCAGCAGGAAAGGACGGCCAGAATTTCCCAGGCGCTGCGTTTTTCTTAAACATACTTTAGAAAGGAAAATGTGTTTATAATCTTTATTTACATTTTATATTTTTGCTCATATTGTTGGGGTCAGTCGTTTTTAATCTTGGATGAACAAGCTAGCCTTGGGAGCAGTCTCTGTCCTACTCGTGGTGTGACCATGTTCATTACATCTCAAAGGAGAGTAAAAAAAAAACTTGTAAAACATGCGCGCACGCGCACACACGCACACACGCACTCTTACTCCAGTAACATTTTTTTGTGTATGTACTTAGCTGTACTTTAAACAGCTGTTTGTATGAGACGGTTAAAGAGGCCAAAGATAAAAGGTGTCTTTTTTTTTTTTTTTTTGTCTGAAGTTTCTGTGGTTTGGGCCTGTTTGATGTATGTGTAAACACTGTTGTCCAATAATAAACCATAATCTTATTGTGCTGAAAAAACTGCAGACCAGAAAAGGTTGCTATCTAAAAATATGTGGGCATTAAACTAGATAATCTGTAAAGTTTCACTCAAATCTCCACAGATACTGAAAGGCGGGGGCAAAGGGGGTGGGGGGAGATATTTTAGAAGGCTTAGCACTGATTGTTTTAGGGGAGTAAAAATGTGGATGATTTTAATTTTTTTCTTCTTTTTGTTTATCATTGGGTTCTGAATTTTGTTCTATAATGAATATGCATTACATGTGAACTGGAAAAATGTTTAAGAAAACAGAGAGATTTTACTATCAAACTTGGATGTTGGTTCTTAGTAACCTGAATTTATGTCCTTCATCCATTAGTAATGAGAACTGTAAATGGGAATCGTCTTATCCCTCCAGTGATTTGCTTATTACTTTACCTTTACCTAATGAGACTTTGGGGAAAATGATAAGGGAATTCTGCTCCTCTTCTCATTACTTCTGTGTGTACTGGCTTATTCTCTACCTGGGGATGATTGGGCACAAGTCCTGAATCAATAGATGGCTCTCTCTCTTTCTCTCCCTCCCTCTCCACCCACACCCTACCCATCACTACACTTAGGCATCATACACACACACACACACACACACACACACACACACACACACAGAGGTGGCCTCTTCTCTCCCTTTAACCTTCAAATCTCAGCTTATTTTTTAAAACATTTTTTAATGTTTATTTTTGAGAGAGAGAGAAACAGAGCGCAAGCGGGGGAGGGGCAGAGAGAGGGAGACACAGAATCCCAAGCAGGCTCCAGGCTCTGAGCGCCCCTAACATTTAAACTGAGATTTGGGGGCGCCTGGGTGGCTCAGTCGGTTGAGTGTCCAACTTCGGCTCAGGTCATGATCTCCCTCTCGGTTCATGGGTCCGAGCCCCGCGTCGGGCTCTGTGCTGACAGCTCAGAGCTGGAGCCTGCTTGGGATTCTGTGTCTCCCTCTCTCTGCCCCTCTCCTGCTTGTGCTCGCTTGCTCTCCCACTCTCAAAAATAAATAAACGTTAAAAAAAATTAAATGTTACCTCCACAGAGAGGCCTTACCTGAGCAATCAAAATATAAGAATTCTGTTGCTACCTTAGACTCACCATACTATCCCTGGTATTCTCAATCATATCTCTATTCTGCTCTTTATTTCCAGAGCACTCTTGTTAACTCTTTCATATGTATTTCACTTCTTTACAAGCCTCCTGTTTCCCCCACAAGTTTGAAGTTCCATCATGAAAACAGCAATGATCTGTTTTGTTCACTCCCATCTCCATAGGGCGTAACTAATATTGAGTAAATGAATACATGAATGAATGAAATGGCTCCTTTGTCCTTTCTCTGTCAAGAGTTCTATTCCCAAGCAGTAGTATGCTGCAACCAGTACTTTGCCAGCTCAAAGAGCCAATTGTTAATATTTCAGGGATTTAGTAAGCTAGTTGTTAAACTACTTAGTAGCTTGCAATTAGCCATGCTGAGAGTATTTCTACCATGGACGTTGGCGAATGTTACATGTTAAGACTTTCTTTTTTTTCCCAAAGATGCTTTATTGGCATACTACAGCTCTTGTCCCCTAAATCCACCTATAAATATTGAGATATCATGGAAATAAACCTGGAGAATAGGTTACTTAAAATCTTTCAATAGAGAATGTTTATTTTTTTTTTAATTTCAAATATTTACTATACAATGATTTTCTTGTTGGGAATACTTGAGTTTTTTAATAAGCTAAACTATAATCTAAAAACGTGTCTCTGATCTCCTGAAGTTTTTGTTTCTGTTTTTCAGATCCTTATGTGAAGATTCACCTGATGCAGAATGGCAAAAGGCTGAAGAAGAAAAAGACAACAATTAAAAAGAACACACTTAACCCCTACTACAATGAGTCATTCAGCTTTGAGGTACCCTTTGAACAAATCCAGGTAATGTCAAACATAATTTTGTCTTCCCATTCAATTTTATTTCTTCAGATCACATAAAGACACAGACCTTCTGAATTATCAGTGCTCATGCCTTCATTAGAATTGCCATTCTTATTCCCATACACATTTGATAATCAAGCTACATCCAGAAGGAAATGATAAAATATACAGCACAGGATGTGCTGATTCATCAGCTAAAAACAGCTGGCATTCTGTTGGGCAGAAATAAAGTAGGAAAAAGAAAATCAACAGAATGACTCTGCTAATTCAAAAAGTGCATCCATAAAGGTTAAAAGGCCAAGAGAAAAATGAGCTTTCACTATTTATTCCCAAGCCATAATATGTAATTGTCCTTATCACAGCTTTATAGCAAAAAAAAAAAAAAAAAATAGAGATAAAAGAAATATTTTGGTTGATGCTAAATATGCAGCATCTTTAATCTTTCATTTTTAAAGAGTGATTTACAATAGAAAAAATAACTAAGTCATATTTTGTTTAAATTCAGCTTCCTATTTCTGAGTTGGAATGGATGGACATTTTTGTAAAGATAAAACCTTCACTTGCCAGATAATAATTGTTATGATGAGGAGTATTCTATTAAAGGAACCTGTGGATAACATGTTCAAAACAGGATGCTACAAGTAGCCACAATAGTATATGATCTCATTATTTAGCAATTTTTAAGTATATTTAGGTTTTCTTACCTCATATCCATAGTGAGACCATTGAAATTCAAAGTTCACATCCAATATATATCAGCTATTTCTTGGGAATCTTTAATGGATATCAGAGAGTCAAATGTCTTAAAGCAACACTATTTTTACATTTTATTGAATATTGATGTGGGCCTATCTTTTCAGTCGTATAAAAACTTGCCCATAACATGAAGGAGAAGTAACGAGTAGGCATCAAAACTACAACATGGAAATGTCTAAAGTTAGTCCAGAATGTAAAAAATCAGCAAATATTCTTTAGTTGCATATTTTTCCTTTTTTAAGTTTATTTATTTATTTTGAGAGAGAGAGACAGACAGACAGACTGCGAGCACGGGAGGGGCAGAGAGAGAGGGAGAGAGAGAGAGAATCCCAAGCAAGTTGTGCCCCATCACTGCAAAGCCCTGTGCGGGGTTTGAACTCACCAACTGTGAGATCATGACCTAAGCTGAAACCAAGAGTTGGAGGCTTAACTGACTGAGCCACCCAGGTGCCCTGCATATTTTTACTTTTAATCTAAAATATAATTTAGAATATATATATATATATACACACATATATATGTAATAAATCACACCTTTATTCCATGAAGAAAACTAATATCATAGCTACATGTATTGTAGTGCCTAATTTAAGCACTTTATGCATAACCTTATTGCATCTTTATAATAACCTTATGAGAGAGGTTATTACCCCAATTTTATATATGAGGAAACCGAGGCTTAGATTTCCTCATGTGTAAAACAGGAATAATAGAGTCCACATCCAAGTGAGCTTATGCATATAAAAGCACTTGGAAGGGCACCAAGCACATAGGAACATTCAAAATGGTTGCCATCATCATCATTATTCACAATGTTAAGTTTGTCTTTTTTTTCATATTAACATTTTATTAGAAAATAGATCTAACAGGGGCACCTGGGTGGCTCAGTGGTTGGGCAACAGACTTCAGCTCAGGTCATGATCTCACAATTTGTGAGTTCGAGCCCCACATCAGGCTCTGTGCTGACAGCTCGGAGCCTGGAGCCTGCTTCAGATTCTGTGTCTCCCTGTCTCTCTTTGCCTCTCCCCCACTGGCACTCTGTCTCTCAAAAATGAATAAACGTTAAAAAAATTAAAAAGAAAAAAAAAGAAAATGGATCTAACAATAAGATTAAAACAATATATAAATCAGTGCCTTCTACTAGAAGTATCTGTGAGGACAGACATGTTTTATCACTGGTGGGGTCCAATACAGTAGTCTCCAGCCTCAAGTGGGTGATGAGCACCTCAGCCACCAGTGTGATAAAGGAACCTTATTCATAATTTAAATAGCCATATGTGGCCAGTCACTACTGTATTGTATAGGGCAGTTATTTAAAAATCACCAGGAATCCCACCATCCTCACATCAGGTCATGGTCTTTCTCTAACTGTTCTCATATGCAAATTGCACATACTTAAATTAATTACTTTCAACAGTTGTTGAAACAGTTACATAACAACAGTTGTAACAGTTGTTACATAAGTAAATGACATTCCAGAGGACACTGATTCCCTGGCCCCAGTCACTTGTTTACCAGCCTGAACCAGTGAAGCTACTGCTTTGGGCCCACTGGCAAATCCCTAAAATATCCAATTTTCTCCAATTTATTTTGCAATATCTGTTCAGTGAACCCTTTTTTGAGTTCTAAGAACTCATTCCTATGGAAACTAACACCTCGTGGAGTTTTGGTTTTTTTATTCTACAAAACAATATAAAGCAGGGTATTGAGATGAAAAATCCTATTGTAACCTTTCTTGGAGCTACAATTCTACACCTTTAACAAAAATAAATGGGTTTTTTCTTCAACTATAAATTGCAGCAGATGCAAATATATTAAAAATGAAGCACATTACAAACAAGACATATGCTAGGTTTCTGGGGCAGCATTTTAGAGGAGATAACATTCTGTCAGGACAGAGAGAACCTGAGCCCATCACTGACAACATTAGGCATGGAAATAATGAGCACATCTTTGACTGCATCCCTCCTCCTCTGCTTCTTGGCAGTTTGCTCTAGTCTTCACATTTTCCTAGAGAAACAATTGAGCATTTTCCTTACCAAACTAGGGGTCTAGGTTTCCTTTCTTCCCAGGTTACAAGATTATCTGCTTTCTATTTGTCTCTATCCCTATGAAATATACTGTGAGCAAAATATGCTGATTTTCAAAAGCCCATGTAAATGTTATAGTCCCTCCCCTAAAAATGTATAAATAAACTATCTATGCAGCTGGAAAAATTAATCCAAGGCCTTCATAAGGATGTTTTGTCTTGAGTGCTATTACTCAGTACATTCCTAGGTGAAATCGTCAAAGCCCACTCCAGCCATTCACTCCAACCTCCACAAACCCCATTGCCTTGGTGCCTGACCCCACCCCCATTCCCTGCAGTATGATTTCATCCTGACGAATTTGCTTGGGCAAAGTTCTGAGAACTTTTCTGAGAACCAAACTGATTCTGTTCCCAACACCATCCAATGGATAGATGATTCCCTTGATAAGGTAATCAGTCCGAGGCCACACAAGGGAAGATGGAGTTTGTTTCCTTTATTGCCAGTGTGTTGCATTTTACATTCTAAATTCCATTTTCAAAAGCAGCCGTTGTCTCTGATGTGAAGCTGTACATGGGTGCCACCTCTTAGCACATTGGTACAATAATGTGGTGCTCAGACCACAAAGTCCGCTAAAGGGCCATAACTCAGCAGGAGCCCCATCCTGCCCTGGCTTCCATCATTACATTTTCTGTTCCTTTTAACTCTGGCCATCAAATGCTATGCATTCTACTTTATTCTAAGCCCTTTATCTCTACACTCAGTTTCTAGAGTCGAGCCATCACATATTTTGACTAAGCAAATCCATTACTTGGGAAGCAGAACTAAAATGTGCTTTGAAAAAGTGTGTCTTTCATATCATAATGGCATGGGTTTTCTTTCGTCAATTCAGGCAGTTCAAAAGCGTAAGTTATTAAATAAACTCTCACGATGTAATGGAATCACTGAAGTAAATCTTGTGTGGCCTGAAAGGTTATTTCCATTTGAGATCAGTGCTGGATACATAACAGTCACTCCGTAAATGTTCATTGAGAAAAGGCTTCAATGGGAAAATTATTTTTAGTTGTGACTTTTTAAAGCCTTTCGCTCTATTATCACATTTAATACTCGCAATAATCATGTGACTATTGTACCGAATACCAACACCAGAACTCTTGCTGATGAGGCGATTGAAACGAATGAACCCAGAGGTGGACACAGTTTACAAAGACAACAACGGCACCAAGGGCCCAGCACAGACTGTGGAGAACAAACCACCCATTCCTTGTATGACCCCAGGCAGGGAGCATGACATCACCTTACCTAAATAACGGCAGTATTAATCAGATCTGTTGTGAGAAGTAAGTGAGTATTTCATGTAAAAGACTCAGAATTGTGCCAAATACCTAACAAAAATCAGCATTCATTTCAGTATTTTGAAGACACTGAAGAAGGTGACGATGATGATATAGTGATGGCGAGATACGGATCAGACGCAGGTTTTCGTATTCAAGTAATTTTCAGTCTTGTTTGGTGTTTTGAGATCAGTTCTTACTTCCAATTGCTGAGATCTGAAGGAAGCTTTGCAATAGGGCTTCATCTACAGGGCTGGATGATTCATGTTTATTCTGCATCCTCTTTCAGAAAGTGCAAGTGGTGGTAACTGTTTTGGACTATGACAAGATTGGCAAGAACGATGCCATCGGCAAAGTCTTTGTGGGCTACAATAGCACCGGGGCGGAGCTGCGACACTGGTCAGACATGCTGGCCAACCCCAGGCGCCCCATCGCCCAGTGGCACACCCTGCAGGTCGAGGAGGAGGTTGACGCCATGCTGGCGGTCAAGAAGTAAAGGAAAGAAGCCTTTCTGCATCTGCCCACATAGTGCTCTTTAGCCAGTATCTGTAAATACCTCAGTAATATGGGTCCTTTCATTTTTCCAGCCATGCATTCCTGACAATTCAGTGGTACTTCAAATCCTGTTTTAATTTGCACAAATTTAAACGTAGAGAGCCCCTAAGCCCTTCGTCATGCCAACTGCCCTCCAGATCCACTCTTCTTTTAAGCAATATGATGTGTAGATAGAGCATGACTGAAATTATTTATTGTATCACACCGTTGTATATACCAGTATGCTAAAGATTTATTTCTAGTTTGTGTATTTGTATGTTGTAAGCGTTTCCTAATCTGTGTATATCTAGATGTTTTTAATAAGATGTTCTATTTTAAATTATGTAAATCGACTGAGATATAGGAGAGCTGATAATATATTATATGGTAAATATAGTATTGTCTGCATTCCAGCAAAAATATCAACTTGTAAGGCACTCGTACAGTGAAACTGACATCTTAAAGGACAACTTAAACCTGAGCTTTCTATTGAATCATTTGAGTACCAAGATACACTTACACCACATATTTGCTGGGTGAATCCAATTTTGTAGAATTTCTTCACAGGCAAATTAGTATGATCTGAGCAGCGTCCAGACTGACCTCCAGGAAGCATAGCCACAAACCAGAATAGCATCTGTCTGTACATAGCTACAAAGCCGAAATAAGGGCTTCACTCTCACATTCGAGGAAGCAACTGAACAGGAGCCAATGACTTCATATTACTGCATACAGAGTAACAATATGACGGCGTTCCGTGGGTGTGTGTGTGCGTGCGTGTGCATGCGTGTGTGCGTGTGCATTTGTCTGGGGATGGGGTGGGTGGGAAGACACTGAGGGGAGAAGTCAGCATTTCTGAATTATTGCCTGATGATTTAAAAAGAAAAAAAAAGTAGCTCTCCGTTATCACCTTTATACAAAATGTGCATCCTGTGGTGAATTCTGTTCCAGATTTCATACCTATAATAATTCCAAAAGGTTTGCACATTAGACTTTGTAACAAAATATTTTATTACACAAAACCATATTAGAAGGAATGCAGAATATTTTTAACACAGCAATCTGTGCTTATTACACAAAATTACTTTGTGGTAAACAGACAGTATTGTGATCCCGTCAAAAGATGAAAAAAAATAATAATAAACAATTAGCCATAGTTCTGAATGCACTTCAATTAAGCCAAAACAGACAGCTAGTGATCTTTTTATATGCTCTTTTTACTTAAATAAGTTTTAATTTGTCCTTTAAAAACAAAAAAGGTGAAACAATACCAAGAACAAGTTCCAGCAAACTGAAGCAACCTCTTATGTATACTAGACGCTTGACTTAGGAGGAGTTTTTAACTGTTTCCAATGTCATTATGTAGTAAATGGCACTATTACGAAGCTACTAGTCATTCCATAAGAGTCTTCAAGGACTGCTCTGTGTAGCACTGTGACTGCCGTGTGTGCTTAGACACGTAGTTTCCTCAGTGGACAGCACTCAGTTTATTCCGTAGTGATGTTGTAACAATACTGCCATTCCCTCCTACTGCACTGCCCAAGGTGTGTGTAGCACAAACAGTTCTCATTACAAAGGACCAATTCAGAACTGAAAAGCTATGCATAGGACAAGAAAGACACACAGAACGGGGTGGAACACACAGCATTTTGTCAAGCACTGTGCAATATTCCATACTTTCCCCCACTATGGTGGACAACCAGTTCGTGGAGAGGCAGCCTGTTAGCTCACGCTGCAGCCGCTCGCTCCTGTGACCCACTGTAACTCCCAGGCCACAGACAGCAGTGGTGCCTGGAAGTGGAAGCTTGTCTTCGCAAATACCAAAACAAGATGGAGGAAAACCAAGCATGAGCCTCATGTTCAGACGTTAGGATACCATGCCACATTTTTTAAAACCTACAGAGAATTCAAAAAGGGCTCATGGGAGGCTTCACACGTGGGGCTGGTTGTTTCCTGATAAAACTAGAATTCCCGTCATTCTTCTTTTCTCATCAAAGAAGAGGCAAGCCCTTGGCCGTTCTGCCCAGTCACAGCAAACTCATTAGAACTGGGACAGACACAAAGGACGAAGGAGAATAGCATCTCCCTCTTCTGTGGATGGGCCATACTTTTTTTCAAACGTAGGTAATAGAAGATGCACATGTCATGATGTGAGATTAAATATCAGTTTGAACGGAAGAGTCAAATGGGAATCTGTCCAATTTAAAAGACCAAACCCTACTAAAGAGAGGGAGTTGATGGACTTTAAAAAATCCCTTCCATACCAGAAACTGACATTTAATTTCACTCTATTCAGCTTTAAGTTGTTCACACTGAAACAACACTTTAAAGCAAGCAGGTTCAGCTGCCGGATATACATTATTTCTTGCATTAAAGTACTACTAATGCATTCTCTTGCAACACTGCCAGACATGGGACTGTCACCATAGAATTAGTTGGTACTATGCCATCTTTCACAAGTCAGTGACCGAACCTGCTTTGAGACCAAGATTCATCCTCAGATATGCCACATGTACCTTTCTGACAAAGCTGTGTAAAGTATTAGAAGCTGATGCTCTAGAAAGATCCTAGTTGCCTTTGTGTATATTTACTGCCTGCTTGAGTGTTTCTATGTGTGGGTTTTCTCTGTATCTTGTAGAAATGTTGGGGTGTTTTCTTCTGCCATATGGCTCGTGGCCCGCGAGCCAACTACTTTAGCTGTATTTACCTTCATTTTTGATGAGGTGGTTTAAATTTTGTTTCACTTTGTGTAGTGACCCCACAGTAGTTTTCTGATTGTTGTTAAAAATGACTTAACATATTACATGGATACTCAATAAAAATGTTTTATTTCCTGTTGATGTTGCCGCCTTTCAACTCTTCTCCTTACTTGACTCTGGCCTGTGGACTTTGGGGGCTGCTGGAAGCAGAGGCAGCTGAGAAAAGCCTACAGTGAATGCCTGTCTCAGAGTCATGCCTATGAATATAGAATGGGTGAAGGGACAACAATGCCCAGATGGCATGGCCGTCACGTCCCAGCATTCCTCATTCTCCACACGTGTTTCTCTCTTCCTGTTTATGATCGATTCATCCGGCACACTTTCAGGCTTTCTGCTTTGCTTAAAATGTGTCCTCTAGGGTTTTCATTCTACAGCTTAAGTCACACAGCCTCTCCAAAATGGGACTGAAAATAAGATTTTTTAAATTCCATTTTCAGAGGACGGCATGACACATGAAATACCCCGCCTACTGCAATTACTAGATAAAACAAGTAAACATCCTTCCTCCAGTACATTGGACATTTATTAGTGCCTACCATATACCATGTTTTTACTGGATGACGGAGATGCAACAAATAATGTAATAAGGTACACCTGGCCCCAGGGAGCCGCTCCACAGTCTCAGAGACCTGTGAACACACTGTCACAGTACACAATGATGTCTGAGTCTCTGAGAACCTTCTCTAGACCAATCATAGTAGACACCACGGGGTGCCACCCTGATCCCCCTTCAGCACTGAGGCATTCAGCCCGCAGCTGCTGGAAGCTTGCCTGAGGGCAGCTCATGGAGATTCCCTCTGCCCTCTACTGAGGAAGCTGCCTAACTAAGGTCACGCGTCCTCCCTGGCCACATTCCGTGGGCCCATGCAGGCTCTCTCGGAAGCGATATCTCAGTTTCCAGCCCCGAGGGTTTGTTGAGAAGGGCTACTGCAACTGCTGTGCGCTTCACTTTCTCCCTCACCCCACGCCACCCTCCTCCCTCCTTTACAGATGTTATTCCCAAGAGCACTCCACCATAAGACCCCTTCGGCACAGAATCTGTACACTGAGAATCCCAGCCTAGGACACATTGTTCAGGGGAGGAGAGATCAAGAAAAGTTTGAGAGGTAAGTCCTAAGGGAACTGGTAGGAGTTATCCAAGTCAGAGAGTAGGCAAGACTGTGGCAAAATTTATCTCATTATCAAAGCTGGTTACACCATACTCCCTTCAGCCAGCTTGTGTTAGCCACTGGCAAACAGGGATAGGGACTGAAGCAAAACAGCCACACAGTCAGGGGAAAGACCATTTAATTATATACACTCCAAGGAAGAAGTTGACAGAGTTCTAAATGTAAGTTGAGAAAAGGAAATTTAAGGCCTGCTTAGAATTAGGTGCAAAAACAAAGCAAAACATAAAAAGAAATCAGCGTTATAATTATTTGGTTGTCAAGAGTGAGCATTTTGCTTCTTCTTACATAGCTCTCAGAATCAGGTACAAAACCGTTTAAAGAATATTTCTTTTTTAAATCTTTTAATGTTTATTCATTTTTGAGAGAGAGAGAGAGAGAGAGGGCGTACACGGGGGAGAGGCAGAGAGAGAGACGGAGACATAGAATCCGAAGCAGGCTCCAGGCTCTGGACTGTCAGCACAGAGCCCAATGTGGGGCTCAAATCCATGAACCATGAGATCATAACCTGAGCCAAAGCCAGATGTTCAACCGAGTCACTCAGGTGGCACCTGTAAAGAATATTTCTTAAATGAACTACAAAAAAAAAACAAAAAAAAAAAAACAAAAAAAAACCATCACCTCATCCTTTTGTCAATGTTTGTTTTTCCAAAAGATTTTTAGGTTTAAGACACATACACTTAGGGGGTGACTGGGTGACTCGGTTGAGCGTCTGACTTCGTCTCAGGTCATGGTCTTGTGGTTCGTGAGTTGGAGCCCTGTGTTGGGCTCTATGCTGACAGCTCAGAGCCTGGAGCCTGCTTCGGATTCTGTGTGTCTCCCTCTCTCTCTCTGCCCCTCCCCCACATACACTCTGTCTCTCTCTCTCTCTCTCTCTCTCTCAAAAATAAATGAACATTAAAAAAAATTGTTTTTAAAAAGACACATACGCTTAGGATATTTATTAGGTGTTTTAGTCAGGACAACTAAACTATTCCAGGTATTTTAAAGAGGGAATTTAAGAAAATGGCCACATAAAAAGGGCTGAGAAGGCAAAGTACAGACAGTGGGTTAACCCAGAGGTTAATAGATGCCACGTGTGATTTGTATGTTAGGACTGCCCTAACCAATACCACAGACCTGGTGGCCAAAGCAACAAAAATTTATTCTCACAGTTCTGGAAGTCAGAAGTCCTAGATCAAGGTGTTGGCAGAGTTGATTTCTTCTGACGCCTCTCTCTTTGGCTTGTTGATGGCCATCTGGTCCCATTCCCTCTACGTGTGTCTGCAATCCAACCACCCCTCTCTACGAGAACATGAATCATACTGAATTAGGGTCCACCCTCATCACCTCATTTTAACTTAATGACCTCTTTTAGAACCCTAGCTCCAAATAAAATCAGATTCTGAGGTATTGGGGGTTAGGACTTCAACATACGAATTCAGAGGGTGGGGCACAATTCAGCCCATAAATACCACCAAAGGCAGGGGAAACAAAATGGAGAAGATAGTGTTACCGTAGAACCAGAACTCTAAAGGTGGGGCTAGAATGCAGGGAAGGTACCATGGGGCCCCTTTTCTCCTGGACCACCAAAGAGTATCAGGTGCTGGTGCTGGGACCAACAAAGACGCTCCATGCTGGAGGTTCTGGAACTGATCCAGTAGCAGCCTACTGTGGTTAGTGGAAAGCCAACAGAAGCTAGAAGCAGAAACAGGATCTTTTCTCTTCTCCTCCTACCTTCTAGTTCAACCAGTGCTTCTCCCTGGGAAAACCTAAAGAAGGTTTAGGGAATAGTCTGCTGGGTCTTAGAGCACCCCCTCTCCCTCACCAAGTACATAGCAGAGCACAGAGAGGTGGAAATTAGGATGGAAAACAAGGAGGCGAATGAGCAATACATTAAAAGTCTTAATCCCTTCATGCTGCTACAACAACAGTACCATAGATGGTGGTTTAAGCAACACATATTTATCTCTCACAGTTCTGAAGGATGGGAAGTCCAAGACCAAAGCACCAGCAGACTCAGCATCTGTTGGGAGGCCATCTTCTTGCTGTGTCTCACCATGGGGTTGCTCTCTGGGGTCTCTTTGATCAGGGCATTAATCCCATTCATGAGGCCTCCACCCTCATGACCTAATACAATCTCAATGGTGGTTAGGATTTCCACATAAAATTTGGGGTAGGGGAACACACACATTCAGTCCATAACATTAGGAAACCTTTTAGCAGCTGCATAGACTTTATAAATACTCTTGTTTCTTCCCTGGAGAATTCAGGTGTTCCTATCTGAACCGCACAACCCATCCCACCCTTGATGAAACAGAAGTATAGGAATCACATTCTTATTCTATTTATGCAGAGAGTTTACTATTACAGATTTGAAAATTCCAATCATGATTGCCATTATCCCCACCCTGAAAAACATCTTTATTACAAATGCACAAGACTCTTTGATGTTTAGCAAGTGATTTAAGCTGCACACAAATTTTTACTGTAAAACAGTCAGTGACTTTGGAATAAGAAGGTAAAAGAGCAGGAGAATAAAAATGAGATATAGCCTGATTCTAAATGTACAAAGAGATTTTCCAAAGCATACAGAGTAATAATTATGTAGGAGGAACCATCAAGAGGGAGCAGTAATAAAAACACCATGCAAACCTTCTGATGATTTGTGTGATCTAAGTCCCGAGGTTGGCTGTAAGTTACTTGCATTTTTTAAATCCGCATTTCAGACACATTGATTATTTTACCCTCCCCCACCAATACACATTCCTAAAGATCCCACACTCATCCCTTTCCTTTGACAGTAATAACCATCCTTCCAGCAAAGCCTTTTGCTCTGTGCAAAATGTACTTGCTGCTGCCTGGGTGCACACAGGTTGAAAAGAATTTTGTACCAAACAAGCCACTTCCCTCTTGGCTGCCCACTTTACCTCTGTCACTTTCTTACAGCCTCTGGACTGGGAAGGCAGCAAAGCATTGACATCCTATATAGGCAGGATTGTTTGAGTTGTCTGCAGAAGGAACCCAATTTAAATTGGATTAAAGAAGAGAGGGAAAGAAGAAATGGGGAGAGGAAGAGAGAAAGAGAGAGACAGAGGCAGGGAGAGGAACTATTGGATCACCTAACCAGGAAAGTATGATTACATGAGGGAACAGCTAGATGAAGGGCTGCACACAATGTTATCATTCCCATTCATTCTCCCTGTCCTTGTCCCTGTCCCTCTCTGTCTCCTCCCTACCCCAACTCTACTGTCCTCAGTACTGACTTCATTATCAAGCTCCAGGGTCACCATGTGGCAGCACAGATGGCCCCTAGCAGCTCCAAGCTTATATTCTTCCAGCTTAGCATGCTCACAGAGAGTGCTACTTTCACAGTTATATCATCAAAATTCCCAGACCTGACATACATGGACCACATGCCCTCCTTAAAATGATCATTGGGTCCAGATGACAACGTGTTCGCTTTGGCCAAACCTAGGTTATGTCTGCAACCCTACAGCCACAGAGATGGCATAAGGACAGTTCCTCAAAGGCAAACCAAAATGCTATTACCAAGAAAGAAAAGTGGATACTGGGCAGACAAAACCAACAGGTGTCTATTCTTTGGCACCTGGTATACCTCCACCCGAAGAGGAGGGACACTGAAGGCACAAACTCAGGCCACAGCAACAGCCTGGTCATTCTTCCCTTTGACCAAAAATACTATTGGATAGAACTTTAAAAGTATGCAAACTTTTCAATCGCCTGAAAACATCTATTCACCTTCCAATTGATTGTCAAGAAAACTAATCATCTGCTATGAATTAGGCAGCCTTTTTTTGAAGACATTGAGACATTAACATGATTTTAAATTCTTGAATTCATAAAAATCTTACAGAAACTTGGCAGGAATGAAGGGAAATAGGAAAAAATCACTCTACACACCCTGTTGCTTTTACATATTGGTCCATATCCATTCACCTTTTAAATAGTTTTACTCATTAGCGTACAAACAATTTAGTATCAATTTCTTTCACTTAAATGTGAAAAACAAGCCTTGTCTCTTGTTGCCACATAGTCTTTACAACTTTTTTAAAAAAATTTTTAATGTTTATTTATTTTTGAGAGAGAGAGAGAAAGAACACGAATAGGGGAGGGGCAGAGAGAGGAGGAGACACAGAATCTGAAGCAGGCTCCAGGCTCTGGACTGACAGCCCAGAGCCCCAAGCAGAGCTCGAACTCACGAACTGAGAGATCATGACCTGAGCCGAAGTTGGAAGTTTGACCAACTAAGCCACCCAGGTGCCCCTTCACGACTTTTATTTTTATTTATTTTTATTTTTTTTAATGTTTATTTATTTTTGAAACAGAGACAGACAGAGCATGAACGGGGGAGGGGCAGAGAGAGAGGGAGACACAGAATCGGAAGCAGGCTCCAGGCTCTGAGCCATGAGCCCAGAGCCCGACGCGGGGCTCGAACTCATGGACCACGAGATCCTGACCTGAGCTGAAGTCAGACGCTTAACCGACTGAGCCACCCAGGCGCCCCACGACTTTTATTTTTAATAGCCATTTGGCTTTTTTCCAAGTAGATAAACTAAAACCAACTCAACCATTTCCCTAATTTCAGATATGTAAGTTGTTACTAATTTATTTCTTACCTAAATAACATTGCAATGGATACTTTCATGGGATTTTACTCATTTTTCTATTACTCTATCAATAGCCATTATTGAATAGATCTTATTATCTATTTATTTTCTTAGGATAAGTTTCCAGAATTTTCCAATTTGGTTTCTTGGAAGATTCCAACAAAATATACTATCATTGGTGTTAGGTGTTCCAGTTTTCCCACAGTGTCCCCAGCTGTGGACCTTGTGCTTTTAATGTCTGACACCTGTGGAGGGTCATGCGCCTCGGTCATGACAGGTCCAGAGCTGGAATATGAATCTCTCCATTCGGGGACCACTGTCCTCTTCACTACTCCAAGCAGCTTGGTTAAAAAACCAATGGCATGAGAAAACCATTGGTGGAGAGCCTGAGGAGAGAGGGTGGCAGGAGAGAACATTAAGGAAGAGAATGGCTCAGGAAAAGGAGGGTTCAGATGTGACTCCTTCCTCTCCCTCAGCTTCACGTTGCATCCAGTAGTCAGCACTGTGGAATTTCTTAGCTCCCTCCCTGCTCTCTACTTTCACCATCACGTGTCTCATTCAGACTTGCATCGTATCTCCCCTTCAGGGTCAAGGGGCCCCCACAACGACTCTCCCTAGGCGTACCAAGGGAGAGCCCTCACTGTTGAGAGCACCAGCTTGACAGCAGGCAGCCTGGGCTCCAGTCCTGGTTCATTCCCTAGCTGCATAACCCTGGACAAGTCCTTTAATTTTGCAAATTAAAAATAATGGATATTAAAATCTGGCATTAAATGAGCAGTTAATAAATGGTAGTTATTATTTTTTTTAATCTAGCCTGGATTTGGCAAACTTTACCTGTAAAGAGACAGATTGCAATTATTTGGGATCTTGTGGGTAATGTGTTCTCTGCTGCATCTTCTTCGTCTATGCTTCCTTCCTTTCTTTCCAATCCTTTAAAGATGTAAAAGCCATTTGTAGCTCACAGGCTATGCAAATATAAGCAGCTGTAATCTACTGACTGGATTCAAATTATGTCACTGTTCTTCAAAACCTCTCATGTTTTCTCTTCTTTACAGATCAATGTTTAAAATCTTCAGTGTCGTATCAACGCTGCCCCCAGACACGAACCACCTCCCTCCCTCTCCTTCAAGCCCTGCCCCAGATTCTGGCTACACAATTCTCTGAACCAGTCCATGGGTTCCATACATGCATGCCTTCACGTAGGCTGTCCCCTCCACCTGAAATTTCCTGACAAAATCCTACAGGTTGGTGAGCAAGGTGGGAAGGAAGGGTGTGAAGAGACTCAGGTAATTTGGGGAAGGAGAGATGTGCCACTTATTTCCAAATGCACTGCACCGTTGCTCTCTCTGTGAAGCACAACTTAAGGCATCAGGCTGAGTTCATTATTGCTGTGTCCTTCTAGCCCACACATGGTTCCTCCTTTCCCCAAAGGCTTCTGACGCTTAGGCAAACGATGGTGCTCTTTAAAGTAACAATGCCTGAAAGATTCCCCACTTTCCTTGAACATCTGGTAGAATTTTTTTTTAATTCAGGAGAAAATGAACACTTTTCAAAATATTAAAGCAATGCTTCCTCCAGCAAATGTGAGATACTAAGATGATTTATAAATTATAAAGAGTTGGAAGATAGGTGCCTAATTTCCTGTCGGTGTCACAGTTACCTCACTTTCTCACATTTTCCCAAAATATGTGCTGCTGGGCTTTTCACAGCCAGGACTCAGCCCCGGTGACTCAAATTAGGGAGACCTAGGACAGGAATTTATGGGCCGAGTGACTCATTAACTTTTGCACTGCCTCCAGCCAAGATGCTCGCATGCATGCCATGCCAGGATCAAGCCATAGGCACCCCCAAAACCCACCATAACCTCAGCTTCACCTAGACCTGCATTTTTATCCTGAAAACATCCTCCTACTTCACCGAGAGTTCCTTAGGAAGAGGTATATCCTCTCTACATATTTATTCCATCCTTACTGTGAAGGAAGTGCTAATTAATCGGGACTCTGTGAGGGAGACTGAACTGGGATCACATTATGAACTGAAATTTGTTTCCCCAAAAGTCATATGTTAAAGTGATAATGTCCAGCACTTCAGAATGTAACTATTTTTGGAGATAGGGCTTTGAAAGTGGTGGTTAAGTTAAAATGAGTCCCTTAGGATGGGCCATAATCCAATCTGACTGGTGTCCTTATTTTAGAAAGGAGATTAGGATACATGAGGGCACACCAGGGGTGTGTGCACACAGAGGGAAGGCAATGTGCAGAGACAGCAAGGGGACGGCCATCTGCAAGCCAAGGAGAGAGCCCTCAGAGGAGATCAGCTCTGCTGGCACCTTGATCTTGGACTAGTTCCCAGAACTGTGAGAAAATAAATGTGTGCTCTTTAAGCCACCGGATCAGTGGCATTGTGTTACAGAAGCCCTGGCTGCCCATCCCTTTGGCCCTTGACAGAATTCAAAATGCTTCAACTCAAGCGAAACCAGCCCTCCCAGGGCTATAGATCAAACGTCCCTGGCCCTCTCTCTTACTTGAAACAGAATATGCTCTCTCTTTCCAAGCTCTATCCCAACACAGACACTTCCTATTCCTCTCCTCTTGCCAGTTGGGGCAGTATAGCGCCCCATTTGCCCAATCCTGGATTGATGGCTATTCTATAAAACTCTGGATTCTGGACACAGGGAGGGTAGGAGGTTTAGACAAGGTGTGTGTCTTTTCTTTGTCTCCGATGCATGCTATATTAGGGCTCTCCAGAGAAACAGAACCAATAGGATGTGTGTGTGTGTGTGTGTGTGTGCGTGTATGTACAGGGAGAGAGAGATTTATTTTAGGGAAATGGCTCACGTGATGGTGGAGACTCAGGAGAGAGTTGCAGTTCAAGTCGAAAGGCAATCTGCTGGCAGAATTCTTTCTTGCTCAGTAGAGGTCGGTCCTTGTTTTATTAACAACTGATTGGATAAGGACCATCTACATTATGGCCCATCTGCTTTACTCAAAATCCATTGATTTAATTGTTAATTTCATCCAAAAAACACCTTCAAAGAAATATCCAGAGTAATGGTTGACCAAATATCTGAGCTCTATGACCCAGAAACTTGACACATACAATTAAGCACATGTCTTGCTTGTACTAGGCCGCTTTGCCCTGTCCTCACCATACTGGTTAGAAGGGCAATGTCCAAAATAATAGTTACTAGTCACATGGGGCTATTTTGCATTTGAAATGGGTCTAGCCCAAGTTGAGATGTGCTGTACATGTAAAATACACATCAGGTTTCAAAGACTAGGTATAAAAAAAGAATATGAATGTCTCGATAGATTTTATATTGATTTCATATAAAGAGATGATCATTTAGGGGGTATATTGAGTACATTCATTTCCTATGGCTGCCATACAAATTAAACTTATTGGCTTAAAACAACACAAATTTATTATCTTACTTTTCTATAGTTCCAAGTCTCACACAGGTCTCTTTAAACTAAAATGACATTTCGGCAGAGCTGTGTTTCTTCTGGAGATTCCAGGTGCAAGTCCACATCCTTGCCTCTTCTAGCTGGTGGAGGTTGCCCACATTCCCTGGCTGGTGGCCCCCTTGCTCCCTCCTCAATGTCAGGAGTATCTCCTCTCTTGCCCTTCATCCTTCTGAGCCATCTTTCTGACCACAGCCAGGAAAACTCCATGTTCAAGAACTCACGATTAACTTGGGCACTCCTGGATAATTCAGAATACTCTTCTCATATCAGGGCCCTGAACCTTAATCTTTTCTGCAAACCCCCTTTTGCTATGTATGGAACATTCACATTTTAGGGACCTCAAACATCTTTTGGGCCATTATTCTGCCTTTCACATTGTGCCATATAAATATTAAAATTATTGGGGCACCTGGGTGGCGCAGTCGGTTAAGCGTCCGACTTCAGCCAGGTCACGATCTCGCGGTCTGTGAGTTCGAGCCCCGCGTCGGGCTCTGGGCTGATGGCTCAGAGCCTGGAGCCTGTTTCCGATTCTGTGTCTCCCTCTCTCTCTGCCCCTCCCCCGTTCATGCTCTGTCTCTCTCTGTCCCAAAAATAAATAAACGTTGAAAAAAAATTAAAAAAAATAAATATTAAAATTATTAATTTCATTTTTCAAAACTTTTCTTAAGGTGGCTACTAAAATATTTTTAATTACATATATGTAGCTCTTCTTGATGGCTCACATTACATTTTTATTGGAAATTGAGAAATACAAAGATCAAGAGACTTATCAGAAGGTATTAATCAAGTCAATAATGATGCTAAGAATTTTGAAGTGCCTCAGTCCTCAGACCTCCTCCGTTTCCACACTCATCTTGGGTGATCTCATACTGTCTAATGATTTTAATGTTATTTATGTGCTGATGACTCCAAAATTTTTATCTCCAGCCTAATGGAGTAGGTCTAATGGAATAGGTCTCCAACTGAGCCCTTGCTCTTACCAATCCCATTCTTCATCACCACCTGCTGCCCATACAGTTTTCCCCCATCTCAGTAAGACCCAAGACCTCAAAGTCTTGGCTACTCTTTTTGCTTCCTGGCCCACATCCAATCTATCAGCAAGTTCTATTATATACATACACATATGTCAGTCCAATTTATCAGTCAGCTCTACCTTTTTTTTTAAGTTTACTTACTTACATTTTATTTATTTATTTATGTATGTATGTATTTATTTAGAGGGGTGGGGTAGAGAGAGAGGGAGAGAGAGAATCCCAAGCAGACTCCACACTGTCAGCACAGCCCGATGCGGGCCTCGAACTCACCAACCATGAGATCGTGACCTGAGCCAAAATCAGGAGTCAGATGCTTAACCAACCCAGGCTCCCCTGCTCTACCTTTGAAATACATCCAGTATCTAATTATTCGCAACAGCTCCCCAATCTGGTCCAAACCACCATTATCTTTCACCATGGTGAATATAGCAACCTCATATCTGGTCTTTATGCTTTGATCCTTCTCCCTTTTGCTTTATTTTTAACAGAGAAACCAAAGTGATCCTATTAATACGTGCAGCTCATGTTATTCCTCACCTTAAATTTCTCCAATGGTTCTCCATCTCACTCAAAGAAGAGTTGAATCCTTACCATGTTCTACGAGGTCTTCCATGGTCTGGCCTCCAGCCATCACTTTGACCTCATCATCCACCACTCTCTCCTTGACTTATGCCATTCATTCATACCTTCCTCCTTGCTGTTCCTCAGACATGCCAAAGATGCTCCCACCTCAGGGCCTTTGCACCTGCTGCACCTGCTGTCCCTTCCCTCTACTTCAACAGTTGTTCCCCAGGGAGCCTATATCTTATTCCTTCATTTTCTTTAGGTCCTTACTTAAATATCAACTTTTAGCATCTCCATGCCATCATCCTCTATTCCCCTTCCCTGCTTTATTTTTCTCCATAAAAATACACCATCTGGCATACGAAATATACTGGGTGCTTCTCTTCAAAGAAATGTATCCATAAGGACTAAGCCTGTCATCTGCTTCGTTCATTCCTGTATCTCTAGCATCTAAAACAGTGCCTGGCACACAGTATTTACTCAATAAATACTGGTCGGTAAATATAAAACTAATTGACCCTAAAAGAATTAGTAATGTTAGGTGGAATAATTAAGAATAAGCTAGATAAGCATGTATTCAATATTATTTTTTTCAAAACTGCATTATTCAGTTCTAGCAGATTTTTAAAGGCATCTTTCAAGACTTCTGAACCATGCTAGCCAATTTTCAGATAAGAATCTTATCCTTCAAAGAGCTAGTGGTTTCAAACCCTAGTTGCCCTTTTGCCATTCAAAATCATTTTTTCTTACACGGATAATTATTTAAATCTAGCCTTTAGAACTGGCAGAAGAAAAAATACAGATAATTGATGTTACAATAAATGGAAAAGCAGCAAAAACTGCCAATATTTTCAGTTCATTTAGCCCCTAATCAAGTGTCAAACAAAACATCCTTCCTGACTGACAGTTTCAGTTAGCAAACCAAGGGGCCAGCTTCTCTCAGGATCCTATCACATCATCAGTCTCAGAAAGCGAACGAATTGCTTACCACTCATGCAGAATGGGAACAGGAGCATTATTTTTCATTACTATACAACTCTATTTCCCTATTGGCTAATATTTTTGAAGCTGTTGATCTCAACTTTCAAGCTAGCTGCATTTTTTCCCCTCAACCCCATACAGAAAGCAGTGGTTTGACTTTGAAGTAAATGTTTCCTTTGCTTTATTTTTCTTAACGTCACATTGCCCTTGATGTTATTATCTATATGCAACACTGTTATGTTTCAAGGAAACTTCCAAACCACCAACAGTCTTTGTCTTCTTTCCAGAAAACCTTGAGGTAATGTCTATATACTTTGTCAAGTCTTTACCAGTCTCATGACCCATAAAGACATAAAAAGTACAAGTTGTTCTGTTAAATTGTTTTTAAAATTTCCAAAAAATTGGACCTGAGAGTATCACAAAGTTGAAACGAAATGTCATAATTCATAAGTTAAGGGTAGTGGTAACTTTTACCCTACCCCATATTAAATACTTAGTCACCATACTATACAGATAAACCAAAGGAAGAGAGTAGAAAAGTCCATATAGAGACCAAAATAAATATAAGAATTTAGTATACGAAAAACCACTTTGGTAGATACTTTTAATAGAATGTTTCATGATTGTCCAATCATGGACAAAATATTTTTTATATTTATATTTATAATTTTTTTATATTTTTATATTTATCATTAGATGTATATATTTATCATTAAATATTTTTTAATTTTTAATTTAATTCCAGTATATTTAACATACAATGTTATATTAGTTTCAAGTATACAATATAGTGATTCAACAATTCTATACACCACTCAGTGTTCCCCATAGTAAGTATACTCTTAATCCTCTGTATCTATTTCACTCATTCCCACACCTACCTCTTCTCTGGTAACCATCAGTTTGTTCTCTATAAGTTTGTGTCTTTTTTTCTTTGTTTGCTTGTTTGATTTCTTAAATTTCACATATGGGTGAAATCATATGGTATTTGTCTTTCTTTGATTGACTTATTTCATTTAGCATTATACTCTCTAGATCTAACCATGTTGTTTCAAATGGTAAGATTTCATTCTTTTTTAATTTTTTTAATGTTTTATTTATTTTTAAGAGAGGGATAGAGTACAAGTGGGGGAGGGGCAGAGAGCAAGGGAGACACAGACTCCGAAGCAGGCTCCAGGCTCTGAGCTGTCAGCACAGAGTCCGATGTGGGGCTTGAACCCAGGAGCTGTGAGATCATGACCTGAGCTGAGTCAGATGCTCAACTGACTGAGCCACCCAGGTGCCCCAGATTTCATTCCTTTTTACGTCTGAGTAACACGCCATTGTATATATATACCACCTCTTCTGTATCCATTTATCTATCCATGGACACTTGTGCTGCTTCCAATATCTTGGCTTTTGTAAATAATGCTGCTATAAACATACAGGTGCATGTGTCCCTTTAAGTTAGTGTTTTTGTATTCTTTGGGTAAATACCCAGTAATGAGATTCCTGGCTGGTAGGGTAGTTCTATTTTTAATTTTTTGAGGAACCTCCACACCATTGTCACAGTAGCTGTACTAATTCATATTCCCACCAACACTGCAAGAAGGTTCCTTTTTCTCTATAGCCTCACTAATACTTGTTGTTTCTTGTGTTTTTGATTTTGGCCATTCTGACAGGTGTGAGGTTTTGTCTTGCATAGTGGTTTTTATTTGCACTTCTCTGATGATGAGTAATGGTGAGCATCTTTTCATGTATCTGTTGGTCATCTGTATGTCTTCTTTGGTGGAAAACACAATATTTCAATCCTACATCAGGTAGGAAAGCTCTAGCTGCAAATAACAAAATAACAAAAACTAACAAGACTTAAAATAAAAGGATGTTGAGTTTCATAGAGCATGAAGTCTAAAAGGAGGTAGTCTCAGGATTGGTTCAGTACTTAAGGATGTTTTTAAGTACTTGGACTCGCTTTATCTTTCCTCTTCACCATCCTTAGTGGGTTGGCTTTTTGTCCTCGGGCTTGTTGCCTCACTATCCAAGATAGCTGTCATAACTCAAGATATCAAGGACTCATATACCAAAGTAAAAGTAGCCCAGGCCCTCCCTTAGTGTCTCTCTCCTTTATCAGGGAGTTAAATTGTCTTTCTAGAAGCCTCCCAGATTTTCTCCTCTGTCTCATGGCAAGGCTAGGCCCAGAATCATTCCTTGTTGCAGGGGATGCAGGTTAAGCCAGTATCTGACTTTTAGTTTGCATTTGGGAAGTGGGCAAGGGAAGTGGGGGTTGGAAATGGCTATTGGGTAGCCAATCAGACTCTTAATAATACATATCAAATACATGCTTCTGGCAATTATGAGAGTAAATGCCACTGGGCTAGCCCTCCCTAGATAAACAGCCATAAAACAAGAAAAAATATGTGAAATTTCATACTGTTTTCAGATGTTGGATAACAGAATAAACAGGACTGAGCTCACTGAGAAAGAGAAACAAATAAGGTGGACCATACGACCATCCTAGCTTTCTTCCGGGAGAAACTTTCAGACCATAGCAGAAGGATGGGGAGTCCACACAAAGTCTGGTGGTCTTACTGAATTGAGGAAATAGAGATTGAAGCTCACAGCTATTAACATGGCTGGAATCTGTGGGACAGGGTGCCAAAAAAAGGGAGATGTGCAGACAAGGAACTCCAAAACTCTGCCTAGGAGTCTTCTAGAATCTTTGGCCACATAGTAAAGTGTGTGTGTGCAAAATGAAGACTCCATGAGTCTGGGCCAAAAAGACCCTCAGGGAAAGAACAACCACCAGGATGCTGTGAGCCAAACAACAACCAAAGCCTGTCAGAGTAAAAAGAGCTGTTCAACACCCTGGGAATTTGGTGGAGACCCCCAGAAAGGCTATGCTCAAGGTATGGCTAATGTAGCCCTAGGGTAAATGTTACTCTAGACCTGCTCCAACAAAGCTGAAATACAAACCTGAAAAGAATCATGAAAAGATTCACAAGCACATTAACTGCCTGCTGAACAAAACTCACAAGTAAGGGATAAAAAAAATCCAGATGTTCAATTGTGTAGCACCCATCACATTCATATACAAGTAAATATCATTAAAACATATATGAAGAGGGGCGCCTGGGTGGCGCAGTCGGTTAAGCGTCCGACTTCAGCCAGGTCACGATCTCGCGGTCCGGGAGTTCGAGCCCCGCGTCAGGCTCTGGGCTGATGGCTCAGAGCCTGGAGCCTGTTTCCGATTCTGTGTCTCCCTCTCTCTCTGCCCCTCCCCCGTTCATGCTCTGTCTCTCTCTGTCCCAAAAATAAATAAACGTTGAAAAAAAAATTTAAAAAAAAATAAAAAAAAAACATATATGAAGAAAAAACATGACCCATAACTGAGAGAAAATCAGGCAGTAAAAACAAAAACAAATCTATCTAATTAAAATATTTGAAGGCAAAATGGAAAATATAAATGTGCTAGAAGAAAATACAGGTGGAAAATTTTAAGCTTTACACTGAAAGTTAAAAAGTACCCATAAAATGCTAAATTTGACTTCCTACAAATTTAATTTTTTTAATTAAATTAAATTAATTTTTGAAAGCGAGAGAGAGAGTGTGTGTGATCAGGGGAAGGGCAGAGAGAGAGGGAGGCACAGAATCCAAAGCAGGCTCCAGGCTCTGAGCTGTCAGCACAGAGCCTGATGCAGGGCTCGAACTCACAGACCGAGAGATCATGACCTGGGCTGAAGTCAGACGTTTAACCAACTGAGCCACCCAGGCACCCCTGACTTCCTACAAATTTAAAACAACTGTGAATCAATGACAACAGAACATTTTGTGAAATGAGTCAAGAAAAAAATCAGCAAACTGGAGGGAATTTAGTTTCTGTGAAAATGGCTAAAGTTACTAATATATAAATCCTTTCTGAGATTTATAAGAAAAAGTGATGCAAAGTTTAAAAACGCAATGCCTATAAAAAATACTGATGATTGGGGGTTTGTGGCGGTTCATGGGGGTTCTCACGGTTCGTGAGTTGAAGCCTGCCATCGGGCTCTGTGCTGCCGGCTCAGAGCCTAGATCCTGTTTCAGATTCTTTGTCTCCCTCTCTCTCTCTGCCCCTCTGCTGCTCGCACTCTGTCTCTCTCTGTCTCAAAGTTAAATAAACACTAAAAAAAAATACTGTTGGAGATTAAAGAGTACACTTATCATGATGAAAAAATTAAAAATAATGTAAAATAAAATAAACTACAATAAAATATTGGTGGTCAATAAACATAAGTGTTCAGCTTCATTAATAATAAGATAAATGCACATAAATACCAAAAACTTATTTCACATAATACAAAGTATAATGTGCTGTTAAGAGTAAAGGGAAACTTTTAAATACCACAAATGAGGAGAGAGGTATTGATCCATTCTGAAGGGTAATTTGGAGTTTGGTAACAGCTAAAAACTGTTTATAATGTCCAACCCTGCAATTCTACTTCTAGGATTATAGTCTAAGAAAATAACATTTTAAGAGCCCAGGAAATTTACAGCAAGCAGTTGATTCTGAGTACAAAATGGCAGCAGACATTTGAGCACTCGCTGACCCCGCCACCCTGGCAGTGCATATACAAGCTAACCAGACAAAACGTCTGTATGTGAAAATGAAGTGACCCATCCCACTAAACCTTGTCACAGTTAAGGGCTCCTTGGGCCTTAACTGAGCATAACACTGTGAGAAGGGAGCCATTAAAGAGCCTGCCAGCTCTGTGCAGGACCATGAAGAACAACGCTGGATAGAAAGGCCTGCTTTGGAGCAGCTGAAGTCAGTAGCTGGGCTCCTAGATCGATTTGTGTCACATGAAATACACTTGTGAATCCGCCCAGAAATATTCATGTGAGACAACCATTTAGCAAGGGGTTCAAGGAGGCAAGAGCAGATGGAAGCAAGACCCAAGGGATTTGAGTTTTCTAGTTCACATTCGCCAAGAAGTGAGATGTAGGAACAAAACCTACCTTCTCTATTATAACCTCTATTGAGCCTAGTCCCATAAAAAAACAAAAAAACAAAACAAAACAAAAAAACATACTTCCAGTGTGCAGTCCAGAACTGCTAGAAAGTCTCAATTCTCTTTTGGTTTCTAAATTCCTTTTCCATATTTTTTTTGTATAATGTCCTCTGTAGGACATTCCATTGTTTTTACTGACTATACTAAAAAAAAAAAAAAATCTACTCTTAGTTTTTAGAGATAGGGGATAATGGGTATATTATTTTTCTTAGTTTTTTATATTACTACATTTTGAAATTTAAAAGTAAAAAAAGAACCTACCCATTAGGAAGAAAAAGTGAAAATCACTCAGATGCAATCCTTACACTACTACTTAAATGCTCTTTTTATATTTCTATCTTGTATTAAAGTTATTCTTGACATAAAACTTATGTCCACTGGACTACATTCTAAATACAAGCCCAGAAAAAACACATTCTCTAAACTGAACTTCTCCAGAGCAGGGACTTTTTCCTTTTATCCATTTTTTTTATTCAACAAAAGCAATTATTAAGTGCTTCAAAGTGCCAGGCACTAGGTTTCACACTGAGTTTATAACCTAGGCAAATATAATTTGCTCCAAAAAGAATTTTAGGTGAAGAGATTCTGCATTTTTCCTTTATATCCAGGGGTCTCACAAATGCCAGGAATAAAGGGCACACTGGATAAATGTTGATTTAGTTAACTGCTAACTGCCTTGGGTCCCAGAACCTTTATTTCAGCCTCCCCAAATCCCAAGGCATTATTTATTCAATCATCCTTCTTCCATCCAGTGGTTTAATCTCACCTATACATTTGCAGATACTCTGTTCTGTAAGACAGGACAATGAAAACCACACTAACAACTCTGCAAAATAGGAAGGTGGTTGGTGGGAGGGGGCAGAGTGGAGGGATCCTAGATGTGTCTGTAAGTCACTGCCTTCTCTTCAGTAAGAGCTGTTACTGCTCTGTTTATGACCCCTGTAGGAGCTTAATACATGGAGATCTTTGATGAAAGAGTTAATGAAGGAGTATGTGCTATTAAAAAACAATATAGAACAAGAAGATAGAAATGCTGGTTCTTTAAAAAACAAACAAATGTGTGTGTGTGTGTGTGTGTGTGTGTGTGTGTGTAGGTGGGGAAATTTCCACTGATTTTGCTATTGCCCAAAACATTTTTGGAATTCCTTTTGGTAATAGTATTCATAAAAATATCCTAGGGAGAGGTTTAACTAAAGCTTTTGGATACAGCTGAGATAGGAAGAATTTCCTTTGGTCAATCACAAGATAAAATTCTACTCAACATTTCTCAAATTGGGATCCCTTTTATAATAGTCTTAAAAATAAACCATCAAAAGAATTCTGCAGCCAGAAAGTTTAGAAGTTGTTTCAACCTATACTCCCCTTGGAGATTTACAAAGCATATTTCTATCATATTATCAGCTGTTGTGCTTAACTATGAATTCCCAAGCTAACTTGACTCAAGTCTTTTTTTTTTTTAATGCCTATTAATATCTCTTAGAATGCACATTGGAAAATCTTTTTTTTTTTTTAATTGAGATATCATTGACAAATAACAAGAAAAGCCTCTTTTAAAGTAACACATGACATTCTTGTGTAATTTAAAATCTTCTTTGGAGCACCTGGGAGGCTCAGTTGGTTAGGCATCCAACCTTTGATTTCGGCTCAAGTTGTGACCTCACGACTTCATGGGTTTGAGCCCCTCATCGGCCTCTGTGCTGGTAGTGCAGAGCCTGTTTGTGATTCTCTCTCTTGCCCTTTCCCCACTTGCACTCTCCTCTCTCTCTCTCTCTCTCTCTCGCTCTCGCTCTGGCTCTGGCTCTCGCTCTCTCTCAAAATAAATAAATAAATAAACGTTAAAAAAATAATGATTTTTTTTCCTAAAAACACATGAACAGGGGCACGTGACTGGCTCAGTGCATAGAGCATGAGACTCTTGATCTCGGGGTTGTGAGTTCAAGCCCAACATTGGGTGTAGAGATTATTTAAAAATAAAATCTTTTATGGGGCGCCTGGGTGGCGCAGTCGGTTAAGCGTCCGAATTCAGCCAGGTCACGATCTCGCGGTCCGTGAGTTCGAGCCCCGCGTCAGACTCTGGGCTGATGGCTCAGAGCCTGGAGCCTGCTTCCGATTCTGTGTCTCCCTCTCTCTCTGCCCCTCCCCCGTTCATGCTCTGTCTCTCTCTGTCTTAAAAATAAATAAACGTTGGGAAAAAAAAATTTAAAAAAAATAAATAAAATAAAATCTTTTAAAAAATTAAAAATAAATAAATAAAAGCACTTGGACGTATGTTAGAAAAACATACTTATTTTTAAATCAGTTACTGCAGCAAACATTGCAAGTTGTATTTCTCATATCCCTTTTCCCCTCTGCCTTTAAAAAACAGAACAAATTTTTGTTAAATGTGGCAATGTGCTCAACTGAAAAATACTCACCTAATCTGCATCCCTTTGTGGCCTTGTGACAAAGTTATAGCAAATGAGATCTAGGTCTGGTTTCTAGGAAAGCCGTTTAAGAGGGATACTGCTGGTGTTCCCATGAAGCCTTCTGCCTCTGTCCCTTTATCCCAGCTGGAACACAGCCCAGACACCAGAGGTGCAGCCAGCACAGTAACCAGGAACCTAAAGCTCTGCTCTAACAGAGAGATGAAGAGGCCTGGGTCACTGATGGCATTATTTGGTTTCCATGGGCTCCTGAACTATGCTTGTTTCAGAAAAATTAACTTCTTTCTTTGTTTAAGCCATTGTCTGTTTTCTATTCATTGCCTTTCTTTTAACATTCCTCACTGAGAATCACAATTATGATCACATTCTGCATAATTTTTATCTTGCAATGAGTTGATTGTGTTTCAGACTTAGAATTCTTGGACTTTCATTGTAATTCACTTCAAACCCTTCTTGGTAGGAGGTATAGTATATATAAACCAATAAAAATGTACGTATTTATAACTACTGCAAGCTCTACAATGCTCTGTAGGTCAGCACTGAGACATAAAAATACAAGTTGTTTCTGGGGTGCCAGTCTGGCTCAGTTGGTGGAGCACATACCTCTTGATCTCAAGGTCCTGAGTTCAAGTCCCACCTTGGACATAGAGCCTACTTGAAAAAAAGAAAAAATGTATACAAGTGCTTTGTTAAGATTTTCCAAAACCTGAATATTGACCAAGGAATCTAAAACCGTTAGTTGGCTTAATTTTGTAGCAATCGCCTCCTATCAATTCTGTTTGTCAATATAGTTCTATTAATAATTTAAGTAAAAGAAAATAAATTCTGTGGTGAGAATTTTATTTCAGCCTCTGTAAAACTATACATGCCCTTACATATTATTGTCTTGGGTTGGGGTGCCAGGATCCAGATACATATCTTTAACTTCTACTTTGCTCTCTTCACATGAAGAAAATCTGACTCCCCTCCAGTTCCCCCATCACAGCTGGTCCTGGGAATGCTGGGAAATGGGCAGCACTAAAATATGTGAGAAAATGAAGGGGATATAAATTGCTGAGTATTATCATCATCTTGATGGCAGTGCCTTTTTCTCTTCTTTAGACACAGATTTAGTGACTGAGAAGAAAGATACAATTGAACTCTGTAAGTCTAGGCAAGAATGGAAGGGTAATAACCCAAACCACTCTTAAGGTTCTATTGAAGATGGGCTGCTTGGCCGTTATTGCAAATTGCCCTGCAATTTTTAAAGGCAACTGTAAAGATTTGAAATTTTTATCTGTGGGAAACTGATGACACAGAAGCCAGGCTCATTTAGGAAGTTTCACCTGATGGAAAAAGAGTCAAGGAAATCAAGTTCTGTTCTGGAAATTTCCATGCATGTTAGTTCTTCATAACTACAAATGGAATTCTATTGAGTGCTGAAGCTGTCACTTAAGGACCTTCTAAATTACATGCCATAAAAATAAAGATGCCAAAAAGGAATGATATTTAATATGTGGTAAGAGTTACTTGAGAGAAAGTACAGAGGGGTGCCTGGGAGGCTCAGTCAGTTAAGTGTCTGACTGGGTTTCGGCTCAGGTCATGATCTCATGGTTTGTGAGATCAAGCCCTGAGTCAGACTCTGTGCTGGAAGTGTGGAGCTTGCTTGGGATTCTCTCTCTCCCTCTCTCTCTCCGTCCCTCCCCTGCTTGAGATCTCTCTTTCAAAATAAGTAAATGAACATTAAAAAAGAGAGAGAGAAACTACAAAGAAGATGCTTCTCAGTTTTTGCATGCAAAAAGACTCTCCATTAGGTAAGGAATTAATGAATCCAAAAGAGATCCTGAACAACTGTTACACTTACAAACTTCAGTGAGGGACTAACATTGTTAGCACTGAGATTCACACTGAGAATACAAAAAGCATTTACATGGCAAAACCACGTAACCTTTAAAAGTTTACAATTGAATAGTAAATATAGGACATTTATTAAAGCAAAATAAATAATGATACATACACTAAATATGCTACATTCAAGTGACACGGCCAAATGGACTACGGAAATGCAGGGAAATAAACAGAGCGCCATGGGTAAGGGCTTTGTAAACAGGCAGAATGGGCTTGCATCCCTTTCCATCACCCTCCACTGATGGGACTCTAGGCATGTTAAATAACCCATCTATGCTTCAGTCTCCTCATCTGTCAAATAGGGTTAATAATTGTAACTACTGCACAAAGTTGTTTTAAGAATTAAATATGTATATAAAATCCTTGGTATAGTCAGGCAAGAGTAAGTGCCCAATAAATATTACCCATCATAATTAATTAATGAAAGAATGATAACTGAAGACTAAGTCTGTAGCTGAGCTGGAAGTCTGTCCAAAATGTTATGAAAGCAGGGACCAACATGAGTAAATACAGGGAAACAAGCATGCATAGGACATGCTTTGAACTTGATAAATTTGAATGCAGCTGAGCAATGGTTCTTCACTTTTAAAAATTAACAAAAAAGCCAAAGACATGAGCAGAAATTCAAAGTTAGCAAATAGTAAACAAACACATAGGAACATATTCAGTCTTACTAGGAATCAAAAAATGCAAACTAAAACACAATGAAAGGGAAATTGACACAAGATGGTGGATTAAGCACACAAATCTAATTACTCTTAACCCCAAATCCCCAAAATGACAGGAATGATACAAAGAAAATAGAACAAAATGCTATCAGCATCAGCAGACTAAAAATGTTGTGAAATTCTTGAACTATAAAAATCACAGTGCGCAGGATTGATGGAGGAAACCCAAAAGAGTGTGTAAAAAAAAATCACTGCAGTGATGCTAGCCATTCTGGAGTTTATCCAAGTTCACAAGTAATTAAAACATGAAGGACCTGGGATGATTAATAGGGGGATTATTGGGTAGCTGCTGTAACAGACACCCCCTGAAACCTCACCGGTTTGACACAAAAGAAGTTGATTTCTTTTGCTCACATCACATGCCACGGGCAGCCGGGATGGGCGTGGGAGTTTCTGGGAAGGAAGTTGCTGCATTCTATCATTTGGACTGATGGAGCTCTACCATCTTCAAACTACAGCTTTGGTATTTCCCTGGGATAAGAAGGAAGGTGGACGCAGCCACACCCTTGGACTGGAGGCAAGTGGGGTGCCCGTCCTGCGTCATGCATACGGTCGGTCCCTGTGCTTTGGAGCATCTTCCTTGAAAATTTCTAAGTCTGGTGCCTGGAACTGCCTGCAGACAGCTGTGTCATCCATAAGACGTGCTTCAAGTCTGGACCTGCTCCAATTGGGGTCACGGTCACCAAAAGTCCCTTTTCCAAGCTCCCCGCATTGACGGGAGAATGCCAGGGCCTACCTGAATATTTTTCTCTCCTTTTCCCCTCTTTCTCTGGGAGCCCAATTACATATGGTTTAGATTGCTTGATATTGTCCAACAGAATGTGAGGCTTTTATTATTTTTTTAAGGCTTCTTGCTGTCTATGCTTTCTTTTGGATAGTTTCTGTTATTGTCATGAAGTACACTGACTGATCTTCTCTGGTGTTTAATCTGCTGTTAATCCCACCTGGTCTGTTTTTCATTTCAGACACGGTATTTTTTCATCTTTAAAACTTCCTTTTGGGGGCGCCTGGGTGGCGCAGTCGGTTAAGCGTCCGACTTCAGCCAGGTCACGATCTTGCGGTCCGTGAGTTCCAGCCCCGCGTCAGGCTCTGGGCTGATGGCTCAGAGCCTGGAGCCTGTTTCCGATTCTGTGTCTCCCTCTCTCTCTGCCCCTCCCCCGTTCATGCTCTGTCTCTCTCTGTCCCAAAAATAAATAAAGGTTGAAAAAAAAAATTAAAAAACAAAAACAAAAACTTCCTTTTGGATACATATATTCCACTTCTCTTTTCCACATGCTCATATTTTCTTCCACCTTATTGAACATATAGAATATATTTATAATAGGTGACTCAATGCCACTTTCTGCTAGTTCCATCCTCTCAAATTTGTTATATTCCTTTGAATAAGGTTGGATATTTTTTTTCTGGCATACAGATAAGTTATTTGGTGTCAGATAAATGTTTTCAAGCTTACTTTTAAGCCTTGTTAGGGTAGGTCCAGAGCAGCCATTGGTCAAGGGCTAATTTAGTTCCAGTACTAAGACAATACTCTTTGGAGGTGTCTACACAATGTGTTGTATGTAATGAAGTCTTTCCACAATGGCTGATGAAAACATGAACTATTCCCAGACTTACCTGAATTCCAATAATCGTTCTACCTTCTTCTTTCTGATGGTTGCTCTTCCGGTCTCAGAGACTTTTCCTCTCACACAGATCAGTACTCAGCCACAACCTCAGGAAGACAGCTCTGAGCTCGCTTGCTTGCTCTCCCGCCCTCCTGCCTAAATCCCTCCCTTGCCCTTCTCCCCCAGGTGTATTCTCTGACCTACAAACTGTTGATACCTTGGCCTCCTCAAACTCAGTCTCTACAATTAACTGAGACTGCCGGGTTCTGTCTGGGTTCCCCCTCCTTGTGCCGCAGCCTGGAAATTGGCTCTCGGCAGTGAGCTGGTATAGTCAGAGAGCCCATCTTGTTTGTTTTCCTTCTCTAGCAATGTATCTCTTGCTGCTTATTATCCAGTGTCTGAAAACTTCTGTTTTTATATCTTGTCCAGATTTTTACTTAAAGCGAGAAGGTAAATCTTGTCCCTTCATTCCTTCTGGTACAGAAAGCTCCTGATGTAACTTTAATTTGCATTTCTCTGATGCTAGGTGCTTGATCAAGGAGCATGTATATTTCAAAATTATGAGAGATACTACTTGCTCTCTCAAAAAAGGTGTTAAAAATTTATATCCCACCAAGAGTTTGGGAGAATACCTATTCTCCTGCATTCATACCAATACTAATGATGGCCAATCTTAAAACATTGGATATGGATAGACAGCAATCAAAATAGGAAACACAGATGCCTTTAAACATATGAAAATATGTTTAATCCTGGATAGAATATAGAAACCCAAAGCACAAATCTGGGAAAAAAAACAATTTAGTAGAAATAGAGACCATGCAAAAAGAGAAAACATCAAACAATGTGTTATTAATCAGAGAAGATATTGCATTCATATAACAAAAACAGGATGCTGATTTTTAAAAGAGATTTTTCGGGGCGCCTGGCTGGCTCAGTCAGTAGAGCATGTGCTCTTGATCTTGGGGTTGTAAGTTCAAGCTCCACGCTGGGCGTAGAGACTACTTAAAATAAAATCTTAAAATAAAATAAAATAGATTTTCAGAGAACAAAAAAATGTTCTCATAAGTTAAAAATGTGATCACAAAATTAAAAAAAAATAGAAGGGTTGAGGAAATTTCCCATAAACAGCATACTCTCACACACACACACACACACACACACACACACACACACATATATATATATAAAGACAAAGATCTCGGAAATAAGAGAAAATTAATAAAAAATACAAGAACCAATCTAGGAAACCCAGTGCCGGAGTAGTACAAGTTCCAGAAACAGAAACAAAGAGGAGGAAATTATCGGCAAAATAATTGAGGGACATTCCCCCAAACTGAGACGTTGGATTGAAAGGGGCCACTGAGTGCTCCCTTGGTACAGGGGATGAAGATAAGCCTAGAATCATTGTTGTAAAATTTTAAAACACTGTAGTAAAGAAATGATTCTGTCAGTTTTGAGAGGGAAGGCAAGGGGAGAAGGAGGAGGGGGAGAAGGGAAGGGGAAGAAGTCCATGTAACTCTGGACATCTCAGGAGCTACACTAAAAGCTAGAAGACAATGGAGGAAGGGCTTCAAATGATATCCAACCTAGAGTTCAATACTCAACCAAGCTATCAAACAAGTGTGAAAGTGGAATATGGGCATTTTCAGACATTCACGATCTCAAAGAAATAAAAAATCAATCTCCCATTAACCCATTAGTAAGTGAAACTGATTAATGTGTTCCACCAAAATGAGGAAGTAAACCAAGAAAGAGAAAAACATGGGATTTAGGGAAACTGGACATACAACACAAAAGGGAATCAAATGGAATCTTTAGGAGAAAAGTGAAGGAAGATCCCAAGATGGTAGCTCTATCACCAGTATTCAGAGCGATCAGAACAGTGTTACTCAAAAGACTGACACACTGACGACTGTAATTAGCAAGATCCTCTTGCCCTTTTGCCAACCTTATAATCTGAGGACTGAATGCCCAAATAAAGCCTGGCCCAGTTTCTCATATGCACTTGGCTTATATGAACCACGTGCTGATGCTTTTTTTCTCCACTCCACACCTTGACTTGAATCAGTTGAGAATACTCATTTCTTTCCAGAGAAATGTTTTCGCATGATGTATTCCTGAAAGTTTGAGGTAGGCCATGGTAAACTTAAAACAGAAAATACAATGAAGTCTCTTCCTTTCATCCTATTCCTACTGGACCTCCATTACCTGGTCCATCTATACTCTCACCAGACGCCCCAACTGTGGTAAGTCTTGCTTGCCAAGATTCACCTTCTAACTGTGCCTCCTGACTTGCCCAAAAGGGGTTTCTAAAAACTTTCAGGAAAGTTGAGGACAGGCTATGATCCAGTGACTCTGCAAGTTATGTTTTCTGTTTCATCTAACAGTGGCCATATTGCGTTTTCCTTTCACAGTGAGGTTTGTGCTTGCTACTCAGTTTTTCAAAATTAAGCCATGTATTATTGAAGGATACATGTATAGGTGATAATGCTATAAAGAGAAACACCATAATGAACACAAAACTAGAGTAACAGGTCCTGTAGAAGGGTAAAAAGGAGGGACCGAGAGCTCTTTCTAAAGTGTTGGCAATGTTTTGATCTAGTTAGTATGTTTACAACTTTCCATTTTATAATTATTCTTTGAAATATACATAAGCATTTTATACACTTTTATGTGTGTGATGCACTTCATAATAAAAAGAAAACATGTAGTGATATAATAGTGTTCATAAGTGGAAAAGTAGGCCATAAAATTGAATGCATGCTGTGATTACAACCATGTGCATTACATGACTGGGGGGAAAGAATGGAAGGCCGATACACCCAAATGAGAGTGGTGAATTATGGTTGAAAGATTACACGTGATTTTCTCAAAAACCCAACACTTTCCAAGTGACTTCAAGTGCATTATCTCATTTAGTCCTCACCATTCTGTGAGACAAAGATTTTCACAATCCTCACATTACAAACGGAGAAGCAGAGACTCACACAGTCTAACAAACTTGCCTGTTTCTCACAGTCAAGGAATGCTGGACCTGGGACTCAACCCTCCATTACCATACATCCTCTCTGTGCCATTCATTTCTCTCACCTTGGTCTGGTAACAACCTCCCAAAGCCTCAGCATTTTCATCTTTAAAGTAATAATGATGATGATGGGGTTTTATTCCAAGAGTTGTCAGGATTAAATAAAGTACATACAGCACTTACATACAACCTAGCATGTTGTAAGTACTCAATAACTATTACACATCAGTAATAGTAATGTTAATATTGAGGATTAATTAGATAGTTGAGCTTGATACTACTTAACTAGGTGTTAGACATATAAGAATGAATATGAGCTCACTGTCCAATAGGAAGAGACAATTAAACAAATTCAAGAACCTATAGAAATGATGGAGGGCTATGTATACATATGATGCTATGGGAATGGAGAAGAGACACGCGGATTGGGCCTAGCCAAGTGAAGCAATGGCAGAAAGTTTCCCTGGGGAAATGCCACATACTCTGAGACATACAGTTGAATTGGAGTCTATGTCCATGCTATGCCCTCAACCCTCACTGAGAAAGGAAAAATGATAATACTGGAGTTGAGGTAAGGATGTTACTATCTCAGAGATTAACATTGCATGTTAAAATGGTCTACAGTGACTGTTAAATCAAAGGGATAAAGGCAAAAGTTCACTGGTTTTGGCAATTAGAACTAGTTTCAGAAAAACTTGAGTATATACCAGGAATCACATAATACCAACGCATTGTTCATTTTGTTGCAGGTGATATGGTGGTTATATTTTTTTAATGCCTTTCTGTTAGAAATGCAAAATTCAATTTGCAAAATTACCTTAACTTGCACGATTGGACTACAAGGGAAATGGAATGGGAATGGGGGTGATGATTATAAAAGAAAGTATCATAAGAAAGAAATTACCAGGAATTCAATGAGAATAATCTTATTTCTTTTATATATATATTTGGAATTTCCCATAATAAAAATTTCTAATTAAAAAAAGTCACCAGTGACCTTGAAGGAATCTGTTTCAGATAAATGTAGGGAGAAGACAGATGGCAAAGGGTCAAAGAGTAGATGGCTGATGAGACATGAAGGCAATGAGTATAGCTTGACTCAAGAATTTTGGCCAAAGCTCAGTAGAGGTTCAAGTTGAGAAAATGAAGATAAGAAAGAGATAAATACAGGGTGCCTGTGTGGTTCAGTCTGTTAAGTGTCCAATTCTTGATTTCAGCTCAGGTCATGATCTCTCGGTTCCTGAGATCAAGCCCTGTGTCAGGCTCTGCTCTGTCAGCGTGGAGCCTGTTTAGGATTCTTTCTCTCCCTCTCTCTCTGCCCCTCTCCCATTCATGCTCTCTCTCTTTCTCAAAATAAGTTAATTAATTAATTAATTAATTAATTAAAGCGATAGATACATAGATATACACAGAAATAAACATGGTTTGGCTATAAGGGAAATCTAAATACATTTGTAGGTCTAAAGGAAGAAGCCAGTGGAAGGAGAAAGATTGAAAAGTAAAAGAGAAGAGGTAGTAGATTAAAATCCTTGGGGCACCTGGGTGGCTCAGTGGATTAAGCATCTGACTCTTGATTTCAGCTCAGGTAGTGATCTCCCAGCTCATGAGCTGGAGCCCTGTGTTGGACTTTGCGCTAACAGCATGGACCCTGCTTGGGATTCTCTCTCTCCTTTCTCTCTGCCCCTCCCCTGCTCGTATGTGCACACATGCTCTCTCTTTTTCTCAAAAATAAATAAACAAAACAAAACAAAACAAAATAAAAATAAAAAACAAAATCCCAGATAGCAGGGATGAGTCCTAAGAGGAGAGATGAATCAGCCATCAATAAGAAAGCAAAAGAAACTGCTTTCAAACTCATGTCAGATGGGGCAAAATCTATACCTCTCCTTCCAGCCCATGCCCTGCCCCACTCATTTCAGAAAGGCGGCAGCCATCACCACTAATGGCTGGCATGGAGCTTTCTGACACAATTCCCGACAGTGAAGGGCATAGGCTACCAACAAAAAGGAGGAAAACATGAGTGAAGAAACGTACAAATTACAGGGAGACAGCTTTTCAGAGTGAAAAATCTGATACTGAAAAAAATTCGACATCAGGGTCAATCATGTCATTCACCCACGGCCCTGCTGCTCCACCAGTAAATCCCATTAGATTCCAGTAAACAGCCTATCCAAGTCTCAGGTCTCCAATTCAGGAAAGACAGGAGGTCTGGCCCCGATGGAGGTTGGCAATCTAAGGGTTATTATGGGCCTGAGCCTGAGGTAAAGGTAAGGGTGTAGAAGGGAGCTGTGACCATTTCCCAGAAGTTCCAAGACCCACATTCAACAGGCCCCGAATCTCAAGGGTCAGTCCAAACCTGGGGCAACATTCTTGGTTCAAAATGGCAACAGGCTGCTTAAAAGGCTACTCACTCACAGAACCCACGTTATTATCCGATATCAAATTTAATGATGCGAGAATTTTGGCTCACCATTCCTCTGTAACTCAATTTCCTTAAATTGGCCCATGGTGGGAGAAAATCATTCCAAAATAATTGTCATAAGAAAAAAAATTATTTCAATGAGATGAATAATTCCTCTCCTCCATGCAAGCCAAAGAAATATCACCCACCTTTTCCCCTACATCCATCCAAAAAGGTATCTGAATCAGCAGCCCTTTGAGAGGACAATAACCTTCAATTGTTTAGGAACTAGGATTCCACCAGAACAAATCATTTTTCTTCACAATGCCGGCTGAGGAATAGAGAACTATTTGTTGCACTGTTTAGTTGCTTTAATAGGGCATCATTAAAATTCCCTCTTCCATTCACTACTTGAGATGCAAAGCCAGGGAAATGGTCCACTAGGTGTGAGTACAGATACTCTAATTAGCGACATTGTAACCAGGGTTTCTGCCCACTGATATGCTAAATCATGTGAATTGCATGAATAGTGAAATAAGAGTGGCAAGTCTTTCAGATCTGCCTTCTGAGCTGAATCAGTACTCTATTTCTAATTAGAGCCACAAAGATTTCCTATATAAAATTTCACATTTCTAACTCTGCATCCATCTGTTATGGACTTCTTGGAGTCGCCTTACCCATAGTCCTCCCAACAATATTCACTCCTGTGTGGGTTTTTTTTTTCCTTCCTGGGACAAAATCCATTTCGCCTCACCAGGAATTCTCAATGACAATACCTGGAGAGCAGAGTTATTCTCAGATAACAGCTTGCCCAGTGCCGGGCTTCATTTGTCTTTCCCCATGGGTCATTTATCACAGGGAGGTGACCTGTTGAGGTAAGTCCTAACTGAAAGCCTGTATGTTCAACCTGGATGCCAGCACTGAGCAAAGGGAGTTATTCTGCACCCTGCATACAGGTACACCAGTACAAGACTGGATTAAGTCCCACCAGCCAGCAACACTACATACCCTAACACTGTCTTTGGAGAAAGACTCTTCCAATTCTTGGAGAAGAATAATCATACAGTATTGCAATTTACATATGCCATCTAAGATTTCCACCATGCTGAATGCTTTGCTTCTGTAGTAGCTTCAACAACCTAAATATCAGAACCCAGCATGAGAAGGTTAGGTTCCCAAATTTAGGCGTGTTTCTGCTTCCATTTCCTTAGCCTTCCTCCACCCCAGTGGATTTGGCTTTATGTGCAGAATCCACTTATAAATACCTCGTTCAACAAACACAAGTGCGTGTTATGCACCAGGCATAGTGGTAGGCATCGAAATCACTGGAGGAAGACAGCATTTTGATTTTGAGAGAGAATTATACATCACAATGATACAAACCTCAAATGTTGATTTCCAACATTTAGAGTGGATCTATGCGTAAAATTTGGAATTACTCAAGGTACAGAGCAGAACGTAAATGGTGGCCAAAGTGACAATGTAACAACATAGATGACAATGCTGGGGAGTCGAAGGAAAGGAATAGTGCTGAGGGGAAGAGTTGAAGAATCAAGAGATACTTTCTAGAGACTGTGGAAGAATAAATAAAGGTATAAGCACATGAAAGCTACTGGGGTAACTGTAGTAGACATAACTGATGCCAGCCTGATTGTCACCTCCCCTCCTATCTCCTGCTTCCTTCTGCCTTTTGCTTGTTTGCAGAGCTGGATTATATTCATTTGTCCACATTATCTTTGGAATCATGTGCTGAGGAACCACTGGGGTAAATCATGATTCATCTAAATCATGGTAACTCACACTCCTTATCAGTCCTTAGGAGTGGGAATGTGGCTGGCTCAAGCCAGAGACCTGAGGAGAAATCTACACTGGTCTTCTGGGAGAGATATAAAGGAGGAAATAGCCTCTCATATTCTTTGTGACATTATCTGAACTGATTAACCTTATAGCCTACCTGTCTTGGAACTTCTTATTGTGAGAAAATACATTTTCCTTACTACTCACATATTTGGAATTGATTTTTTTTTTTCTTACCAGAAGTGAAAGCAACCTAACATACAATAATCCATTGAGGAATTTAACATGACAATTTAACCGTACTGGGTAGAAGGAAAGAAGAAAGAAGGGAATGTAAGTGAAGTAAGTTCTCATGTATAAAAGCAGAAGGTCAATATATTTTATATATGATTGTATTACATATATATATGTATTTTATATATATATATACATATATATGTATGTATATATATGTGTGTGTGTATATATATATATATATATATATATAATCTTTTAAAAAGAAAAGTAGCAGGATATCCTATTTAGAGAGATGGAGGTAGTCATCAGAAGACACAAGTTAAAAACGGGACTGGAGCTGAGGAGGGGAGGGCCAAGTAAATGTTCCTTTTCATTATAAGTCCTTTTGCACTATTTTATTTTGAAACCACGTACATGTGTTATTTTTGATAAAAGCTTTAAAATTTACATACAGAAGAAAATGAATTCAAGACTAGAAATTAATTTCATCCTCTGGAGCCACTAGAGAGAAAATAAGATTCTTTCTCGGAGACAAATCAGCAAGTTTACAGGAGCACCAGGAAGAGGTCCAGGGGCCCCAGCGCTTTGCTCCTGCGATCAGGGTGGGAGTGTGCCCTTTGCGCAGATGTGGATTAGGCTTTAGGCAGTGCAAGTGTTTGAAATAGGAAGAGATAAGGGAGCTTGGAGGGCAAAGAGAGACAAAACTCCCCCAGCTACAGTGCAACCAGTTTTCCTCTCCCTCCAAATGATGCAAATGACACAGACTCTTAGATTGCATTGTGTTGAAATAGATAGCAGGTATATAAGTCGGACAGCTAAGCATGCTGGATTTCTCCCCCTGAAGTAAGGCACCAATTGTCTCCAAGCTGATTTCACGAGAAAATTGCCTTGGTTATCTTGACAGTCTCCTCAGGGACATGAACAAAGATCACATTTCAAACTGCATCTCCCACACCTCTTTGACACAGCTGACTAAAAGGTACTAATGACCTAACTTGAGCCACCAGCATCGTTTTATATCAGCTAAGGACTTTCCTCTCCAACAAATCCCAAACTTCCCAAGCTGCAATTTTGTTCCCAGGGGATCAGAGTTACTGAAACAAGTTCTAGGACGGCGACAATCCTCTAACTTCCAGAGTCCAAGAGAAGTACACATTGTTTTCCAACCTATTCATTTCATGTTCCATTGAACTCATGGTCAATAGGCCATTTCTCTTAAGCTGTTTTTTAGTAATACGAGCCATACACATAGGTTTAAGTTCAGCTAAAATAAATCCTAACTTAGAATCTAGCAAAGGTTTCTAAAAACTAACCTATTACAAACATCAAATATGCACTGACCTAGACATGCGTATTTCTAGGAATATATGCTACAGAAATAAAGCATACAAGGTTGTACATTGCAGCATCATTTGTTATGGAAAAATAAAATAAGATAAAAAAAAGCCGCTAAGAGTCAAACAGCAGGAGATTGAATAATGACATATCCACACTGCATAGTATTATATACTTTTAAACAAAAATAAGATAAAAACTAAACAGAACTTCATGAATTTTCATAGAAAAAAATGTCCATGATACATTGTTAGATGAAAAAAGCAAGTTGCAGAAAGATGTGCACAATATAATTCCATTTTTACAAAGTAAGTGTGTGTGTGTGCATGTGTGTGCGCACGCGTGTGTGTGTGTGTTTGTGTTTTCATGTAACTGGAAAAAGATATGAAAAGGTATACATAAAACTGCTCATGGTGATCACCTGGGGTTATAGAATTAGAAGGGAGTAGAGTTTTACTTTATACACTAGTGAATATTTTGCATTGTTATATTGACTATGCAATACAAAACAAAATTTGTTGGAAGTGTGGAAAAGGTTATCAAATCTTTCTCAGGACCATACCTAATATCACAATTTAATGAAAATCTGTCCAATTTTTCAAAATCCTCAGAAAATATTTTGCAACCTTCTTTTGTAACTTTTCATAATAAGAGTTTCCATTTATTGAAAGGCTAACATGTACCTGAAATGGTACATGTTACTTATACAGTTACTCATACAGTTACTTAGCTTAATCTTTCAGTAACAGCACAGGCTTTATTAAGTCCGTTCTACAGATGAGATGAAATGATTTAAACAAGATCACATAAATCCAACAAGCAGCCTAGTCAGGATCCCAAAGCAGATCTAACTGGAAAGCTTGCGTTCTTCATAGGACTGCACCTATGTTAAACACACGCCTGTTAAACACACGCCTCTAAGTTAAATCACTCGCTTTACTAAAAATTTAATTACTCTTATAAATGGAAATAGCATATGCTACGGCAGTCCAAAAATTTAGTGCACAGAATTGTTAGAAAAGAGTTAAAGGAAATCTATCTCAACAGTTCCCTCCCCTTCTACTCATTACACTAGTCTCCTAAAGAAAACTGTCATTCACAAATCACCATGTCCTCTGGTATCCCAGGCCATACTCTTCCAGCCTTATCTGCTACCTTTAACCAATTTTTCAAAAACTCTCCTAATAGAGTCTCTCCAAATTCTCTAGATTTCTCCAGACGTGAAATCTGAAGAGATACCTTCAATGTTGATTACTTCACAGCTCCGAAAAGCTAGAAACTTACTCATACATCCCAATAGCCTGCAGGCACATTGTTGCTTTGTATGTTAACAAAAACAAAAATAGTATGGACTCATGGTCATTTGATTAACACCTTTTTAGCTTTTCTCGCATGTAGTTTGTCATTCTTAGCCCTGAATTTGTAATATTTGTTAGTGACTCTGTGGGAGGGATAATGGTCAACAATTTTGAGAGGGAAATGTTCATTACAGCCAAAGAGGAAAACTCAGTAGGATTTAGACAATGCAAAGCATAGTAAATAAGAATGGGAAAATACAATAGACACTGGAGAGGCAGTAGCTTGGTCGTCTATCGTGTACCCTGAGACATGACTGGATTCATTACTGATGCTGTATTCTCACACAGCTTCAGTGACCAGAAATGCCTTTCATCCTCTCTCTGGCTGGTGCAAAGATCATATTCCCCAGGGACCTAGCACGTTGTTATAATAATGATTCATTATTTATTCCAGCCCCAGGACATTTCGAATGAGTGTTTCAAACCACTGCTGGTTATTATATTGGATTTAACTTGCCTGATGCATTTATTGAAACCACAGGAAACACTGAAATGCAGTGGTCTCCCTAGTTCTTTGAAAGCCGCATCTTTATTTGACTTTCTTTCACGAATCTCAAAACCTAGCACAGTCTTTTCTGTAATAGTTAATCAAAATAGATACATTTGCTGACTGAATTAATAAATGAATGTGTTAGTAATGACTAATGACTTTAAAGTTCTACGGAATTAATTCTTTTTCCTAATGAGTATACCAAACCTTTCCCAAGTTTGTGTCAAAATAACCATGAGGATAGGAGCATCTGGTATTGCCTGGCATATTGAGGCATTCAGTAAGTATTTGCTGAGGAATGACAAGCTAAATCACCAGAGCAAGTTATTCTCATTATTTTTCCTGATGACATTATACAAGTGCCGTGGATCTGAAATTGGAACTTATGTCTGTTCTCTTTTTTTACTTACCTTTAATTTCTCTGCCCGGATTTACTGCTCTGCTACCTGAGTCATAATAGTATCTATATATCCTACAAATAAAAAGATACTACCCACCAGAGAGAAAATTCAATAGGCTGCTTCTAAGACATTTTCAGAAAACAAACCTTCAGAACCAGTAAAAGGAAAGGAGACAAAATAATCCCCCCCCCCAAAAAAAAGCATTACCAAAGTATACTTATAGTTAACTGGAAAGGATTCTTTAAACCATCAGAGGACATCTCACCTTTGAACGTTCTTGAATTGGAAAATGACTCAGGTGATAGCATATAATGAAGCAATTACATTACAATGAGATTTAAAAGCCACTGGTATTAACTGGTACCTGGTTTCGCAATTTTCTTACTCATATTTGGAAGCATTTGCTTATGGAATTCAAGAAAGCACATATTATGAATCTGTCTTTCCTAAGAGGTACTGAATACACCAATGGCTATGCAAAGCCTATGTGTATGGAAGGACCTGGGAGGGAGGTCACAGGTCTGGGCACAGGTGAGAGGTACTCCTCTTCATTTACTTTTTAGCTCCATACTATTGCTGTAGTGCTTTTTCTATTATGGAAAGCTAGAACAAATCACTCCCATATGTGAAACTCGCCAATGGCTCCCCACTGCCCTCAAGTTAACCTCCTTAATATGATGTCTATCCCCTTTCAGGATTTGGCACAAAATTCTCAGTCTGGAACCTCCATGGGAATACATATTCACAAGGGAAAAAAAAGACATATCTATCTATCTATCATCTCTATCTGATAGCCCAGCAAAATCAGGCATTTTAGGTATGTTTGCTCTCTTCAATAGGGGTTGTTGAACTGAAGAAACTGAGGGATTTACTTGTGTTCGCTTTCTTACTCTCAAGGTTAATTTCTGTCACTCACTTAATAGTCCAAAAGCCTCTGCAACCAATAAGCTGTCGTGTTGTCAGCACAGAGCCTGATGCGGGGATAATCTCAAAAACCGTGAGATCATGACCTGAGCCAAAATCGAGTCAGATGCTTAACTGACAGGCGCCCCTAACCTTTCTAATTATATCAGCCTGCTTCCATTTTCTACATAAAACACTCAATGACTCCTCATTTCAACATGAATCAACTCCAAACTCCTCACTGTGGCCTGTAACAGACTTCAGTAGCCTAGCCTCTGCCTTCCTCTTCCATCTCATCCTCCCTGCCTCCTGTCCACCACAGTCCAATCCCCTGGCCTTGTTTCTATCAAAAATTCTGAGCTGAGCCCCTACACCCTCAAAATGGTCAAATGGTTGCTTTCTTCCCAACATTCAGACCTCCATTTGGATGTCACTCCTCAGATAAATCTTTCTTGACCAGTATAGGTCAATCTCTAGCACTTTACCCTATTTTCTTTCTTTCATGGCTCGACTTTTATTATCTGCTTCCTCTCACTAAAGTGGGAACTCCTTGAAGGCAGGAACTTATCTGGTTTTTTCTCTGCTCTATCCTCATGGATTGTAAGAGCTCTTGGCACAAACTACAAATGAATAATAAATATTTGCCAATTAATTAAGTACCACACACACACACACACACAAAAGGATCTACTTCCCCACATACCAGATGCTAGCATTCTACAACTTATCTTTTCGAAAGGAATATTTCAGACCCCTGTGAATAAAATTTGTGTCCCAAAGAAATGAAATGGCTCGCCATAAGCAGACACAAGAAGTCGTTCATTTTTCATGCTCCTTGGATTAAGATCTAAAAGTCTGATTTCAACATCCCGAGATCTTCAAACTAAACCTGATGAGTTATTTCCCCTTTCCTGTCAACTGATAAACAGAAACGTCTGGTCAATTCTTGCTATCATTTACTCAATCTTTGATTTTTGGAAGTGTTTGCCTCATCTTAGTGCAGTCACAGCTCCACTCTGTGGAAAAACAGGGAAAACAGGCAATGTAACACAGGTAATGTCACCTATGTGACCACTAAGAAAACTTGGGAAGCTGTACAGAGATTACAGTCTGCAAGAAGATGCACAAACTATCAAAATGATGACGAGTCTTTTATTCTTATTTGTACTGGATATGGTAATCTCTAAAAATTGAATATGAATCCCAGGCCTATAAATGTTTGATGATTTACTTGCTCTCTTTCCCATATTCCCACTTTTCTATCTCTCTTTATTTCCATAGCAGGCTTGAAACTATTCAGCAACTTTCTCTTTTTAGTAGCACATCTCTGGCAGTAGACACAGCGACGTGGATAAAAGTCACAAACACAAAGTTCATTTCAGTCAGACCCAGAGATGAGACAATTAAAAGCAAATGACCTCTTAGGTCTCGCTTCAGAGGGGTGCAGCCCTGGAGACTAGCAGAGGCAGCACTGCCTTTTCTTAAAAGGAAGAGAATATTTTCACTTTGCTTCAGAATATAAGACCCTTCGTGAAGCTGCCAATAGTTACGACTAACAGTGAATCAAGACCTAATCAATGTCCAACTGGTTCAGCTTCTAAGAGATCCGGTGCAGACAGGAGTTAATGATCTCTCCCAGAAAAGCCCAGAAATATTTTAACATTTCTTCGAATTTAATACATGGCAGTTTGGGGTCTCCAAGATATCAAGGCACAGCCTGGTTTCTAGTAACACAGCAACACTCGACACAAGAGTTACACCCTCTCCACCACCTTACCATCTAAGAATTTAAAACCACTTGGACCCAGTTTCAACATCTGATTGATGGACACAGTATTCATCTTCCCTTCTCCATCTGCATTGAGTTGAATTTGAGCTCCCCTTCATACTGGGCTTTGCACTGAACTAACTCATTAGAAAGCTTCAACTCTTAGTGAAATTAGAAACTAGGCAACATTTATCTTTGGTGACCCAAGATAACCCTTCATCTCTACCCTCCCCATGTTCCTGCCCCTCTTTACCTCTCAAGTTCTTTCCTTATCAAAACAGCCTCTAATGAAGAGCTCCGAATTCCTTCGCACTAAAATAACTCTCTGCTAGAAGCTTCAAGGATGACTTTTCTCAAGGAGCTAAGGGAACAAATAGGAATTAAAGCTTTGAATTACACTATGTTTTCAAGAGTAAGAGAACAAACATAAAGGATAGATTAGAACAAAAAGGAAAAGTTTCATACAGGAGCCAGTGACTGAATTTTGTTCTCAAGGATGAAAAAGAATTGGTTCAGCAGTCAAGGTTAAAAGACATTTTCAAGCAATGGGATCAAAATGAACAAGGTAAGGTAGAGTGAAAGCATTGTATTAGTAACGTGGTTTCTAATTTACCTGTCTCTCCCCTCCAGAAGATCCTGACCATCAGGATTACAAACTCTGCTTATAACTATCAGTGCTCAGTTTTAGAACATAGATATGGGGCGCCTGGGTGGCGCAGTCGGTTAAGCGTCCGACTTCAGCCAGGTCACGATCTCGCGGTCCGGGAGTTCGAGCCCCGCGTCGGGCTCTGGGCTGATGGCTCAGAGCCTGGAGCCTGTTTCCGATTCTGTGTCTCCCTCTCTCTCTGCCCCTCCCCCGTTCATGCTCTGTCTCTCTCTGTCCCAAAAATAAATAAACGCTGAAAAAAAAATTAAAAAAAAAAAAAAGAACATAGATATGTACTGAGAATATTATTGATGGCTATTCACTGTGTGGGATATAATAATGAGACAGACAAAGCTCAAGCACAAAGCAATTCACAATATAACGGGTTTAGATAGAAATGTACACATATCACAAAAGAGAGTGAAGACTGACTAGGAGGGAGAGAGAATGTAGCATGAAATGGATAAAAAGCCAGCGCGCCATAAAGTTAGTCGGCCACTAGCTTCCAAATTGGAAGTAATAGTGCATAGGTTATTTTAAAATCCTACCGAGTAATAAGGTCAATGTTACGAAGTCCTGCCTGAGGTAGAGGAGACTGGTGTAGGTAGAAGTGGCTGCCTTCTGTCCTGCCCTAATGTTTCCAATTTGTTGAATAAACCCAACTCACAAAGATCAGGTTATCCCAGCCTAGGACAGATGCTCAAGGGATTTACATTTTCCACATTCACTAACTTATCACAGAATTCCTAATCACAGGAGAATTCAACTACAGCTTAAATCATGAGTGTTCTCAGCGGAAAGGGTGACCACTTCCTTGTTTGCTCTGACTACAAAACCAACCTTCCTTGAAAAAAAGATGAAATCTCAATGTCTCTCTGATCCCTCAAATCTTGCCTCTGTGTCTGAGGGCTGCATATCTCTGTTATCTGGTTGCCTTGGACACATCACCTCTGAGCCTGACCTCGATGCGGGGCTACATATAACGATCACTCAAAATGAAATTCAGGCAATCTCACAGTCTGGGGAGAGTTGTGTCCATATAGCTGCCCACAACTGTCCCTGCTGAGGCCAGCCTTCACTCAGCCAATAGCATGTAGGCCAATTAGAGCAGGGAGATGTTGCTGCCACGAATAGCTATCCACCTGTGGTGAGATCATGGTCCTCTGTGTTGAGTTTGGGCTCACTAGGAAGCCTCCGATCTCTTTGGCCAGACGTCCAGCTGATTGTTTTGGATGATGTGAATTAGGTAAATATTTTCTTAAGGCTGAACATTTTTAACAGTCTGACTGAATGCTCTTCAAAGCCTGAGATGTCGGGTCAAATGCAATTTTCCTTTAAAGAAAAGAGGCTTACTTACCCTTTCTCTTTTTTCCTTTTAAAGCATTTTGGGCAATACTGAAGAGCAACTGCTTTTTTTTTTTTCTTGTTTGCTTTCTTGAGTGTAGAAGTGTGGAAGACCCATGTTAAGATGGCCTTCTGTCTTGGGAAAGCATCTCAAGTCCAATTACATGCCTTCAGATTCCCACCGATGTAATGACATGAACTCTCATGTAAAATGAATGCACAAACGGGATAAAAGCAACCTCAGTAAACACTGAGATTTCTATTACAAGAAAAAAAATATGAATGGAGTAGCCTATAGTTTCAAATCACAGAAGCATAGATTCAAAAAGACTTCAAAGACCGTCTACTCTAATCTCTCATTTTATGATTCGGGGCATTCATTCTCATTCATTTTATTATTCATTCACCCATTCATTTAAACTGGACGAGATTCATCCCAGGCCAGCATTCACCCCACTGATCCTCCAAGGGGATCTCAAGAGCATCATCACCTGGGACGTTTTAACAATGAAAATTGTTAAGACCCATCAAAGATCTACTGCATCAGAAATGGTGGATATAGCCCAGCAATCAGTGTATCTTAACAAGTCTACCAAGTTATCCTGGTGCACACAGAAGTCTGAGAATCGCTTCCCTACACTCTATAAGTGGAATGCATCAGTCAGGTCTATTTATTTTAACTGGATTAAACAAAAAAGTGGAATCTGTTCATCCATGCAACTAAAAAGTTCAGAATAATCTATGAAAAACACCACATTTTGCTTTTCTTCAGTGGCTGCAAATGTCCTTCTCCATCAACTACATATTCCCCAGTTAGGGCAGCCCATACCATAGTGCCAAGCTTCCCATCAAGCTTGATTTCCCACTGCTCTCCAACAGGCACCTCAGCCAAAACCCTCTGCCTTGACCATAGCTTACCCATTCCCCCATTCTCATTTCCTCCACGAAGCTCACCTGGACTGAAACGCTTCCACACCCTCAGCCTATCAAAAATCCTGTCCCAGCTTTAAGAGCAAGTTCAAGCTTTACCACTTCCCTGAAAAATCCTTTGACTGCTCCAACCCTGTTTTATAAACTTTTTTGTGAATTCCTACAACTTTCAATGTCTGACACATACCATACAGCCCTTAACTACATTTCTTAAAGCAGGGACCATTTTTGTTGTAAAGAAACCATTCATGCTCATTTAAATAAATGGAGATAGTTGTAAGTTTTCAAAGGGGTCTCATGTAGCCCAATTACAGGGTAATAAGCTAAACTTCAACAGTTTTGAAAGGTCACAAATATTAGACAAGAACATTTATTCCTCAAGTTTCAATACGTGTGGCCTCTCTCCCTACCTCAATCAATTCTGATTAATTATCTGATTGGTGAATTTGAGAGAAGAAACAACACGTGCTGAGTGTAGTTCCTTCCTCTTTTCTTTTTGGGGAACTTATACAGGGACCATTCCAAGACAGGAGCTCATGGAGGGAAAAATGGAGTCAAGGCGCTGGGCAGCACTGCAGTTTTTTAACTCTGCCTTTGACTAGGTGGGTAAGTTTATTTTAGAGGTGAAGATAGTGAGTTACTTGTTACTGCAGGGTAAAAATTGTTCTCCAAACAGTTTAATCAGTAATAAAAGTGACACTTTTATCTCTATCTGCCTGATTTATTTGTCCCTTAATTGGTTTTAACTCAAGAGAAAAAGAAAGGGGTATTACTATTGGTCATCCTAAAATTTAAATAATAGGCAGCTTTTCTTTCTTTTCTTTCTTTCTTTCTTTCTTTCTTTCTTTCTTTCTTTCTTCTCTGGAGCTGCCTATTTATCACCCTGCTCTAAACCCATTCCAATTCCTCTTATTCCGAAAATAAACTTCTTTCTAACTTGGGTATCTGGCTCTTCATTAACTTGGGCATTTATGTGGAACTGAGTGTTACTATTGGTGGTAAAGACTGCTAATTTCCCCCCAAATGCATTTCCCTCTTCTTGTTTAGTAACAGAATAACCACATTTTAGCTGGGCACATGGAAGTTAAGAATAAAGAATACATTTTGCAAGTAGATAGAGTCATATGATTAAGTTCTGTCCAATGGGATTTAAGTGAAAGAGCTGTGCACAATTTCTGGAGGATATCTTAAAAGAGGAGGTATCCTCACTGCTCTTCCCTTCCGATTTCTTCCTTCCTGCTAGTTGAAACACAGTTCTAATGTCTGGAACTGGAGCAGCTATTTTGGACCATGAGGGAGAAGCAGTGCTATGCTAGGCCTGGTTCATATAGGTTCAGGACAGCAGATTGCTGAACTTTGTGGAATTTTGAAAACTGATTATTAAAATATTGATAGCTCGAAACGCCATGGTGAGAATATCTCCACCATAGAAATCAAGCAATGCTACAAATCAAGCCAGAGTCCATTTACCAGCATAGCACTGGATAGAGGTACACACTGAAGATGACAAAGCAATAAGACAGAAGCCTGAGCCCTTGATAGCAATGAAATAGCTTGCCATATAAGCCCTGGACTGCCTATGTTTATGTGAGAGAAACAAAATGGGTTTCTATCTTGTTCAGGTATCATAACTTTTGCTTTCTACCCCTCAAAGCCAAATGTAATCCTAACTAAGATCCATTAGAGACATTGGGCCTAACTTAACATAACCTGATCATAGTTTATGGGTCCTTGGCACAAAGAGGAAGAGGGTGTGGGTTCCATGGTAAAACTCTGGCTACTATAACTAAACCCATCTTTTTAGGAGGGGCTGTGGGTTTACATTTGAAAAAAAAAAAAAAGGATTTGAGTGGAGCAGTCATCCTAAACTGTACTATAGTTGACTATAGTGTATATATAGTATAGTAATATTATACATATTATACATAGTACAGTATAGTTGACTATACTTCCATTTAATATATTAGTACACAGATATATCTGTTATTTAACATCATTTAGTGTCTATTTCCTTTAAGCCTAGTTGTCTGGGGGCACCTGGGTGGCTTAGTCAGTTAAGCGTCTGATTCTTGATTTCGGTTCAGGTCATGATCTTACGGTTCGTGGGTTCGAGCCCCGCGTTAGACTCCACCCTGATGGTGCAGAGCCGGCTTGGGACTCTCTCTCTCTCTCTCTCTCAAAAATAAATTTAAAAAACTTAAGCTTATTTGTCTCAATTATTTTCTAAAAATATTTTAGAGCCATTATTTATATGCATTCTCCCTATAAGTGATATATTTTCCCCTATGCCCCCAGTGCAGTAGACTATATAACACTCTGTCAGCCCAAGAGCTCTACGGTACTACCCTGAGTTAAGTGTCTTATTTATTCCAATACGGTCTCTCTCCATTTGTTTTATGCTCTGTCAACCAGTTCTGATCAATAATGCCTGACAAAAACTGTTCAAAAGATAATGCTATACCTGCCAAAAGAAATGAGAAAGAGTATCACAGGAAACTATGAATGCCTGTTTTATTGTAGCTCTAAGCACCTGCAAGGAAACAGAAACTGAAGTTCCTTAGGCAATAAGAGATTCATAGACATGCTTTAACTTTATGAAAAGCCTCATAAACATTACTGTATCCAGGGAAGATTGATCAACAATCACATAAGTAAGTAGCTAGAGAAAGATATAATTGAGACGTATCTACTCACAGGAACATTTCCAGTGGACTTTGCTATAAGGGTCTTTTATAATGCTGATTCAGTCAGAGTGCCAAAATTCAAGACCACAACTGCACCACTAAGTGTGATATGCATCTACTTAAAATGTGTATGTGTATGTTTCATTTGTGGGTGATACCATATCTCTAACTACATTATAAATTCCGGAAGGACATGGAGAGTAAAAGATAAATAAGACAAGATCCTTGACCTATTACAGAAAACAGACAAGCAAAGACAATACTATAGGATGGTGTGAAAGTGTTATGAGAGAGATAAGCAGAGTGCTCTTGCTGGTTGACCCTCCAATATCAACTCTATTCCATGTGATTAGTCTAATCCACCCATGAGAACCCTCCCTTTACTGGTCATTGTTTTAAAAATAGACATAGGATCCAATCTTGGTCACCAAGACATGGAAATAAGTGGAAAATTTTCTCACTCCTAAAAAAAGAGACAAAAAAAAAAAAAAAAAAGAGATGCTCCCTCCCTTCCTCTGGATTTAGGGGTCAACCACCTGTGGGTTTACTGTAAGGCACTAGGCACTATTTCAGCAGGTGAAAAAAAAAGGCTTAGAAAGACAAAAAAGCAAGGTATCTGAGTAGAGAGATTTAAGTACCATAGGAAGAAGTAACAGTTACTCTTCTCATAGCCAGGAGGTAAGCCTTTTAAGAAACCAGCTGCTCTGTATGACAATGATTTATAGAAGTCTCATCTTATCCCTACTGTCTACCCCCCTATAGGGCAAGGACCTTGTCGGAAACAAGGCCTCAGCCACAGTGACTTGTGCTGCCCAATCAGCTGCTGTAAGAAAAAGTTCAAGAGCAAAAACTCCAACAAATCTTTTTCAAGGAGGTAGATTGGGTATTTGATGGGGAGAAAAACAAAATCACCAGAAAGAATTTTGGAGGAAATAAAACGATTCCAGGATCCCCTCCTCAAATTCTTCCTCCCTTAAGCCATTCACAGAAACCTGCTTTCTTCAGTTGCATCTCAAGAACCTATTTCTTGGGGCACCTGGGTGGCTCAGTCAGTTGGGCATCTGACTTCAGCTCAGGTCATGATCTCGTGGTTCATGACTTCAAGCCCCTCACCAGGCTCTCTTCTGTTGGCACGAAGACCAATTGCTTCAAATCCTCTGTCCCCCTCTCTCTCTGCTCCTCCACCACTCATTCTCTCTCTCTCTCTCTCTCTCTCTCTCTCTCTCCCAAAATAAATAAGCTTAAAAAAACAAATTAAAAGAAACTATTTCTCACTTCAGAATTAATTCTAAATCCTGGGGCACCTGAGTGGCTCAGTCAGTTAAGCATCAGATTCTGGATATCAGCTCAGGTCATGATCTCACAGTCGTGGGATCAAGCCCCTCATTGGGCTCCGTGCTAAGCATGAAGCCTGCTTAAGATTCTCTCTCCCTCTCTCTCTTCCCGTCTCCCACTCACTCTTTCTCTCTCTCTCAAAATAAATAAACACTTTAAGAAAAGAAGAAAAAAAAAAAGAATTCCAAATCCTGTCACTTCAGGGTCCCATTCTTCCTTTCACTGGTCATGTAAAGTTCTTACCCTCACTGTATACCAAAATCACAAGAAGCATTTTTTAAAAACTACCAAACCCAGGTTCCACTTCCAGACTGATTGAATCTAATATGAAGCCAGGGCTGAGAGCCACAATACCATTGTAAATAAACTGTTGTCAGGTGCTAAATATAAAGAATTATTGAGGAAGGCTCAGAGCTAAGAACAAAATTCTATCTCACATTCCATGTCTGGGGTCAGATGTAGGGGTCAGACTCACTCAGGAATTGGAGACAGTCAATATTTCAACAGACCCACTTCTTTGATGAAAGAGAAAGAATGGAAGAAAGACAAGGGTTACCTCAGGGGGGCGGAATGCATCTTGCAGGGTGGCAACTATCCCTCCCATCGCCCTTTTGTATTCAGGTTTGAAATCAACCTGGGCTGGCCTGGGTGGCTCAGTCCCTTTGGTGTCCAGCTTCAGCTCAGGTAATGATCTCACAGGTCATGAGTTTGAGCCCTGCATCAGGCTCTGTGCTGACAGCTCAGAGCCTGGAGCCTGCTTCAGATTCTTTGTCTCCCTGTCTCTCTGGTCCTCCCCCACCCACACTCTGTCTATCTGTCTGTCTCTCTCTCTCTGAAAAATAAACACTTAAAAAACAACACAGAAATTTCTAAAAAAAGAAAGAAACAAAGGAAGGAAGAAAGAAAGAAAGAAATCAACCTCCTCCATGCAACAAGACTGAGACAGAAATGTTGCTTCCCACCCCTATGGCTAAGTTGAGGATTGGAGGTTGGCTCTGGTCTAAGAGCTGGCAAATCACCGGTCAGGTATAGCATTTGATCCTCAGGAGAGTGGAAAGAAGAGCAGTAGAGAGATGCTGAAGCTGACAGGAAATGCTGGAAGGCAGGCTACCTGCTACTTTTTGGAGTAGCAAGAATACAAGGCTTTCACATGGCTCTGACAGACTCTAAGGAAGGGAGCTGGGTTTAAGCCATTATGCTTTTGCACAAAGCTATAGGCCCCATGGTGTAAAGGAGAATATTGTACCCGACAGAGATCTCCACCTGGAGCTTGTCCAAGGGTAGCCCGTAGAGCCCAACGAAGAACCAGCACATGTGCCCCACGAAAGGAACGGCATTCAAACTTCTTCCACACAGAGTCAAGCAAGGACAGTTAGTGTTGGCCAGAGAAGCAGCCACAGCCTCCAGAGAGAAGAGGTGAGTACAAGATACCCTTACTAGAAGTAGGCAGGTAAGAGGACTCAGTGTTGACTGCAGTTCCTACATCAGAGGGCAAGCACAGGAAAGGGAGCTGGGATGGGAAAGAACAGACCAAGACCCCCATCCCACCCTCCAGCACTTAAGATTATTGGTCTTTCTGGAGGTGGGCAAAAGAAAGAGAAGTCCTTTGAATAGAAAATCAGTTTCGCTTAAAGTTTTATTTATTTATTTTTGAGAGAGAGAGCAAGAGCAAGAGAGCAGGGAAAGGGCAGAGAGAGAGGGAGAGAATCCTGAGTAGGTTCCACGCTGTTAGCGTAGAGCCCCATGTGGGAACTCTATCTTGTGACCATGAGATCTTGACCTGAGCTGAAACCAAGAGTTGGATACTCAACTGACTGAGCCACCCAGGTGCCCAAAAACTCACTTTGAAACTAAAATGAACACTCCTGGATCTTGAGATTTCAAGGACACCGGTTTTATAAACTGGAAGTGACACAAGTTACGGAATTGGGCCGAGACACCATTAAGGGAGCTCACTATCTAACAGACAAAGGATTTTGACAGAAGAGTTAGTAGCAATTATGGGAGAAGAACCCTAACGCAAGGAAAGGCTCTCCTCACAAACTGGTGACACGTGTCAATGTTTATAGTCCTTAAATATGAGTTGAAGTGTGGCCTATCTTAAGTAACACACTTATGTTTCCAGGAGGTTCTTATGGAGACAACGGTGGAGAGAAGGGTGGTGGAATGAGGTGGCTGCAGTGTTTGAGGGTGACATTAACTCTTCATCAAGAGCCAGACATGCCTCAAGATAATAGGTAAATAAATGGTTCAAAAGAGGAGCCTCCTATTACCCAACCAACCAGATGGTGCTCCCCACGTGAAATTCTTCTGTCACAAAGGTTGTTGGCTGTGTGTGTGAGTTTGATGGTCATCCTCATAATGATGTGAGTGGAGTGAAAAACATTTAAAAAATAGCTAAATAAAAAATTAACGTGGATAGACAGAGAGACTCTGATGATAGTTCTGAGTCAAACTCTTGCCATTTTCCCCTCCTTTCCTGTAATGAAATAAGACTCCAGGGGAAGTTCCAGGATGTAGCAAACCCAGGGTCAGTGCCTTACAGCGCCACCCTGATAACTACAGATTGTTAACTCCAGACCGAGAACTACAAAGTTGCCTCATTTCGCTTACCAATTGTGTTGAATACAACTAAAATATTACAACAAATAATTCCTATCTCAAGACTAGAACCAAATTAATTTTGCACATTTGTAGTTTGCTACGCCACAACCACCTATCCCAGAGGCCTCTGTTCCCAGGTCAGCAGACAAGGAGGGACTCCAAGAGGAGCCATTTCCATAGCCAGAGGTAACTATGATGTGAGGTGTTTTTGAAGGCCCTTTCCCATCCCTCTGGGCCCAAACTTTCTTTCCTGTGGGTCTGCAAAGTAGTGCCTGAAATTCTCAGCATTCCTGTCATTCCCTAAAGGCTCAGGCAGCTCTCTAAACATTCTTGCCCACAAGCACCTGAGGAATGGGCCCCCGAGTTCTTGCGTGGGAAGCCAGCAGGAAGTTAAGAGCATAGCGCAGCAAGAGTATTTGGGAGAATGACAGCAAGGCCTAAAGGAAACACAGAAAAGAGTGGAGGGTGCAAGATAAGGAGCTTGGTCTACGTGAGCAGCTGCAGCGGATGGTTGCATCACCCAAGCATGGCTAGTG